>NC_136734.1:39032805-39447805 GCF_936440315.1 Barbus barbus
TTCAAATGAGATGAATGCGTTCTTTGTGAAAGCTTTCAGTGTGCTTGCGTTTATTTAGCTTGATTCGTTTAACTGAAGTGAAATGCAGGTAAATCTCTCTGATTTGTTCTGGTCTGTTTACCTTCAAAGCTCGAATTTCTCATTACATTACCCTTTTATCCTGTTAAACTGGGATTTAGCAGTTCTTGTGTATGTCTGACACTTTTGTGCAGGTGTAAATGTTCATAAAGCTCATGTCAGCTAGTCCCTCTTATAATCCATCAGCTTCTCATCCAGGCAGATATCTAGACGCCTCAACTCAGCTGGAAAGATCAGGATTCCTAGACTCAGCTTGGTCGGGAGTCGAGCGATCTGATTGAAAAGTAACGGGTCAACATCGCTTTTGGAGTTTCACCTGAGGCCTGTATTGTACAGTTTTGATCCTGACGTATGGAGTCTTCAAAATGAATCTGAATTGTTATTTGTTGAGTCTGGTTTGTGTGTTTAGACTGAGTTTGGTGTGCAAATGAAGGCCAGTGTGTGTGGTGTGCTTACAGCTTACCAGGGTTGCCATAACTCTGCCACGTTACCTCCAAGACGTCTACTTGGACTATGAAAGAAAGGGCAGGATCCGGCTGTTGATGAATAGTCACACTGGTAAACCGCTTGAGCTGATTTACTCTAAAGCTGTTCTTTAAAAGGAGGTTCTGTCCAATGCACCTGAACTCCTTTTAAGAGCATGAGAAAAGCAGCGGATTTATGAAAGCTTCAGTAACTCTTTACTTAAAGCCTTTGTGTATAATGCATTATAAAAGTAGTTTTAATGCATTAATTATGTCTTGTAATGCACATTATAATGCATTGTACAATCTCATGAATAATTGTAACCACAGTTAATACATTATAACACTTATTAATTCATTGTTACACTATGCATTTTAAATTTGGTTATAATTATTTATAACAAGATATAATGCATTGCAATGCACATTATGATTTAATTATAATCCATTATACCCTTTAATGACTCTTTATAATGCATCATACATAAAGGCTTTAAGTGTTCCGAAAGCTTATAATGATTGTTGAGAGAATCTGTCAAATCTTCTTTATAAGATTACAATGAGATCCTCCTTCTAAAATGAAATTGATGTTATTTGTCCTTATGTTTTTCCCAAATCGAAGATAATTCTGTTCTCTGTTTAGGTCTGTGCAACTCATCTTTATTGTATTGTCCTTTAAAACAAAATGATAGCTTTTGGTCAAAAAATAAATAAAATAAAAATACATTTACATTTTTATATTGGAATACTACTGAAATATTAATTAGCACTACTGCTTTCATTAATAATTATTAACTTATTTTATGGTTATTATTGATTTTTATCTTCAATAATAAAATATGGTATTAGTGAGAATGATTTCTGAAGGATCATTTAGCTTTTCCATAAAAAAAGTATTTTAAATTGTAATAATATTTTGCAATGTTACTCTTTTGACTATTTTTGATCAAATAAATGCAGGCTTGGTGAGCATAAAAGAGACTGAATATAACTCAATCTGACTCCAAACTTTTGATCAGTAATGTGTATCCTCAGTTCTTCAAAGCAGATTGTGAAAAATATATTTTCTCTAACTTTGCACGCTCGAACATTTTTTAAAATGTGTTTGCTTTTTCTCTATTATGAGGAGCATTTTGCTTATTTTAAGTGTTTGGGTCAACATAAACATGAATGTTTAAAGTTTGGATGAAGAGTAAATATGCATGAACTCTTTTTTGAGTTTACTATTCCCTAAATGTTTTTATCTCACCACCTTATAGAGCCCACTACTGCTAAAGCAAACGTGTAAAAGAGTGAAACTGGAACAACTGGTGTTCGTATGCAAGTACAGGTTGTTGTCTTTTGCTTTTACAGAAACTTGAAAAATTACAAGTGAAATGAGACTATTGACCTCTTATTTTGACTCACAGAACTTCTGGAGAGGGCAGACAGCATGTCTTTCATCATCTCCTGAGTCACTTCTGTTTTTAACGTTCAGCGTCATGCTGCGGAGGCCACAGGAAAGGCCTGCACCTCACTTTACTACACCACAGAAAGCAGGAGAGGAGAAAAACACGCTCACTCCTCCCTCGCACATGTATTCCCCTTTCCATTACAACGGAAACCATTAGAGTTCCCATCAATCTGCCACTGTTTTGAGGTAAAGCTCCCAGAATTGGCAGCTGCAGAGACGTGCCAGCTCAACAACCATACACTGCTTATGGAATTATAAATATGCAAATGCTTCTTTATTTCCTTGGACATTGTCTCAAACTTGTTTGCTTTAGCTTCATCGTTTGAGGGCATGCAAAAATTCTCATCGACTGGAGGCTGTTCTTTCTCTCCTCATTTCTCTTTGGCAACCAAGCTTGAAGACAACATGTAATCTCTGGTGTCTTAATTCAATTAAGGCCTATCATATTTCTTCCATCCCTCGTATACCACCATGAACATGTAGCTTTGCAACTGCACCCTCCTGCCAACTTAAACAGCGTTGTTTTTTCAAGAAGCTTTTAGATTGTTCCGTCTGAGTTCAATCCCTACAGGTTGCACTTTTAACTCAGACGTGCTCAGACATCAGCAGACCTTTCGTTTCTCACTATTACTTGCTCCTTTTTTGATAGTTACCCCGGATTTATTTTAAAACATTAAAGATGAACCATATCTTAGAAAGTCTTAATCAAACCCAGCGAGTCTGGTTAAGATGGGCAGCGTTTGCACATGAAAGTTGATTTACGCGACTGATGTGGCTGGAACCGCTCTCTCTTTAAAGGAGAATCTAAATCCATCCCAGAATCCCCCCAAATCTGGGAGAGCTTTGTCCCTGCCATTACAGATAATGACTTTGACCCAGCATGGATGATTAAGTGTAATGGTCTGGGCTGAATAGGTTTGATCTGCCAAAAGCAAGTTAAAAGAGAGAGAGAGAGAACAAAAAAAAGGGTTTCCCCCTTCTCCATCTCAGATGTTAATCAAATGCATGTCTCATAAAAAAAAAGACTTTCTGTATATTAGAGAAGAAAAACAAAATTGTCATAGTAGTAGAGCATATAAAATATTCATCAGATAAGGGAGTTATTTAGTTAGTCAACTTTAAGTTCCTGAGTGTGAGATGACAAAAATGAAACACTATATATATAAAAAAAAATCCTTATTTGAATAATAAATTGTTTTAAACCATTAATATACAGCAATATAGAACAAATTATAATTTTGCTGTTCATGTATTTTTAAATATTATCAATAATGTTGATTTAGCTATTGATATCTCAGCTGTTAATATTTTATATTCTTAGCATATTACATTTACATTTAGCAGATGCTTTTATCCAAAGTGACTTACAAATGAGGACAATAGAAGCAATCAAAACCAACAAAACATGCAAGCGCTATGACAAGTCTATATTAATAATAATAACAACAACATTATTTGCATCATGTAAAACTGACCTTCACATTCACAAAGAAATATTAATAAATGGCTATTAATTAGTGTCAAAACAGAAACACAAAATAAATGTTTCTCTTCTGTCGCTCTCGTTTGCTTCTGTGCTTCTACAAGTGTTCGATAGTCCACTTTAGACATTCTACTAACTATAAGTAACTTTGTAACTACATGTCAACTAATTCTCATTAATTTGCAACTACATGTCTACTAACTCTCAGAAGGGTAGGTTTAGGGTTAGTAGAAGAAGTTGACACTTGCAAAGTTTCTTATAGTCAGTATGTTGTATGTTGTAGACCCATCAAAATAAAGTGTTAGAAGATATTAAGCAGACAGTCTACTAATACTCTAATAACTGCTAGTTGACATGGAGTTGCAAAGTTACTTACTGTTAGTAGAATGTCTAAAGTGGACCATCGAAATAAAGTGTTACCTCTTTTTTAAGCCAATTGATTTCATGATTTCACAAGTTGATTTTATTAATTCTGTGCTGTGACAAATGTTTTGTTGATTGTTTAAATGTAACAAATATTTTATATACACTACAAAAGTAATGGAATATTTATTTTTGTTTTTTGAAAGAAGTCTCCCAAGGCTGCATTCATTTGATCAAAAATACAGTAAAATCATATTGTCATATTGTGAAACATTATTACAGTTTGACACATTTTAAAATGTAATTTAAAAGTCCTGTTTCAACACTGATAATAATAAGAAACATTATTAATAACTGAGCAGTAAATCAGCATATTAGTATGACAGAAGGATCACGTGACACTGAAGACACAAAATACAGCTTTGTCATCACAGAAATAAATTATGTTTTATAATATATTAAAATAGAAAACAGGACGTTTAAATTGTAACAATATTTCACAATATCACAGTTTTAGTACTGTATTATTGATCAAATAAATGCAGCCATGGTGAGCTGAAGAGATTTCTTTCAAATTTTTGAATGGTTGTGTAATCTCTAAATATTAAATATATTGAAATATTTTAAAAACACAAATATGCTGCATCCACACATATGCAGTAAGTAATGCTGTCGTTATTTCATGCTGATTAATGCTGAAAATCTCTCTTAATATTAAGGTACACTGCAGGACTAAATGAAAGTAGTTTCACATAAATGTAACACATTTAAATAATATGAGGAAGTGAATCTTACCGGCTCGAAAATGTCTTTACTTCCTGGCAGGAGAATATTGAGTATATAAAGTATTACCGAATGTTACCTTTTCTTTCAGCTTTAACTGAATTAAACATGAATCAGGTGCGCTGTTTCAGCTCTCACTTTACATTATGACTGTAAATAGAGAAACACAAACTACTTCCCCCTCAAGCGCTGCAATGATGCATCCCTGCACCATAAAGACATTATCTGAATGTTTTACATTCTTAAAGAGATGCTTCACCCAAAAATGTTGTTTGCTCACTCATGTTTTTCAGTACCTGCATGGTTTGTTCTTTTATGCACAAAAGGGGTTATTGTCATAAAATGAAAGTGAATACCAGTGATCAAAGATCGTCAAGATATTGTATCGGCCAGACAGCTTGACAGTCCTTGACAGTTCCCATCCACCCTCACTGTATGGAATAGAGAAGCCTGAACATCTTTCAAAACGTCTTCCTTTGTGTTTCCTAAAGTCCTACAGGTTTGGAATGACATGAGGTTGAATTTGACAGAATTGTGCTTTTTTGGTGAACTATTCCAAACAAACAAAAGCAAATGACTTTGACTCTCCTTTTGCCAACTCATAGCTGAAAAATCTCCATCCCAGCAGTGACCGTATACAGATATGCTCCAGATGGCTTTTATAAGGGATGTTGGTGGATCTGAAGTGGATATGAAATTACCAGAAGCTGAAACGCACCTGCTACAAGTGTCAGTATCAGAAAAGGCACCTTGTTAAAATGCAATATGTTTGAAAAACAATACAAATGCTGCATTATAACCGTTGCCATCAGCACCAGGTGTTCATAATGGAGCACATATCAGCTCTAAGTCTTTGATTTTGACTCAGTGACTCATTTTTATAAACAATAACATTGAAAAAGTTTGAGGTCAGGAAGTTTTTTTTTTAAAAATGCTTTCAAAAAGAAGTCTTATGCTCAGCAAGTCTGCATTTATTTAATAAAAAATACAGTAAAACAGTATTATTATGAAATATTATTATTTATGCACTGTAAAAAAAAAAAAAAAAGGTTGAGCCAACATAAAAGTTTAAGGCAAACAGCTTCAGCAGATGTTTTAGTTGTCTCAACTTATTTTTTAGGAAATTAAAGTTTTCGCAACTTTTTGTTGTATAAACTTAAAACAAGAAGTTCTCTGAAGAAAGAGAAACAAGAAATCTGCTGAAGCTGGTGCCTTACACTTTTAAGTTTGCTCAACTTTTTTTTTTTTTTTTTTTTTGCAGTGTGTTAATATGTTTTAAAATGTAATTTATGCATGTGATGGCAGATTTTTTTTTTTTTTTCAGCAGCCGCTATTCCAGATTTCAGTGTCACATGATCCTTCAGAAATGAATCTAATATGCTGATTTGGTGCTCAAGAAGCATTTCTTTTTATTATCAATGTTGAAAAAAGTTTAACAGCTGTTAGGATTCTTTCATGAATAGAAACGTCAAAAGAACAGCATCTATTTGTTATAAAAATCTATTGAAAAATGCCTTTACTCTCTCTTTTGATTAATACATCATTGCTGAATAAAAGCATGAATTAAAAAAAATCTTAGAATGTGCTTAGTTTTTTATTTTTAGTGGCAGTTTCCTCTCACTTAGCCCTCATAGAGGTTGTTTTTACATTGTTTGAAATGTAATTAGTCCAAAGCAAAAGATTGTTCCACCAACAAACCTCTGAGGTTTCTCAGTCACACCAATGCTGTCAGAGTAACAATCACCCTGTAATTAGGCTCAATGCACAAAACTGCCAAAGTCTAGTACAGTTTTTGTGCTCTGGCCATGCAAACAAGTCCTGGCAAAAGTAGGTCTATGTATAACCTCAGGTTCATTAATCTACACAATACTCAAGCTTCTGTTAATCGCTTTACATGATTGACAAAAGCAGAAAAACACTGCAGCCAACTGGAATCTCATCACAGAAATTTCCAGGCTGCTGTTTCAGCAAGACTTCAGATCGGACCAGGCCTGAGCGAAGCTTTCATTTCTGTGCCGCAGGTGAAAAGGTGTTCTTCCTCTTGCAGGTTTGTAGAGCGAGGAGGAGGATCAGAGGGTGCGATGAAGAACGTCCCAAGCAGGTGTGTGTTATTGCTGTGGGTGTTCTGCTTGTGCTGGGATGTAGCTCAAAGGCCTTAAAGATGAGAGGCAGTAAAAACACAAACCTTTCCTCTGGGTGACATTGTGCTTTAATTAAAGAGCTCAAAGCAAACACAGGGAGATGGATGAGTGTGTGTGTGCTGGGTGTGTGTGAGGTGGTTTTTTTCCAGGTTAAGAATGGTTAAGAACACCACTTTCATCTTTCTTTTGAGAATGCAAAGGCTTTAAACCCCAAGGGTAAAGAATACCTATTGCCTGTGTATATATTTGTTGCTGGAGGGAGAAGACGCAACTTCTATCGACTAAGCAAACATATCCATCTATCCATCTGTCCATCTGTCCATCACATCGTCTCTAATCAGCAGTGGCTCAGAAGCGTGACAGGAGCAGGCATGATGTTTGCTGTAGATGGGCGTACGCATGTATTTTGCTTAATAAATCTAATTAAACCGGCACAGTGAGGTGAGAATAATTGCACTGACAGTGATGAAAAGATTAGATGTGAAATCAAGGAGAGACACAGCCTCACTAATGACACCTTGGCTTGGTTTCTCGGTTTCAATATCCACCCCAAACAAGCAGAGGCCTTCAAATCTGTATAGATCTTGGCAAATGTGTGAACCGTACAAGCTCTAAAGAAGCAAGTGTAATGATAAAATCCTGGACTTTCCAGTGAACCAGTAACCTGCTTTTAACATGTTCTGACAAGTTAGAAAGACTGCATTAGATATCTCACGACAAAACTATAAAGCATGTCAAATATCAGACTGAATCTTCTAAATGTTCAATATTAAACCAATATCAACCCCGATACTTCACTGAATACTTAACTTCGTTCTACTTCTCGTACCATGCATCTTGCTTATACAGTATTGCATTGTATTTTAATACTGTATGTCTCATATTTGATCTCTAGGAGCTATATAATTAGCTATATTTATATGTTATATGTTGTGTGTTTGTATATGCATACATATACAGTTCACATTTACAACATTAAATTGCATTATTTAATATAATATACATATATATATATATCACAAAACAAACATCGTATACATTATTATTGAGGTTTTACAATATCAATACATAAAATTACATATAAAATGTATTATAAAATTTTATAGTATATTCATTTATTGATTTAAATAACTTTTAACCCTTAAAGTTTCTTGAAAATAACTGAAATAGTCTTTAGTGCATAAATGCGGTTTCGTGAATGACTGAAATGTAAGTTCTGAATTATTTGACATTGGAAAATATGAGATCATGTTTACTACTAAGGACAGGGAGTGTGACTTCTCTCGCGCAAATGCTTATAATTATCATATACTTACAAACATCAGACAAAGGCTGAAGACTCTGACACATCTAACTACCCGGAATACACCTGAGTAACTTGTTTGGGCTCGACCGTCTAATTTTGATGTAGTCACATGCTCTTTTAAGTGAGCTCATTGACTAGGTTGGTATAATGATGTTTCAGAGTGAACTGTAAGCAATAGTAATTGTGAGCTTCGCTGGTGCACGAGACAAATCTAATCATGCTGGTTTGGTGTTTTTTGGGTTTTGTAAGTTTACTGGATCAAGCCTTACATATCATCTGTAGACAAATTAGGGCATCTTCCAGCCAGCTCTGTATTACAGTGTGCTGACCATCCTGCAGATGATTCACTGCGTTATGGTCACTTTCGTATCCAACCGAATCCTTTCAAACTTTAAAAAAGGCAGCAGGCAGCGAGTGTTATTTTTACCAAGCCGTTTGGGGTTTTGGGTGAGTTGGTTTTAATTTGAGCGGTGAATGATGTCACTGCTGTCCCCTGCATGCTCTGGTCTGGAGACTGAGGTAATGGATCCTCCATGCATGTGTTCTCCCACTAGAGAGAGACATTCTGCACAAGTGATGCTGCTTGTTTTATGGGCTGGAATGTATGACATTGAAATGAGGCTTATGTTCCAGTGAGCAGTGTCATTATTTACCACAGAAGGCTGACAGGATTTAAATTACATTTAAGTTATATTCCCATTTACCCATTTATGTAAACACAGAAAGAGGGCAAATATTAACTCAGAATAATATACATAATCATAAAACTAATTTATGAACCAATGATAAACCTATGGAATGATAAAGTCTTAATTTATTTTTTCATGCATTTATTTATTTTTTAAAAAGTGTACTTTAAATTACTTTAAAATAAATATATACGTCTGTGTGTGTGTGTGTGTGTGTGTGTGTGTCTGTGTGTGTGTGTGTGTGTGTGTGTGTGTGTGTGTGTGTGTGTGTGTGTGTGTGTGTGTGTACATATATATAGATAGATAGGGTAAGTTAATCTAAAAAAATAATAATTATGATACGAATTACTTCTTTATCAGTGTAATCAGATTACACTGATAAAGTATTGCATTACTTATTACTTCTAACTTTCTAAATCTAATATAAATCTTGGCCATACAAGGATAGACATAACACTGCTCTTTTAATTCTTTCAAATAAATTAATATAAAATTGCATAAATTATTCTTGAACTGACCAAAGTCTTTTAAAGGGAAAAGGTCATGTAAAAACATACATTTTTAACATTCATTTGTTAAATTTTGATGTTAAATCCACTATTGTTTTAAATAGAATGGTTCTATAGTCTATACAATATTTAATGTCTGTCTGTCTTAAACATCACAATTGCACAAGCAAGTCTTAAAATGCACAAGCAATATTTATTAATAATATTTAGTATATATCTTAAATATTTTATTTCATAGTCATTTAAGTCATTTATTTTTTTATGCATTCATTTTATTTTTTAAGCAGTAAACTTTAACAATATTTAAATTAACTTCTTAACAGGTAATAACTGATCTACTTACAGTCTACATAGGTTATTTGTTAGTGGAAACAACAGCGTCTCTTAAGCCTCTGTGTTGTCTGTGGCTCACAGCTATTAGATTTGTGGCCAGCCCACAGCGCGCAACAGGTATATGCCCCCATGCATGGGGCAGGTTGAATCTATTGCCCCGATTTCCTGTCACATGATTTGAAATAGGATCCCTACTTTTTCTGCTATCTGTCTTGAGTGTCTGGGGGCAGCGCTGATCTGCCTAGAAGTTGAGACGCTCTTAACGCAGACGCGCCGCGAGATTTGCTGACATTCATCTGCTCGCTGCATCAGACTGGACTCAAACACTTCACCTGCGAGGAGAGAGGAAGAGAAGGTGTTCAGATCTCTTACAGCCTGCTACAGAAGAGCGATGGATTCGTGGAGAATCGCAGCTTTGCTCCTTGTCGCCTGCCTCAGCGCCTCAGCTTCAGACCAGTTCGATACGGGTTAGTTCTCAACTCTTCTGAGCTGTGACTTTGTGCATTCTGGTGCTTGTAGGTCTTTTTTGAGATGTTTCTGAGACTAGTGCATTGTCCCGACTCCAGCCTCGAGATGAGCAGCGCGTTCTGTCACTTCTCTCGCCTCTGGTTCAGCTTTATGAATCACACAATGCATTCCGCGCTAAATCATTTCCTAAACCCTCTTTGAACGCTGTTTTGCAGCTGATGATTCTTCAGTAAGAGCCACTTATGAAGTCTTGAAAAAGGAAACTTATTCAAACTATATTTCATCTGGGTATTACATATCCGGGTATTAAAAATCTTCAAGTAGGTTTTGGCATTAGGTGTGATGGCGAGAGTATTAAATATTATGTGTATCTGTAATTACGCGTGACTATAATGACCATTTCTGTCTTTTTCTTTCTTTTTTTGGGGAAACAGATGATAAATCCTATGCTTGCTATTAAAGACTTGATACTGTATTATAATGAGGTATATATATATATATATATTTTTTTTTTTATTAAATGAAATATTATATAGCCTGTATACCATGGTAGCCATAGTTTCCACCAAAATACCGGTTATGACAGTGATTGTTGTTACTGCATGATCCTAATAGAGGATCTCATTCAAAGAGAATACAAATCTTTCAATATCTTATTTGATGACATAATGTTGACTGATAACCACAAGTTAACACAGTTTTATTTTACCAGCAAGAAGCACAGTAACAATGCTGTTTTGGCAGAAACTATCTGTATCTGTAAGGGATCTCTTTGTGTCATCATTGACTAATTAAACTGTTCTTGGGATTACAGAAAAAACTCTAGCTATCTCTTACTGACAGATTTACTTCTCTGCCATTAGGAACTGCACTGGACGTCTTTTAGTTTTCTCAATCTGCTTGTGCTTTATAGGCAAGTTATGTTCTTTTCAAATGATATGATATGATATGATACAGTAGCTCAAAGTTCATCAACAGATTACACACAAATCCAATAAAATTTAGTCTTTCAGGTATACCTTTCTTTGAGGTGAACTTGAGACTTTTAATTGTGTCATAAATCCATCTGCAGCATCAGACAAACATCAGGAGTTAGGCACAATCAACTGCATATTGTCTATGCAAAACCCCAAAATGTTTATTTTAATGTTTATTTAACATCTTGCCGGATAAACAGCAGGCAAGTGCAGAATGTTTTCCAGGTTTGTGGATGGAATCGTGACAACAACAACCATTTTAGAGATTTTTTCTGTCTTTTAGAATGAGAAAATAGAATAGAATTATTAGGTTTTATTATCACAACCTATTATCAGTCTCTTCCTTTTGTTATTGTTATTATAAATTTGAAGATAATTGATTGCTTGGTAACTTGTGAAAATCTGTCAAATATAAAACAATTTTGATACCAGCTATTCTAATATTAACTTGAAGGTTAATATGAACATAGTTTTTTGTTAGATTCAGGTTAAAAGTGCCTCTAATTAAAAAGTTGAATCAAATGAAGCTGACTTGACTGAAATGCACAAGCCGCTTGCATTGATTATAATGGGAGCGCTCTAGGTCATAAGCTGTAATTTGTGTTGTGTTTCAAGTCTCAGAAACAAATCCCCTACGCTCTCTTTTAATGTTTTTTGTTTAATTATAGCTTTTGATTCAAATGAGAGGTTAGGCTATCTGGGCGATGCGTAAGCACTGCCATCTATAGTACACCTATGCATTAGCAATGTATTTAAAGCTGCTTTCCAGAACATATTCATAATAATTACTCATGCTTTTGGGTGACTTATTCCTCTTTACAAGTTTTTTTCTGGCATATTGTGACCAATTTTGACAGGTTTATGGCTAATTGGTGCTGTAATAGTTAATAAGGCATGTAGTAACATGTCCATCCACCCAGACGTTTGAACATCATTTAGTGAAATGACTTGATGGCTCATTGCATGTTCCTTGTGTTTTCATATAAAATATAATTAAAATCATTCAACAGCAATGAGTCACAGTGGCAATTTTCACTCTTTGCTCTCAATTTGTGAATTATATGAGTTTGATTAACTGCATGAATTATGAAGTCGGTGTATTCTTACCTGTTCTGTTGAGGTGTTTTAGGGAGTCATATTAGTCAGTGCATCTGTTCAGTTCTCCTTTGCTGCAAATCAGTTATTGATATTTGATGAGTGAAAGGCATTCTGTTGCTCATGTCTATGTGTGATAAGACACACAGATTAAAACATGTGAATGATGAAATGCTTTACAGCTTAAATGAAGGTGTGAGGCATTTGAAGAACAGAATGGCATCTGTGGGTTTTCATTAATAGAGAGAAATACATTATTGCTGTCTTCTGAAAACCCTCAATTTGTTGCTTTTTACTATATAAATTGCATGAATTGAAAGCATCTGCTCCTTTGCTTTTCAAGTAATAGTTCACCCAAAACCCTCAGGGATACCCTCGGGCTATCCAAGATAATAAAAAAATGAGTTTGTTTGTTTAGTTGGAACAAATTTGGAGAAATGTTGCATCAGCAATGGATGCTCTGCAGTGAATGGGTGCCGTCAGAATGAGAGCTTAATTAATCCACATGACTGCAGTCCATCAGTTAATGTCTTGCGAAGGACTTGCATAGCTGTAAGCAATGGTTTGAAGTTAAAAATGGATTTATTTTTTACGAACATGCAGCTTTAGTCTTCTCCAGATGTTAACTGATGGACTGGAGTGGTGTGGATTTTTATCAGCTGTTTGGACTCTCATTCTGACGGCACCCATTCACTGCAGAGCATCCATTGGTGAGCAAGTGATGCAATGCTACATTTCTCCAAATCTGATGAAGATACAAACTCATACGCATCTTGGATGGCATGAGGGTGAGTACATTTTCTGCATATTGACATATTTGGGTGAACTCTTCCTTTGAATATATCTAAGAGACTCAAGCAGTTTGTACCTCTGCACCTTGACCAGACCAGAGATCACATCTGTATTTCCTCAGATGAATGATGCATTAAATGAATAGAGAATTATTCATAGGCTTTGAGAAGAAGCAGTGCATCTGTGTCCAGACAGGAGCTCGCCTCGTGTAAAGTGGATTTGGGTTAGTTGATAGATGTTATTGAGTAGCTCCCAGGATGAATTTATGATGTAGTTCTCATTTCTGTGGAAGATTTTATTTCAGATGCAAAGACAGATGCGTGGTTATTTCCCCCATATTTTTGCACTTACTTGGTGATACTTGTTTTGCTGTGAAAACAAAATGTGCTGATTGTGAAAATGAATGGAATGGTCATGGCTGAAGGGCAAACTAAAGACTTCAAAGCATCAGCAATTTTGCTTAAGTTATTAAATCCGTGTCATGCCTTGTCCGTCGTAATAGTTACGTCCTTCATCTCACTTCAAAAGGCGAAGCAAGCACCATGTGGCTTACTGGTCCCGGCCAATCGTGAGAAATTAACATGGAGTTATCTAAAATGAGATCTCTGATCATAATCGGCACCGTTTAGAGTTATTTCTGTTTCTGAAAGCGTGTGATCGACTGAATCAGCACTTCATCTGCAGACACTTAGTTAACTCTCTGACTAAATTTCATCTCATCTTGAAAAGGGAATCCAGTTTGGCTGTAGAAGATCCAGCATCAAAATATAGCCTACTGGTTGATATTTCATGCAAACTGTCTTCTATTACAGGAAATCTCAATCAGTCGACTACACCGCTGTCAGTCAGTTAAAGCATGATAAAACCGCATGATGCTGCCATTGCTGAAAGTGTTAAAGAAAGATTTGTTGCCGTTTTGCATTAGTGTCTGTTTGACAGATCCTTCCTCTCTCTCCTGCTGTTCGGCTGCTTGCCATCGCTGGCTAGCTCTCTCCACGGTCTTTATTCCCTCTCGATCTTTGTCTATCTCTCTTGTTCTCCTCCTCTTTTTCTTGCCAGGGCTGTTTGGAGTGAAGCGCCTGTGCTTTGTCTTGTGTCTTCACTCAAAGCCGCTCTGACAGTGAAGTATGGTTTGGGAGGGAAACAGTAGCCAGGTGGTCGGAAACGTGGGCAGGGGAAGAACTTTTGTGCTTTTTCTCTGTCCATTTAACCACTTCCCTTTTTTTTCTTTTTCTTTTTATGCGAACTTGTTTAGAAAGTACTGTTGCATTGACCTTTTGGAGTTCATGGCTATTATTTCAAGACTGTAAATGTATGATTTATTTTTTTAGGGATTAAAGGTTTTTTTTCTCGCTTTTGTTTGTTTTTGTTCATCCACATAAAATGCTGTCAAGAACATTTTGAAGCCTTGACTAGTTTTTCCTGTGAAACGTGCTTGTCGTGGCATGTTTGCTTTAATGTATATATGTGAGTTATGTGTGTTTGTGTGAAAACATTTCAAATTGTATGTCTAGTCTTGTACACCAGCTCACACTAGCAGTTCATTCAGTAGGCTATCTAGTAGCTTTTATCAACTATTCTGATACTGTAAAAGTTCTTGGTTATTATGTTTGTCTTGTTTCGCAGTAAAAAAAAAGTCTACATATTGTTAAAACAAGATATGTTGACTTGAGAAGCAAAATTAGATATTTCAAATGCATTGTTTCAAAAGAAGGTTTTGTCTCACATCATTGGAAATTGATTTTTCTTGATTTAAGCATAAAGCATTGTGAGGTTTATGCTTAAATTAAGAAAATATTTTGCCAATGTACTAAGAAAAATAAACGTTTTTTGTGTTTTATTTATAACTTAAAATAAAATAAAAAATAATTGTAAACCTTAGTATTAAATGCACTCTTGCTAAAAAAAATCTTTTTAGAATATTTTCAACAGTAAAAGAGGGCAACAACAAAAAAGAGCAATAACAACAAATTAATACTGGAGTAATGGCTGCTGAAAATTCGGAGCAATAAATGGCATTTTAAAATATATTCAAATAGGAAACAACTGCTTTTACTCTAACTTTTCATCATATAAATGCACATAAATGGTGAGCATAGGACATTTCTTTATTTTAAAAATTTTTTTAGTAACAAATGTTTTTTAGTAACTATATGTTTTCAGACATTTAGTTACAAAACATATATTTGAGTTCATTTGAGATGCCTGACTTTAGTTTGATTCGACTAGAATGCATATTTCTGATATAAATAAAGCGATAGTGATTTTGAATCAATACAGTGGCCCTCATAAATCCTAACCACAGACCATGTGTCCACTCACGTATCGTTCTGTGTATCTGTGGTGCAGAGGTGGTTCGCTGAGAGTGCTTCTTCTAATTTAGCAACAGAAATACCCACATCAGAGACTGTCGTTTCAGAGGGCACTGGCATTCCTTTGGTCCCTACATTTCCCAGAAATCCTTCCACCCATTTCCTGCCAGCATATCCTCACATTTACACACAACAGGCTGTAATTACCCACCCAGCTGATCTGATCCGATCCAGAACCAACCACCGAGGAACATGGAACACAAAGATGCCTCTGTAACCAAAAGTGACACAGTATACCGCACTTCTCCACTGGACAGAGACTGTGGTCGCTTCTGTCAATCCCTGTTTCTGACTCTGTTTCTATGGGAAACTAAGCAGAAAATAAGCGGACAACACGTCATGTGTTAATGACAATACCTGAGTGCCAAGTTCGGCTGGGATGTGAGGCGCCAAAAGAGGCTAAATGAACTCAAACATTTCTCAACCATTTCTACCAAGATGAAATCATTATCCAAGCTTTGCTACCCTCTAGGAACTGCCAATCGTTTTTCAGCCATATATATATATATTATTAAGGTAAATACTATTTTTTTAAGAAATATTTTTTTTTTTATTCAGCAAGGATGTGTTAAATCGATCAAAAGTGACATTTATAATGTTACAAAAGACTTATATTTCTAATAAATGTTCTTTTGAACTTTATATTCATCAAAGAATACATAAAAAAAAATATCACTACTTTTTGCAACAATTACTGGAAATGTTTCTTGAGCAGCAAATCAGTATATTAGATTGATTCCTGAAGGATCATGTGACACTGAAGACTGGAGTAATGATGCTGAAAATACAGGTTTGATCACAGCAATAAATTACATTTTAAAATATATTCAAATAGATAACATTTGCTTTACATTGTAATAATATTTTACAATTTTTACCGTATTTTTGATCAAATAAATGCAGCCTTTGGGAGCCTTGATTCTAAAACATTAATAACATAAAAATCCTTAAGCTTATAATGTTTATAGTAATTGTTATAGTTTAACACATGCTTGATCGAGGAGAATAAGTTTGCTCATGGTAGGCGGGTGTATACAAGAGATTTATGATGGTCATCTGTGTCCATCTCATTTTGTTTGATGTTACACCAAGGGTCAAAGGCCAAGTCTAAGTTGACCTATGGATAGTTAGGAGCTTCTGTTCTGTACCTGATGCCTGCTCAGACCTGTTCAAACCAGTTCACCTACTGGCCAAAGCACAAATCATTCCCTTTAGGCTGTTAAACTTAGGCTATGATTTAACATGCTGTCTATAGACAATGAACACAAGCCTAATGACAGTGTTTTAATGAATGCTTTCTCCAATGTTAATGACGTCGCTACCATTCGTTTAGTTAGTTGGAAATATCATGACACCCTTATCACATTTAGGGCAAAAGGCAAAACTAGTATTTTTTTTCGTTGTACTCTGCACAGCACTTTATGTGTTTTGCTAAAGCTATATCAGACACTGTTATTTTCTCAGAAGTATGCAAAGGTCAGTAAGAGGCGAGAGAGACAGACAGCAGGAGAGAGATTGAGATCTGCTTAACCACCATCACGGTATCCAACATGCTGAGATATGTCAGATGACTAGTTTAGAAAAATATCCATATTTATAAACATGAATTTGGAATGTGCTTGTTTAAAGTTGGCGAGAGAGAGAATACCTCAGCCGCCTCCCATGCTGCCGTTTTCTGTCTGTGGCCATTTGTTTTGGCTCAGGATGTAACAGCCCATGCCATCCACTCACCACTTCCTGTTGACCTCTGATTGGCGCCCTGTGGAGTCTGTACAGGTCAAAAGGTCAGCTATATCTATCTACTGTCACGTAGAGATGATCGACTAGTCGTCAGGCCGTTAGTGAGCTTGATTAGTGACCATTTTTAGCGAGCACCTCTTTTTAGCTTTAGTATTTTTGAGCAGTAGGTAGTCAATATAAAAACATACTGTATTTGTGCTGTTTTAGCATACTAAAAGTAACATAGCATATTAAAATACTCTCTAGAAGCTATATCTCTAAATTCATGTCCTTTAGTCATCAAAGCACCACTTTTGTAACAAATGAATTTCCCACAAAAAGTGTGGCATTTTAAACTCAAAAATTGCTAGTAAATTTCACAGAAGTAATACATTTAATTAAATGTGAAATTTTGAAGTAGAAGGGCTGAGATTGCAAGAAATAGTCTTCTAAAAGTTTGCCTTCATGTTTCACACAAAGGTTTGAATTTTACTTAATTTTTTTAATTTTTAATTTTTTTTAAAATGAAAAAAATGCAACCTTTGGGAGTAAAGAGAGTTCTTTGTAAAACATTATTTAATTAATAAAAATGTTACAGACCCCAGACTTACATATATTTACATTTAGTCATTTAGCAGATGCTTTTATCCAAAGTGACTTACAAAAGATGACAACAGAAGCAATCAAAACCAAAAACAGCAATAATATGCAAGTGCTATGACAAGTCTCGGTTAGCATAACTAATAAATACACATTCATATATATAAAAAATAAAACAAGTAGAATAGAAAAATAATAGAGAAAGTGTTAGAGGCCTTTTTAAAGATAATACAAAGTTAGAAAACGAATAGAGAGAGCAAGTATTAGAGGGTCAAGTCAACAAATAGATAAAATAGAATTAGAATAGAGAGTGCTAGAGTCAGAGGGACAAATAAAGATGGAAGAGATGTGTTTTTAGCCATTTCTTGGCTGCTGGGATTGAGTTGGGCAGGCCATTCCAGCAGGAGGGAACATTTAATGTAAAAGTCTGTGAAAGTGATTGTGTGCCTCTTTGGGATGCACAATAAAGCATCATTCACTTGCAGAATGCAGGCTTCTAGAGGGCATTTAATTTAATTATATGAATAATGTTAAACATGGAATTCTGTACATGTCTGAGGGACAAGTCATTGAACCATTCTGGGTTGATTGATTGTTTTTTTATGACTAATCGATTCGGAGGCACAGAAAAATGGCATCATGAGACAATTAATGCAAAAAATAATCAAGACTATGTTTAAGAGAAGTAAATAAGAGAAGACATTGATTATTACAGGTCCTCGAGGGACAAGCATACGTTTGCCATTGATGATGTTACATTAGTGCATTGAGAAACATGGAACATGTGTTTTTGATTGCTTTCTTTGAGACGTGTCATGTTCTTGGGAGAGTTTGGAAGGCTTACACTTGTCTGATGCATACTATCACTCGTCACCTGTCCAGAAGACAGCTGTCAGGTGTGATCGCTCAGTGCCTGCAGTGCGATAAAACCCAGTGGCAAAGTGAGTAACTCCTGTCTGACTTTGAATGAGCTGATAAAACCTGACAGGAGTGATATCTATGTGAAGAGCGGGAGTGAGAGAGAAAGCGATATAGGGAGAGCGACGCCTCGGTTAGGTTTGTCATATCAGCCCTGTCTAATTCAAAGAAGCAGTGGAAGAGAGCGGAACATTAAGCTGTCAGGCGGCTGCATTCGTGTCTGTGGATCTATGCCTCTTTATTCATGCACCCAGAGCCAATTGCTATCTTTTTTGATGGAAATGCTCTATTTTTATTGACCTAATAATTAAGTATCATTTAGTTATTAATTTTTGCATTTAGTAATTTTATTTAATTTTTAATAGTGCTGTCAAACGATTAATTGCAATTAATTGCATCCAAAATAAAGGTTTTTGTTTACATAAAATATGAGTGTGTACTGTGTATGTTTATTATGCATATATAAATACAAACACATGTATGATAATGTCTAAGAAAAATATGTTATGTTTATATATTAAATATATTTATATATAAACATATTTATATATAAATAAAATAATAAATAATAAATAAATAATAATAAATAATAAATTAAATAATAAAATAATATATTATATATTAATAATATATATATATATATATATATATATATGTATTAATAATATATATTAATATATATTAATAATAAATGTATTTATTATTATATATATAAATAAAATTTTATATATATATAAAAAATAATTAATAATTATTTATTAATAATAAATGTATTATATATATATATATATATATATATATATATATATATATATATATAAATAAATAAATATATGCAATTGATCGTGAGTAGTGGTATAATAATTTAATTTAATTGAATACATAAACTATATTAATAATATAATTTATAAATATCATTGGTATTTTATTGTTATATATATTATATTATTTTAAATTATATATAATTATCATGTCAATGAAAAATATTTATACATTTTGATTATTAACAGTGATAGAATATAATTTTAACCATGTTTAGGGATAAAATAATTTTATTTTATCATATATATAAACAATCTGACATGATACTTAAATATGATTTAATAAATATTGATATTATATGTTAAATGATATTTAGCTACTAACCATTTCTCAGTGATAGAATATAAATATCAGTTAAAATATAAAACATTTTCCACTCATAAAAATTAATACATAAATAATTTCTCATCAATATTATATATTAAATTATATTGATTTATTATGTCATTGATTCTCAGTTTAATATCTAAAATATTTTGATTATAGTAATTAAATATAATCTAATATATAAATAATTTTGTGATATAAAAAATAAAATTTAATATATAAACCATTGTTCATTGATATAATGTATTATATTTTATTGTATTTAATAAAATTGAGAAATGGTTTATGTATTAAATGATATTTACATGTTATATCAAAGAAAACGGTCACTGAAAACATTTTTTTTCACCATTTTTAATTACTGTTGCTGCTGAGTCTGTGCATTTGATTTATTTTCAAGGTGTTATTTTCACCTCTTACCCATGGCAAAATCAGTGTAACACACTGCCTTTTGTAGTTTATTGCTTTAATATACTGTCAAACCACCTGTAAACTGTATTCACTTTAGAAATGCCAAGTATAACTGACACTAATGGAAGCTGAATCTAACCAAACATGACGTTTTTAGGGTGTAAAATGAATTTGGAATACAGGATCCTCCACATAAGAGTGTTTCCTTTCATTATTTCTGTAGCTTTCCTGTTCTCCCTGTCACTGTCCTCCCTTTTACACACATCTCTGCAGGTACGATCTGAAACCTGTTACGCTTGTACAAGCTCCACAAGCTTCTTTGCTTCTCTCTGACATTTGCAAATGCCTGGAGACAGAGCTTGTCATATTCAATTAGAATTTCCTCACACTCTTCCTCTCTCGCTCTTTCACGTTCTCTTCGACTAACAGAGTAAAAAAGTCTTGTGTGCACTGAATTCATATCAGAGAAGCAAACAATTGGTTTATAATCGAAATTGTTGCCATTTGCATAGGGAGTGCCTGGCGAGCGCTCTAGGAAACATGCAAAAAAGCATATGAAAATTGTTTGAGATAATGAGTGTTTTGGTTTGTAGGGCTAAATTGCATTCAGTATCTGCAGTGCTTAGGAAAAAAGCTGACGAGCTAAAACAAACAATAGTGCCACCAGCATGCAAACGCATCTGTCGGGCGGCTCAAGGCCTAGAGTTTAGTTATCTGCACTGCTGATCCAAGCAAATGCTCTTCTGAAAGCAACATCGCTTTTTTTGTAATGGCTTGTTCCAGTTCTCTCTAGGGGAGAACGAGATTAGGCGGTGCTTTGAAAGTCTTCAAGGGGCTTTTTATCTTTGTCCGGCCGTGTAATAGAGCCGAGAACATTTAAAATGCAGCAGTACTAGAACTTATTCACCAGGGCTTCTTAAATGGCGGTAAAGTCAGCAGATGCTCGGCAAGATGCTACCAATTGTAGTTGACTTTGTGGAAACTGCCCATTATCTGAAGGAAGTCCTCTAACGTTCCCACATCTCTGAAGACCAAATCTGAACCCTTTCAAACAAGCAAACGTGTACTTATGTGGTGTTTTGTACAGCTATGATTTCAAAAGCCATGACCAATATCATAATGGTAGGATATTGAATTGCCACGGAGAGAGACGTGACCTGTCCTGTGAACTCCCTCAGTTTTACGCGAACGTTGACTTTGGTTCTCCGCCGCTGGCCAGAGAGCTCTGAAGGAAGAAGAAAAAGGCAAAAAATAAAGCCGTCGGGCTGTCCTTCCCCGAATTCACTTGCTCGAGAGCCCAGAAAGACTTTTGTGGCAAAGAAGCAAATTGTCACCTTCCCTTTTCTTTTCGCGGGAAACTGTGACATGGAACAACAGGAAGAGCAGTGTGGAGGGTCAGATACTTGTGGCGGGGATGAAATAACTTTGTGTTTTGCAGGCAAGGCTAACTTACAATTAAATAAGATTTAAGCTATTTTATTCATCTTGGAAACTTTCAACCGTGTTTCATTTAGTCAGAGTCGTGACCTTTTGATTTAAACGGACTGTTTACCCAGAAATAAATATTTTGTCATGATTTACTCACCCAAAATGTTTCGTTTTTTTTCCCCCAGTTTAATGAAAATGAATGAGGTCCACTTTTGCTTGGGCCCCATTGACTTTCATTATATAGACAAAACCAGCAACATCCTCATCAGTTGTCATCATTTACTCACCCAAATCGGTATGATTTTCCTTCTTCTGTGGAACACAAAAGAAACTATTTTGAAAATGTTTCGTTTTTTTATTTTTGTGTGTGTGTGTGTGTGTGTGTGGGGGGGGGGGGTTCTCAGTGTAATGAAAATTAATGTGGTTCACTTTTGTTTGGACCCCATTGGTTTTCATTATATTGACAAAAACAGTAAAAACCTCTGAATATGTTTGAGAGCGAGTGACTGATGACAGGTTGTTCATTTTCAGGAGAACTAGTCCAAAAACAAAAGAAACTTGTCCTTATGCCTCATCTCTACAGTGACATTTCCAGATACACTCAATGGCTTACTTTAATACTTCAATTTGGCCATTTCAGTTTCTTCATTTTATCTCTTGCTGGTCTCTTTTACAGTTTTTCTGTGAGTATTTGAAATCAACAGGGTTCAGTGTCTGGTTATCTTATCTGAAAGCTGGCGTATAGTCTCTTTTCTCTGTATTAGAGATGAATGAGGCCTATTCAACAGCGGACTCATAGAATGCTTCCTCAGGTCCAATTCGAGCAGGTCACTCTTAGTGCCATGTAACTGGATCTCCGAGTCCTCAATAGATCCATGAAAGCGATCCCGTTCTCAGAAAGGACATCAGGGATGCCCTGGACTTTCTTTCTCACGCCTTCTGTCTCTCTCTTCCTCTCTCGCTGTTCCATCTGTTTCTCTGCTCTTTTGTTTTTTTCCTCGTATCTTTGAGCAGCTGAACTGGAGCAGGTTTTATTATGGGCAGTGGGAGAAAGCAAGATGTTGATGGTTTTATGTCTTGTGTGGCAGCATTTGTTTTGTTTCAGATTGTGAAAGGCACATTTCATAATGTGTTTCTTAAGCGATTGATTGTCAAGAAAGCCGACCTGATATGGGGTAACTGAGAATGATACGAATATCAGACCATCTATCCAACAAAAAAGAAAGAAGAGGAAAAAATGGTGAAGTGAACAATGCTGACTTGTCAGGTCGAATCAGATATGTTGTGTAAAGAAGGATAATGTTATATAGTGTTTTATAGATGGGGTTCCCAAACATATTTGCCAGTTAAATCTATATATGGCAAATTATTTACTTTAATTAATGTAATTAGTATTTGATGTTAATCTTTCCAATTTCCCAATGTTTTTTTTATTATTTCCCATTATATGTTAATACTTTTGACATGTTTTTAAATTTGATTGTAAATTATTAACAATATAATTTAATTAAAAAATTATTTAGATTTAGATTTATTCCATATTTTGAACTCTCCATGTAAAATATTATTATTTCTAAATAACTATATACCTAAATATATATTAAAGGTGCATTTAAATATTCAAATATAATTCTAATATTCTAAGATCTAATATTATAGAATATCTAAAAGATATTCTAAGATCTATTGCCAAATTGCTTTGCCCAGTTCTTAGTTAATTATTATTATTGTTGACTGATAGTTGAGCATCACTATTACATCACTTTGTGGTATCAAAAATTATGTTTTTTTAAATGAAAATAATGTAATTTTATACTTTTCACCTAGCAAATGAAAATCCTTATTATTTACATTGAAAGAGGGACCTGAGCCTTTATTGATGTGTATCCACCAGAATATCATAGAAATTTGCGGGTTGAACTCTTTTGACTTACGCTCGTAAGTAACTATAGCAACCACCCAGAAGTCCATTAAAATCCACTCAGTCACTTAAAACCCTGTAGAAACCTCATAGCAACACCCTGGCAACCTTGAGATGAGTTTTACAGAGGCAAGTACCGCTCATATTTGCTTTAGAAATTGCAAAAATGTATTTTTGTTTATAATTTATTCTTTCAATCCTTAACTTTTTGGATAAAAGCATCTGCTAAGTAGTTGTAGCCTCATAATTGCTCTCGGAGCAGCTCTTAGAGGCAGTCTCTTACTTTACAGCTTGCATGAAACATTGGTCACAGATGGTGGATGTTTGTGCAACACGCATGCATGCGCTGACTCTCTCCTGAGGAAAAACGCGAAAAGGCGTGAGATTATTGAGCTTTTTTGGGCAATGTCTGTACCTGTTGTGTGTGGTAACCACTCGTTTTCCTTTTTACAAAGTGAATCAGTCCCACACAACATTCAGTGTAATTAGTTTTAATGAAAACACATGGTTGGAAGCGATTTTCAGACATGTTCGAAAATTAAAATGGAATAAAATGAATTTAAGTATTTCCCCTCCAAACCTCCTCGTTCCATGTTTAATTGGAGCTTCAGCAAGAAAACACTCCATAGGTTTGACAGTGGCTTTAGGTTCACTGCAGGCAGCGCTACCCAGGAAGAAATTCATTTGCACATATTTTATTTGCATTTTCTTTGGTTCATCCTTCTAAATGTTATAATGTACACTCAAAAAAATATTTAGGCCTAACAAGTAAGATTTATGTATTTTGATTACATGTAAAATTTCCATCCATTTGGATTACATATTTTTTAACTTAAGCAAACGAATAAACTTTATTTGATTTCTATTTACAAGTCATATGTAAATTAAATGTGCAAGACTAAGATTTAAGTAATAGTACCAATAAATTCAATTTGTTTTAAATTCATAAGAAAGAACATTATTTATCATTACATAATTAACCCAATTTATTTTAACTGCATCATATTTAGATATTTTTATTAATAAACCCAATGCATTTTAATATATTTATTTTTCTTCCCTAAATCCCCTGCCTAAATCACAATATGCTACAACAAAATCTAACCACACACACACAAACAACAACAGTCAGACCACCTTGTTTTACAATTGTTTTAATGCTTCAAAACATATTTTGAGAATAACAAAACCTACAAAAAAATGTGCTAAACATTAGCCAGTGCTACAGATATGTTTCCTCAAGAGAAGATTCAAGGTAGACAGATAACCTGTTAACAGCACTGCTTATATTACACTAACATACAGAGTGACATGCAATAATTAGTTTAAATTTAGAATGGTTGGTTGCCAGGAAATAATAAAAACAAATAACAAAAAAATCAATTGAAAATCAACAAAATAAAATTGAGTGTCTTCGCACCACACTTTGTGTGTTTTATTTTAGTAACAGCTGTATAGGACAAACATTCTACAATAAAATAACTAGTTACAATAACTACGTTAAACTTTTTAAATACTGTTGTTTAAAAGTTTACAAACATTTAGAAAAAGTCAACCCACTTGCTTTTAAGGAGGAAATATCTGTTAACAAATCACTGAAGCATCTTAATTTTCAATTCTTGGACTTTTGGAGACAGTTTGGTAGTATCCAGTTCCATCAAGATTTTCTGAAACACTTTGAATGTGCATTTAAGGTCCTTTGGGTAATTCAGGTTAAGTGCATATATGAGTCCAAAAAGCATCACACATCCAAGGGTGACAGAACGTCCACACCTTTCCAACATCTGTTGGCTCATCTCCATCTCCAGGACCAGCACCCTCTGTCCGAATGACATAGATGCCCATGGTTGTCTGTGCAATCCCCGACTCAGCCTCTGGACTTTCACAGTCCTGGAGGAGAAACGAAGAGAATGAGTTGTGAATATATATATATTTTATATACATTTAAAAGCAGATCATATAATTTTTTTTATTATATATATATATATATATATATATATATATATATATATATATATATATATATATATATATATATACATACATACATACATACACACACACACACATATATACACACATACATATATATACACACACATTTAATAATATATACACACATTTAATATATACACACATTTAATATATACACACATATATATATATATATATATATATATATATACACACATTTAATAATATATATATATATATATATATATATATATATATATATATATATATATATATATATATATATATATATATATATATATATATATATATATATATATATATATATATATATATATACACACACACACAGTACTGTGCAAAAGTCTTAGGCCACTAGTATTTTCACCAACAAAAAATGGTTTTAAGTCGGTTATTTCCATCTTTTGCGGTAGCGTGTCAGTTGGAAATATCAGTTTATATTTCCAAACATTATTTTTGTCATTAATTGTAATAATGCATTGACATTATTGTCTGCACAAGGAGTCTGACAACAGCCAGTGCTCCACACAGAGATCTGATCTCACCATCATCAGTCTGTCTGGAATGACATGAAGAAACAGAACAAACTGAGACAGACTCAATCTAGAAGAACTGTGGCAACATCTCTCAGACTCTTCAAAAAACCTACCTGCAAAGCTACAGTACGGTTCAAAGTTTTAGACACTCGTGTAAAAATGCTGTAAAATGAGGATGCGTTAAAAATAATGCCATAAATAGATTTAATTTATTAATTAACTTCTATTAACTAAATCAAATAAATATTTGGTATTACAGCTTTTGGTAACACAGCTTCTGTTCTAAGGTACACTTGCCCATAGTTTTTCAGGTAGCTTTGAGGGAAGATTTTTTTCTTCAAGTGTCTGAGAGATGTTGACACAGTTCTTCTGGATTTAGTCTGTCTCAGTTTGTTCTGTTTCTTCATGTCATTCCAGACGAACTGATGATGATGAGATCAGATCTCTGTGTGGAGATAGTAATAACTGAATTAAACCGACTTTTTTGTTGGTGAAGCTACTACTGGCCTAAGACTTGAAAAAAAAAAAAAAAAAAAAAATAATTCAGGTTATCATTTTAAACTCACTATGCAACATGCACAATACGATGTCCTGTACAAAACAAATTTCAGTACTGAATGTGTTATGGCAGTGTTTACATTACAATATCCAACACTGTGATTTTGCTTTTGTAGAGTAAAAAGAGCAATGGAAACAGCTGATTGGAAGAGGAGTGTAATTTATTTTAAGTTTATCTATTTTTTTTTTTAGTTTTAGCTGTTAATGAACGTTCAGTGAGCTGTAAATGAATTACAATTCAGACACTGAATAAAATTATGTAAAATGTTAGCCGTTATTGGCTTGTATACTGTATTTTTATTGAACACCAGTACTTTACAAATAAAATGCAGTAATGATAAATATACAAGAGTTTTCATTTTAAAAACTCCTGAGAAATGAATTTAACATATCTATCAAAAAAATTCTAACAATTCTAGCATAAAGAGTATTTTAACATATACTTACCACAAATTCTTTGACAAGTGTCTCAAGATCCTCATTAAGGTAGACACTCAGGCTCCTTAGGATGCAATCACGCTTGATGTTTATGTCTTCATTCTCAAAGTGTAAAAAGATCCCAAAAAAACATAACATTAGTAACTGATTTACAATTTAAATGAGGCTGAATTTCAAGTATAAAGACAATTATCTTAATCAAGTACCTTATTTTCAATAGGAATTTGTGGTTGTTTTTCTTATATTGTATACTATTTTTTCTTGACAATGCTATGTATAATGATCTAACAATAGTATATTTAAACAATTAGGCCAATAAATTCTTTTGAATATGTGTGATAGTAAGATTAGGATGTCCCCACTAATCAAATAAATGTGTGTAAAAATGTTTGTCTCTACATGTGTATGTCAGGGAAAGGTTTCTAAAACCCCGTCATGATGAATAACTACTGGAATACATGATGCAATACATTAAAAACAACCAAAAAACGCACTTACTTCAGCTGTCAGTGCCATTATCCTGCGGAATTTCTGTCCTGCAGTTCCTCCTTTGTGATGGAAAACCTTCAGCAGGTCATCAGTGTATTTGTCCAGTTGACCAATGAATTTGGATGTCAGAGGAACAGCTGTTATACACATGAACTCCAAGTTGATCTGAAAAAGATAAAAAGAACAGGATGTTCTTCACTTGAAACGAGACGTAACAATATGAATATGCATTTCTATTTTAAACATATGGGTTACTACACTTCTCCAAGAAATGGAAGCAATCGTATTAAGTTCCAATTCTCATGGGCGTTACCACCAATTGTCTTCCTGGATGAGTAGTTGCATGGTATGATGTGAGATTTATTTTTTTTGTCACTCCACTTGTAAGGAAATTTGAGGATGCGCGTGTTAAGGCATTCAAGATTGAAATAATTCTTAGAGATGAGCACACTGAAACAATGTGCCAGTTCAAAAGGGACAACACCCTCTAATAAATCGTGCACTAAATCGGGGGGATAGCCTGTGATAACATGAAAATGGTTAAAATTTTCTGTTAAAACACGCTTAAAAATGTTTAAGCAACTCATACCTCGTAGATAGTGTAATGTCACACACTTTACATGGCCACATTCACATATCTATGAACAAAGAGAAAAGAAAAATGATCAGTTGTGTGCAACAAGTTCTGGCTTTCAGGTGGATAGTTTTCAGCACATTACCAGCAAAATAATAATAATATTATAATATAAATTATACAAAGGGTCACGTGACTCAGTTATTTACTTATTTATTTTTTTGATAGGTCATGTTTTTGTGGAAAAATGTATTTAACTCATATGAAAGTAAAAAATGTCTAACTGTCTAACTGCTCATTTTTGGTTATTTAAGGTTAAGGTAAGTGCCTGGGACACTGCACAGAATTGTAGTGCCATTTCTTTACCAACTAAAGGACCCACTAAAGCCTATAGATCAAACACAGCAAATATGTTTTCAACTATATATTAAAATATGTTTTTTATGTTGAATCACCTAAAATTCAAAATGGTTTCCACTGTTTGTAATCTGATATATTAATTTTTCTAAAACAAAAAAAAACAATTATTTGTAGCATACATACAAGAAACATAAACAATTTAACGCAATTTTGTGATTTGAATCTTTACAAAGTTACCCACCACTTTAAATCTGAATTTACGAATGCACGTGTCACCATCCTTTTTTAAGTCAGAAAATGCGGACATACAGAAAAAAACATCTCTATATATTCTAATTACTAATATGTCTTAATACTGGCCGATAATGAGTAGCTAAAGTTGGCTCATGTGTTAGCTGCATGTGCAAGTTAGCTAGCTAATGGACTTAACGAAAAATGTGATAATCAGTGCATTAATATTAGTGTAATATGATATTCTCAGCGCTAATAATACATTTATATACGCAGAAACCAACAGATTATAAAGGATGACTGTATATGTAACTTACCTTATAATCAGGCCACGATCCACGTTGTTCTAGTGTAAAATGTTAATAGGAACTTTGCTTCTCCTTCTGCTGTTGCCGCCCTCTACCGAGTGGAGTATGGAATAACGTCATTTCCGCTTCTAAAGAATTCTATTTCCCGAAATTTGTATGTAAATCAGTCTCATAAAATTTAAATATTTGGATTTGGCTTGTTCCACATCTAGCTATATGTAAACTACATTCATACTTTTTAACTGATTAAATCTAATAGTTTAAACAATTTGCAGGTTTAGATTAATTGTAAGTAATCTGATTACATAATTTTTGAAAAAACGATTATTTAAATAAAATCAAAAGGATGCAAATACTTAATAATAAACTATGGCATGATTTATTTTTTTGAGTGTACACTTTTTGTTCTCACATTATATAACATTTTCAGGAACACATTGAACATGTTGCATCAATTGAAAACCACAGTGCCCAAAACCCCCCATTCTCAGATGCTGTCATCATGTACTCATCTCTTTTATGTTTAAAAACTCTTTGTTAATGTTAATTATGGCTAATTAGCAAGATTAAAGAATGGAATCCTGGATAGAGTTCAATGTTTGCTATAAATGGAGGCTTGTGCAAATTTTATAAGTTAATATTAGAATTGGGTCAGGATGGTCAACTAGGCCTACTTATTTTCTAGATTTTTGCTAGGTTTTTTTTGTATGTTTTAAAGTGGATGAATTTGAGGGCACGACTTTTCAGAGAATGTTTTAGCATTTTATTAGTAACCAGTGGACTGTGATGCTAAAACCCTCTCTGAGACGTTAATTTGGACTCCACATATATTTAATTGACGCTCAAGTTAAAACTAGTTTTAAAAGCCACATCTTGAGACCTTTTTTCCCATTAAGTTGTGCTCCATTGAGCTTGAATGCAAGAACGCTTCCTGTCTGATTAGTGTCTGACATCCCACCAACCAGTCAGTTCATCAGTATATGAGTTTTGTATATTCTCAATACCTAATACCATGCTATTACAATGCTTTTTTTGACAATTAGTGCTGTTATTTTATCCACATGCAACATAATGTTTTTTCTCTCCTTTTTTGGTAGTATAATTACATTTTTTGAAGTACCTTATAGAGTGGCATGTAAATACAGTGGTAAAATGTGATAATCATTCAGTGCAGCGTTATATATCAAAGTTAGATGTAAGGGTATGTGAGGGCTGAAGAAAGATAGACAAGTGTGGCCTGTTGCCTGTAATTCATGAATCTTGACTCAAGCTCAAATTCTCTTGTGTGGAGTTTAGGGAAGGAATGAAGTATACGTCTGTTTATATACCCTTGATTGATTTAACCATTGATTATATGTACATGTTCTTTGAAGACAGTTACCAAAAACACAGACATGGATACGCTTAGAACAGTGCTGTTCTGCAGTATTTCTGTGTTTTGAATTGGGCTTGTTTGGCCTAAAGTAACATGAGACAGAAACTGTGCTGTGGTGTGGCCTGTAATCACTGTTTCTCAGTATCAGAGGGTCTAACGTTGCACACACATGCCCTTCAATGCACCCGACACATGTCTGCCTGCCTAAAACCACATATAATTAACATTCTTGCCATACCAATAAACCTGAGCAAAAACAGGGCAATCCGAAACAGGTGTGAGTTCATGTGTGCACGTGTAATAAAATACAACACAGGTCTTTGAGGTGTTGCAGGCAAGTGGATCCAAACTTTGATCCAGCTTTGCTCTGTTCTGGCCAAACCCAAAGCCTGTGCGAAAGGCAGTCAGGGCGGCTTGCGTTTCTATAATTCAACTGCGCTCCCATCAGAGGAGAGATGTGGTAACATAGTCATGTCTCATTTCTCAAAGTTAACCAATTCTGATTTGACACCGTCCCGATTTGAATTATGCATAAAACCTTAATCTAGTAACCCAGTTTTGGCTGTTCAGGCTTTGCCAGAGAACATTGGTTGATAATCTTTACATTAATTGAGTCTCAGAGTTTAAGCAGAATCTATAGCTGACAGCACTGATTATTGATCGTCTCAGTTGTTTTCTCTCTTGCTAACAGCTTAAACATATGCTTCACCCCGTTGTAAATCATGCTCGAAATGTTTTTAAGGGCCACGTGGGTGTTGTAATGCTGCGCAGAAGGGCAGAGTTGGAGATGTAGCCTGTGTTTTACACTCAAGTCATGAAAAATCACATTGTCTTGAAATATATGATGCTAATATGCTAAACATAATGCAAATTTAAGGAATTACTTTAAGTGTCAACCCAGGCTCACTGGAAAACATGCTTGTGATGACATTTCTGCAAAATTATATTAAGTTGGTTCATACGGATTACAAAGTGAAATGTCCAGTGAGCTCAGTTTTATTCAAAACAGATAAACATGAATAAGGCAATGTTTTATTATGGTTGTTGTATATATCACATCAGTTTGGAAATGAAATTTGAAAATAACGTACCACTTTTATTAAACCTTACCCTAAACTTAACTGATAGTGACGCAAAACTGCGATAAAACACATTTGCTGAAGCAGCTATTCCATATTAGCTTGCTTTTACAAGTCTTTGAACTCTTTTATCATGACTTGTGTTTCACAGGACTCGTAGCTCATCTGTGCAGTGCTTTACCAGGTGAGCTTCCGAGCAAGTTTACTACATCTGAAAAGCCATACATAAGGAGCTAATTAAGTGATGCATGTCAAAATGCTGAAAAGCTGACAAATCATGCATTGTGGTAAAATCGTTTTGAGGTCATAACACAATATTGTGGAAGGAACTGCATTCAAATACATCTTTATTAATTAATAATCTGCCCTTTTAATGATCATTTGAATGATAATTTTTAATGACAATTTGCAGGTGTGCGATTATCAGCACAGAGGACATGTGTAACTGGTTCGAGTAAATTAATCAATGATTCACTCTTAAAAACACTTGTTTCATTCTTAAATGAATCCGTGATTTTAGAATGCATTAATTTTGTTCGATGAACTATTCATTGATGCCACCTATATACTAGCGTAATGATGTGACTGTTATATCAATAAATGATTATATGGCCATGTAATACATCTAAATTCACTGCAATAGAAAGTCTAGAATCTAAGTGAATAATTCTAGTAGCTTCCTTCTAGTTCCAGAGTTGTGTCCTTGAACTCCAGACGAAGGGGTTTCTTTGGTAATAGCGCTTAAAATAATCAAGGATCTGTGGGTGGATATCCGTTGAGAGGTCTTGATGTAAGAGAGAGCGTGCAAATGACACAAGCATTATGAGGTCCTGTGGGAACAATGAGCTCTAGTGTCCTCCCAGACAAATCCTGCAATATGACGGCAGTCTACAGCTTTCTTTCACTCTTTCCGTGAATGGATGGGGAGAACAACAGGCAGAGACAGAGGATGATGCTGAAAAGGGAGGAATGCTGTGGGAAGAAGCTAATTCATGCATGTTTTTACTGCCACATTGTCTATATCAGAGGTCTCTGTATGCTAGCTTTCGTAGGAGTTGCTTTACTCAAGCATGCTTTTATACAATAAGAATACACCCACATGCTGCCACTCGCTTTAGTGTTAGAGAGTCGTGTTTATTATCACGGCTTTGAAAATCCTGCTCATATTGAGATGTGCGGATACTGAGCTAGGATACGAGGGATCTCAACACCGGTGTCAGTTCAGGACGTTTGGACTATCTACAAGCTTTGATAAAGCTGACGAGTTATACGGCATTTTTTAGCTTTCCGGTGTACATTAGTACAGGCTTACACAACCCACACATGTCTCAGATTCCCGTTGTGTGTTTATATGCAGGCTCATTTGGCAGTTAGGGTTGCACTTCAAAGGCTGGCTTGAGCAGTTTTGGAAAGTGAACATGACCCTAGCGTGGGCGCTATCTCTTTGTTTTGCTGTTAATTTTACGAGTCTTGGCTTTGTGACCCCCTCCATGACAAAAGGAAATGTAAATTAAACCGGCTGTTACCTCATAAGGTCAACTCAACTCAATTTGTGGGGAAAATTGGGGCACTTGAGGAGAGAAGGATGGCAATAAGACCATTCCTTCTTTGTTTAGCTCGCTTTCTTTCTCTTTTGTGTATTGCAGAGACTTGTGCTTGATCATTTCAGATGTATCTCACCCAAACAAACTCATTTTGAAGCTTTTAGACCTCAACTAATCAACTACTCTTTCCTTATTACAACTTTTACAGAAGAATACCATGATATTATTCTGTGATTGCAAAACTGTATTTTCAGCAGCCGTTACTCCAGTCTTCAGTGTCACATGATTATAAAAATTACTATAATATGCTGATTTGGAGCTCAAAGAAACATTTCTTATTATCATTTAAGTTGAAAATAGTTCTAATAATAGAAATCTTTGCAACATTTGTAACAACATACTGTACTGTCGCTTTTGATCAATGTTTTTGCAACCTTGCTGAATGGAAGAATTATGTTCTTTTTAAATAAATACATAAATAAATAAAATCCTACTGGCCACTAACTTTTAAATGGCCGTGTATAAGTCACAGTATTGTCATTTGTGCTAAACAAATTAATAAAATAACAATCCAAAAATGTTTTTATATAATAAAGAAACATATAGTAATATCTACTAATTTACAAATTAAAATTACTCTCATTTGATTAGATTTTTTTATTGTTGTTTGGAACTTGATAGGAAAAAACTATGATTGTTCATAACAAATACACAACGCAGACATCAGTACAAATACTATTTCATATTTTATAACATCCGAGTTACAAACAAAAACCTCAAAACAGTCATACCACCCCTTACTTGATGCCACAGTAATACCATGTTTTTTTGGACATATATGTTGTAAATACCATAGTACGATATATGAAAATGGACTGTGGCATATACTGCATAGCATTACCATGGTATTATGTGATTCCATCACTGTACCATGTTACAGCCGCAATATATTTTTTGCGAGGGACTTTTTCTCTGCTTTCATCTGTGATATTCCCCCGTTGTCTACTTTCCTGTCAGGGTCGGTTTGAGGTGGTGTCAGTGGCGTGTGCTAAGTTAGTCTCCCACTTCTATTTATTTAACCTCTTGTGGTCCCACTTTCACGTCGCAGCCCATGAAGCTTTTGTTCTGAAGTGAAGATGAAAGATGGCAGCAAAGCCTTGTGGATTCTGTCACAGTTTTCATTCAGCTGGACTCTGCGGGCCCAGATGTAGCGTTGGAGGATTCCCGCTGCAAGAGAGGATGTCTACGCATGAAATAACAATTTCACAGTGTCAGGCACTTGTGTGTGTTGGCCAGCACACCAGCTAAACCTCTGTGACTGCTCATTCAAGACCTGTATTATTCATCAGCCAGAGCCAACTCATATACATCCATTCGGCTTATTTTTTTTTTTCTGACAAACTCTTGTGGCGTTTTACATTCAAAGAACAGTTCGTCCAGAAATCATTTACTCTCTCTCTAAATGATTCCAGACATGCATGACTTTATTTTTCTGTTAGTCGCTGTTTTCATGCAATTTATATAAACATCCATATAACTCATCTGCTTTGGAAAAGAGTGGCTAGGACAATGTTTCAGATGTTTTTGTTTTTGAAGAAAGAACGTCATACAGGTTTAGAATGATATTAGGGTGACCAATAATATGCCTTTCCAACCTCTAATTAAGACTGTTTAAATTAATTCTCACCTTCCAGGAAAGTTGCAACAAACTAAATTGCCTTAAAATTGTTGGCTGCCTTAAGGCTTTTCTCATTCTATTTATACTCTTCAAAAGCAGCACATGGCAGCACACACTGCTCACTTAAAGGTAACAGGATTGAATAATGTGCAGTGCATAAGAGAGTCATGGAGAGGTTAGAGAAGGTTCAAACAGGTTAAAGGATTAGTTCACTTTCAAATTAAAATTTCCTGATAATTTACTCATGTCATCCAAGATGTTTATGTATTTCTTTCTTCAGTCGAAAAGAAATGAAGGTTTTTGATGAAACATTCCAGGAATCTTCTTCATATAGTGCAGGTCAATGGACTCCAAATGGTTGCAGGTCAAAATTACAGTTTAAGTGCAGCTTCAAAGGGCTATAAACGATACCAGATGATGAATAAGAGTCTTATCTAGCGAAACGATCATTCAAAAAAATAAAATTAAAATGTATATGCTTTATAAACACACATGCTCGCCTGTTGTGTGATACGCGGTCATGACGTAATGATGTTGAAAAGGTCATGCTTGACGTAGGCAGAAGCACCGAGTCAGTGTTTACAAGTTAAATACTTAATATAGACCATCGACTCTACCGTGCGACTCCACCGGGCAGGGACACCGGCAAGGGATAGTAGTAGCTTTTTATTAAATTTTTTCATTGATATGTTTATTATTGAAATGTTGTTGTTATATGCATGTGTTAATTTTATTTAATTTCTTTATTTTCTTAAATATGTGGGTAGATAGTATTTATAGAGTTGTAACTTTTTAGTTTTAGTTACTTTTTCTTATTTGTAAGTCGCTTTGGACAAAAGCGTCTGCTAAATGACAAAAGTAAAGTAAAGTAAGTAAAAATACTAAGTCAAACGCCGAGTTACAACTCGACGAGTTTACAAGGTAAAACAACGATGTCGGATGATTTAAACTTGGAGGAGAAGATGACGTCAAGCGTGATCTTTTCAACATCATTACGTCATGACCGTGTATCGCAGAACAGGCGAGCATGTGTGTTTATAAAGCATATACATATACAGAAACGACCGATTGTTTCGCTAGATAAGACCCTTATTCATTGTCTGGTATCGTTTATAGCCCTTTGAAACCTTGCGTAGTTTAATTATTATCATGCATTCATGTCAGAGCACTGTAGATGTAAATAAGCCTGCTTATTTGATCAAAACTATGTATGATTACATGGCTACTTGGAGTTTATCATTTGCATTAAGCATTGCTTTTTCCAGTCCTGTCAGAACAGTTCTGTGACTCATTTTTAGGTAACAACCCACTGGTTGAGAAGTACTCTATCAGGCCACCTTGGTGGGGCCATATCAGCCGTGATGCATCATGACACATACATCTCTTCAAATCATGTTCTCTTAATGGGATCTGCTTTTGATAATATAGTCGAGAGGCTTCTGTATCCAGACCTAAAGTGGTTATTTGTCGTTGAAGTTTGTCCAGTTGTTGTTGGTTTGTTTTGAAAGCACATCCCCTGAGGCAGACAGACTCAGTGAGTGTTTCATATGATGTGGCGGATGAGCAGATGGTTTGGCACTGTCACTTTTATACATTATAATTTTCTCTGCTTGTCTCATAGGCCTGCCACTTTCTCAGCCGAGCCCAGGGCTGGCTAAAGCTAGTCGGAGTGAGAAATTGTTTTAGCCTCTGCCATTGTCTCTTCACTCCATTCAGTGTGACACAGAACGAGACCCAAAGGAAGCACAGTGTCCTGTTGAATTACCTCACCTCCCTCCCAGTGCATTATAATCATCAAGACACAGAGCCTATACCTGCAAGACTTTAATATGCAAATAACCACAGAAAGATTTTTTTACTTTTTTAAGTAACTAAACAGCTATAAAGCTGAAGTTAGTCCACCCCAAAATCCTTTACTCACCCTCATGTCATCCAAAATGGTGTTATTCATATACTATGTATTCCTTAATTTAGTATTACTATTATATTTACTATAAAAGTTTCAGTAATGTTGTTTTATATTTCTTAGAATTAGTATTTTATTTTTATTTCACATTTTACTCATTTTAGTAACACATTTATCATTCAGTTTCCATAATACATTTTTTTTTCATCTAATATTTCTAATACTTATATTTTATGTTATTTCATTTTTTATTATTTAATTTTTTTAACAAAGCTGCCTTTAAAATGTGTCAGTGATGTCAATCCCCATTGGTTCTTATGTGTCATGTGACTTATCATAATGTGACAAATTAGAATTTGTGGGGGTATATTTTGTGGTGAATAGACTTAAATTAGTGTTTTTCCTCACACAAAACTACTGATAGCTTCAGAAGACTTGGAATATAGCCAAAAAAGGCTGTTATTTTGCCATTTTTAGAATGGTTTTGGGAAAGCGTCTGGCAGCATTCAGTTTTATTGTATAGAAAAGAGCATTTAGGCCAAGGCCCATCACTTTTCCAGTTGTTTGTTATTATTTATAAGGATTCCAATAGGTCTAGAAATCAGACTTTTAAAATTAAGCTTCTTCATATATCCAGGTTTTTCAAACACAGTTGTTGAGGGGGTAAGAACAAGTTATTTTGGCTTATTTGAATGCTTGTTTATTATTTTAAGTCATCTGGAAGCTTCCTTTGGAGTTTACTGAGGCCCCCTAGTGGATCCCAGCCTTCTAATTTAGAGCCACTGATTTAAGGTATTCAGCTACACTTGTTCCACAAATTAAAGAAAGTTTGAAATGGCATAAGGGTGAGTAAATGACAGTTTTCATTTTTGGGGAGAACATTTGCTTTATTGACAAAGAATTGACTATTTGTATTCTCCTCCAGCACTTCTGCTGCATTTAATTGAGAACTGTGTCCCTGGTGAATCATAGTGCCGTCAGCTATCACAGACACAGCAAATTTAGTCTAATTTATTTCTGCCTTCATCTTTTTTCATAAATGTGAACTGATCCCAATGCTACATAGTCGTTCTCTGTTCCTTACAAAGATGAGCACATCTGCAAACTCAATAAGGAAGCAATTAACAACTTTCACATATAATAACAGGGCAGCTAACTCTGTGTGCATAATCCACTTCTGTCCGGTTTTTTTTAAGACCCTCTTGTTTCTGGCTCTGTGGGGCGGTTCCTCCCTTCCTCCTGTTCCGAGCTTTTTCTGTTGATGTACTTGCATTTTATAGTTTTCTTTTTCCATTTTCTCTTTCATGCGGCTGAGACTCTGTTTCCCATCAAGGCCTGTGATCCAACCACAACAAAGGGATCACATGGCGATACAGGGGGAAACTTGATGACGGAGTGGGGAACGATTGGAGGTAATGTGATTACGGCTAGATGAGTGGGCAAAGCTCATCCTCAGGAACTAACAAGTGCAAATGATCACCCCCCCTCCCTCAAAAAAAATAGGTGTTTTTTTGAACGTCGCTCAGCAACCCACACTGGGTTTTGACTACCCATTCATCTTGATGATGGACCTTCTTATCTGGTTCTTCCCAGTCTACTCACTGCTTCCCTACACTGCCGCAACTTAATGATGCCTCCCGACCACATCAAGTTAGGCTGCTGCTAATTGCTACCCTTCCTCGGGCCCTTCTTATTTCAGCCATCCCGTCTGGAAACCTTTTCTGCCGAGGTTGGCCACAGCAGCAAGATGTCTGCCGGCTTGTGGCCTGATGCAACTGCGATATGCAGCAGAGAGTTATTTCTCATCACAGAGGCAGCAAAGTTGCTCTTCAGTTGACTTTTGCCTTCTGCAGGTGAGCATAAATAGGAATAATGAGTCCTATGTTGTGCGGAGAGTGTGTATGAAGGACGTCCATCCCATTAGTAATGCATGGTTTGGCTGGCAGTAACTCTGTCCAAGATTACAAGGAGGAAATCATGATTGCTCTGGGAGATGTGTGACTCTCCAGTGTGCCGTAAACTCCCTGAGCTTCATGTCGGCCGACCCCTAACGGAATGACAACACCATCCAGTCACGCATTATTTATTTCCATCCTTTATGAATGTCAATCTACTGCCAAAGTCTGTCACTGCAAGTGTGTCTGGATGAACGTTGCCATAAAGTTGTCATAAAGGAATAGTCATCATTTACTCACTGTCATACTGTCCCATAATTTATTCTGTAAGACTTTCTTAAAGAATATCCTGACTGCACTTTTCCCAACCAACATACAAACAAATTACGAAAAAATAAAATAAAAATAAAATAAAATATATATATATATATACACATATATTTAATTTAATTGAATATTTAAATATTCACTGAATTTGTGAGAAATAGGTATGACTGCATGCTTATTTAATGTATAAACATTTTATTGCTTTAATTTTCATCAAACATTACTTATTTGTTTTGAACAGCCATATTTCTTTTTGGTTTGCATCCATTAAGTGACAAATAAAAAGAGAAAATAGTAACTTTAATAGGTGACTTTTAACTTTTAAAATATAAAAATTTATATTTAAAATATTATAATTATTTTTGTTGAATGATATATATATATATATATTTTTTTTAATATATGTTTTTAACTAAACAATCTGTATGGTCTCAATATTAATATGTGGTTTGCTCAACTTGTTTGAATTGATACGTGCACAACTTATTATTTTGGGACATATTTATTAATTTATTTGACCAAAACAAACAAACAAAAACTATAAAAACATATTGTGATATTTTAAAATAAGTGTTTTATTCTTTAGTATCACTTTTAAACATTTTATGTTGCCTTGTTGAATAAAAGTATTCATTCATATAAATATACAGTGCCCTCCAAAAGTATAGGAACCAGCTAAGTTCAGCACGTTTAGAGTTCATCCCTCTATCTGATGTGAGCATAAGTATTGGAGCAGTTGCCTCACAGGTCTTTCTAAGTGATCAGCTGTGTCCTGTTGCATTAATTCTTCAGATATTAAAAGCAGGGAATGTGTCGTATCAGTTATATCCATTACTACTGTATTCTGAATCTTGCATTTGATGATGACACACACAAACCAGGATGAAGATGAGGGAGCTGACTTTGAGAGAAAAGCAAGTGATTTGGATGCTAAAAGAAAAGAGGAAGTCAATTAGAGCTCTAACAAAAACAAAGGGCATGGAGAAATCAAGAGTTTGGAAACCACCAGCAACACCACCAACCAACAACTACCTGATCGGCTGAGAAAACAACAGGAGCTGATGACAGACAAATCATAAAAGCTGTGAAAATGAACCCTAAAAGACGTGTCTGTAAAATCACCAACAACTTCCAGAAAGCTGGGGTGATGCTCTGACAATCTACTGTCCTCAGGAGGCTTTGACACAGAATTACAGATGCTACACAGCAAGATGCAAACCTCTGACCAGCACCAAACATAGAAAGGCAAGATTAGAGTTTGCAAAAAAGCACAAAGGTGAGCCAGAAGAGTTTGTAACTGTGTTTATGGACCGATGAGACAAAGATGAACCTTTATCTAAGTGATGGGAAAGCAAAAATGTGGAGAAAAAAAGGGAACTGCAATGATCCCAAGCATACAGCCTCATCTGTAAAGCATGGTGGAGGTGGTGTCATGGCATGGGCATGCATGGCTGTCTCTGGAACAGGCCCTCTCAACTTTACTGATGACTTAATGTATGATGACAGTAGCAGAATGAATTTGGAAGGGTACAAAACCATCTTGCCTACCAATATTCAAGAAAATGCCACCAGATTCATTGGGAAGTGCTTCATATCGCATCAGGACAATGACGCAAAACACCCTGCCAGTTCAGTCAAGGAATTTATAAGGGCAAATAAATGGAAAGTCTCAGATTTCCCAAGTCTATCTCCAGATTTAAATCTGATTGAACATGAATTTCAGCAGCTGGAGAGGAGAGTAAAGGCAGAAACTCCCCAAAACAAGCAACAATTGGGATTGGCTGCATTAAAGGCTGGGAAAAGTATTTCAAAGGATGAGAGCAAGAGTCTGGTGATGTCTATGGGTCACAGACTCACTGCTGTGATTGTGTGCAAGGGATCTACAACTAAATAATAGCTTTTAATCTTTTATATCTGCCTTATGTTCAACTGTCCCAATACTTATGCTCACATCAATGAGTGGGATGAACTCTAAAAGTGTTGTTCTTTTTATTTGGTAAAACATGGATGTGTTGAAACGGCTAATAATAAAATGTGACATTCTGTAATTTTTTCTCATATTCATCTTTTAATCATATTTGCAAATGTCTTGACTCCACAGCCAACAGAGCAATTTTGTCTTTACTGTTCCAATACTGATGGAGGGCACTGTGTATATATATATATATATATATATATATATATATATATATATATATGAATACTTTTATTCAACAAGGATTAAAAGTGATACTAAAGAATAAAACACTTATTTTAAAATATCACAATATGTTTTTATAGTTTTTGTTTGTTTTGGTCAAATAAATTAATAAATATGTCCCAAAATAATAAGTTGTGCACGTATCAATTCATACAAGTTGAGCAAACCACATATTAATATTGAGACCATACAGATTGTTTAGTTAAAAAAAACTAAAAAAACGTCATGGTCAAAGTAATTCTAGAAACCCAACAGTATTCATGTCTCAGAGGGGGTTGTTTCTGAGTCTTTCCACCTGCATGACTTTAATTAAAATCTACATGACACCCAAAAAGCAAAGCCTGTGATTTCACGTTTTAATGAGGCCTGGTTTTCTTTCTTCTTGATTCCAGCGAGCATGACTTCCACAGTGCTGCCTGGACACTGTCCAAGTGTTGTGCGGCTTTTAGGGCTGTATTTTCTGATTGGATACAACTGTTTCGGTTGTGTGAGCAACAGCGTAAATGCCCTACCACATATGTAGCTGCACCCTACGTCCGTTTGCTCGAATGTGCCTTTTCCAGACCCAGCCACCGGAAAGCATTTGCCCTTTTTGAGACGAGCAAGCCTCACACAAATCAAAATGATTATCGGTGAGCGCTCATTTGAGGCGGTCCTGCCTGAGGTATGTTAATTGCATTTAATCAATGGTGTTCAGGAAATTTGTTTAGGGAAGTTGTGTGGCTTTTCTGGTTTGTTACATGATGCCCTACTCATACCCTGAAGGAAGGGCTTGACCCACATCAGTGGTACATCTAGACAACTCTGCATGGAAAAAAAGAGGCTAATTATCTCCGAATCTTCCCTGTGCTCCAAAACACTGGAAATGTCAGCAATACTTCACTCATTTGTTAAATATATTAGTATGTGTATAACATGAGTGAAAATGTCCCTATAAATTCTTTATTGTCATTTTAAAAAGAACCTTTAACATCTATGGAACCTTTCCATTGTTCAGCATGTTCTTTATAGTGGACAAAGATTCTTTAGATTTTTTAAATGTTGTTCATACCAATATTTTTTATTTTATTTTTTTTTTGGAACAAAATTTTTTCTTTTGTGGCATAATTTTGAAATCACCCTTGATTTTTCAAGTGTAGAATATCTGGGGACTAGAATTTGGGCTCCTAATTTTGACTTGACCCAGTAAGCAACCACCCAGAACATCATGGAATAGCAATGGAAATGGAAAATCTAGGTTACTTATTATTATTATTATTAATATTCATATGAGATGCTATTTTTGCACATTTTCATTTCGTTGGCTTTTGGAGACCTTGGAGAGCAGATCAGAATGGAGATGTTATCAGATTTTGAGGTACGTCACATATGAAAGCCAGGGTTTAAATCTACGCTCTCGCCACATACCAGCTTCCATCATTCAAACCAGAACTCAGTCCAAATGAGATGCTTTGATGTCTGGAGCTTAGAAACACCAGCAGATACCCTTTGATGGAATAGTTACCCTCTTGTTTATTTTGACTGTGCATAAGTCCTGGGTCTCTGTTGTTTTTGGTTGAGAAAAGGGTCCATATGGTTGCCTTCCAGAATTTTTGTTCCCTTTTGTAGTTTAGCTTTTTGCTAGGGGTTTAGTGACAATATCGTCTTGAGTGTGGCACGCTTATGGAATTAGTTTGCAGACACGTCATACCACATTTTGGAATCACTAACCTGAATCATAATGGATTTATTGCTTCCGTTATAATTATTCACCAGCACCCCTTCCCCGCAGCGTTATGACTCATCCTGGGACAGCAGACTTGCATGCTAACAGATGCAATAACATCTGACTATGACAATTTGAGTGTCAATCTCAAAAGATTACCATAACCGCAATATCTGCCAACATACTATATTTTCCGAATTGTTTCTATAAAATCGTAATAAATTGATCTCTTTCTGAATATTTTTGTCTGTTTCTACTAGCTACCCACAGTTTTCTGGATAAAATGTGTTGCATTTACGTCTGAACATTTGGATTAAAAGGATATTTTCTCTTGTGTCTCTCAGAGTGTTATACAGCAAATGGAGAGGACTACAGAGGTCGACAGAACCAGACAAGCCTGGAAGGAGGAAGACCGTGCCTTTTCTGGAATGAGACTTTCCAGCATCCATACAACACCATCAAATACCCCAATGGAGAAGGAGGTCTTGGACCACACAATTTCTGCAGGTGAGGAAAATACTGTAGGGATGGAAGGACAGCTAAATAATAGTGATGTTCTGTAGAATTTTGCATGATGAATTACAAATTTGCAGATGTTTAGCATTTGCAAAAAGTAAGTTACTCCAAGATTTTCAAAGAATACAATGGGGTTGCACAAAAATGACATTACAAATAAATGGGTTACACTTTATTTTAAGGTGTCCTTGTTACAGTGTAATTATACATTTAAGTACTGAGTAATATTAATTAACTACATGTACTTACTATATGGTTAGGGTTAGGATTAGGGTTTGGTTTAGGGTTACTTGCATGTATAATTTATTGTTATTGTAATGGTAAGTGCATGTAACACCGTAAAATAAAGTGTTACCAATAAAGGTTCTTTATTTGTATCTATGGTTCCAAGAACTTCCACGGAACCTTTCCATTCCACAGAAGGTTGTTTATACACTTTAAAAAAAAAAGTTGAGCCAACTTAAAAGTTTAAGGCAACCAGCTTCAGCAAATTTTTCAGTTTTTTCAACTTATTTTTTAGGAAATTTCTCAACTTTTTGTTGTATAAACTTAAAACAAGAAGTTGAGAAAACTCAATCTGCTGAAGCTGGTTGCCTTAAACTTTTAAGTTTGCCCAACCTTTTTTTTTTTACAGTGTAGTAGACAAACAGTTCTTTAGAATGTTCTTCCCACTAATAAAAAAAAAAAAAAAAAAATTATCTTTTAAGAATTGGGGGAACCAAAAGTGATGAATAAACCTTTACTTTTGGAACATTAATTTGAGTCAATAAACAATCAAGTTCAAGTTCAAGTTTATTTGTATAGCACTTTTTATGATACAAATCTTTGCAAAGCAGCTCTACAGGAAATTAAGTTTCCACAATATATTTATATATTGCAGAACCTTAATATATTTAACTTATGGCAAAATATGGTAATTCTGTATGTTGTCTGAGCGTTGGCATCCTCTGAGGTCCTCTGAGGGGTTGCCATTTCTTTTTTTTTTTTTTTTTTTTACTGACATACTGCCAAGTATGGTGACCCATACTCGGAATTCGTGCTCTGCATTTAACCCATCCAACGTGCACACACACAGCAGTGAACACACACACACACACACACAGCAGTGAACACACACACAGCAGTGAACACACACACACAGCAGTGAACACACACCCAGAGCAGTGGGCAGCCATTTATGCTGCGGAGCCCGGGGAACAGTTGGGGGTTCGGTGTCTTGCTCAAGGAATCAGTCGTGGTATTGAGGGTGGAGAGAGCGCTGGACATTCACTCCCCCCACCTACAATCCCTGCCGGCCCGAGACTCGAACCCACAACCTTTGGATTACGAGTCCGACTCTCTAACCATTAGGCCACGACTTCCCCATAAAAAAACTCAGGTTCTGTAATTCCTAGTTACCACGGGATGTTAAAGTCAAATATGATTTTCAAAGGACAAGTTGCTGTCTAATATAACACCCAGATTTTTTACTTTAGAGGAAGTAACAGTGCATCCGTCTAGTTGTAAATTGCAATCCAAGAGATTCCGTGTACTGTTTTTTGGTCCAATATGTCTTATCTGAATTTAATAGGAGGAAATTATTGGTCATCCAATCTTTTACATTTTACACAGTCTATTAGCTTAGATAGTTTAGAAGTTTCATCTGGTCTTGTTGAGATATATAGTTGAGAATCATCAGCATAACAATGAAAACTAATCCCGTATTTTCTAATAATATTACATGGCAACATGTATATTGAAAATAACAGAGGACCTAGGACAGATCCTTGTGGTACTCCGTACTTTACTGGTGATAACTGAGATGACTCCCCATTTAAATGAACAAAGTGGTAGCGATCGGACAGGTAGGATCTAAACCATCTTAAAGCCTGCCCTTGAATACCAGTATAGTTTTGTAATCGATCTATGAGTATGTCATGGTCTATAGTGTCGAACGCAGCACTAAGATCAAGTAATACTAGCAATGAGATGCAGAAATGAAGCAAGTCATTTGTAATTTTAACAAGTGCAGTTTCTGTACTATGGTGAGGCCTGAAACCTGACTGAAATTCTTCATAGAGATCATTTTTTTGCAAGAAGGAGCACACAATTTTAGACGTAAACGGAAGATTTGAAATGGGTCTGTAATTTGCCAGTTCATTAGAATCTAGTTGTGGTTTCTTAATAAGAGGCTTAATAACCGCCAGCTTGAATGGTTTTGGGACGTGACCTAAATATAACGATGAGTTAATAATATTGAGAAGCGGTTCTTCTGCTACAGGTAACAACTCTTTCAGTAGTTTAGTGGGTACAGGATCTAATAAACATGTTGTTGGTTTAGATGCACTGATAAGTTTATATAGCTCTTCCTGTCCTATAGTTGTAAAGCACTGCAGTTTTTCTTTGGGTGCGATGAATGAAGCTGAAATACTGGACGCAGTAGAATCTACATTTGATATTGTATTTCTGATGTTATCTATTTTATCAGTAAAGAAATTCATAAACTCATTACTATTAAACTGTGAGGGAATATTTAGATCGGGCTGCGTGTGTTTATTTGTTAATCTAGCCACTGTGCTAAATAAGAACCTTGGATTGTTTTGGTTATTATCTATGAGTTTGTGGATATGCTCTGCCCTGGCAGCTTTTAGAGCCTGTCTATAGCTGGACATACTGTTTTTCCACGCAATCCTAAAAACTTCCAAGTTCTCCATTTGCGCTCAAGATTACGAGTTTCTTTCTTGAGAGAATGGGTATAACTGTTGTACCATGGTGCAGTACGTTTTTTTCTAACCTTTTTCAATTTGAGGGGGGCAACAGCTTCTAATGTGTTAGAGAAGATAGTGCCCATGTTGCTAGTCATTTCGTCTAGTTCATGTGTATTTATGGGTACACAGAGCAGTTGAGATAAATCAGGCAGGTTATTTGTGAATCTGTCTTTGGTGGCTGGAACAATAGTTCTGCCCGGATGATAACGCGGAGCCATATAATTAATATCAGTAATGCGCAGCATGCACGATACAAGGAAATGATCAGTAACATCATCACTTTGAGGTACGATATCTATATCGGTAAGATCAATTCCATGCGATATAATTAAATCTAGCGTATGATTAAAACGATGAGCGGGCCTGGTGATGTTTTGCTTGACTCCAAAAGAGTTTATTAGGTCAGTAACGTGAATGTTAAAATCTCCGACAATTAGCACTTTATCAACATTAACTAATAGATCTAAGAGGAAATCTGCAAATTCTTTTAGGAAATCTGTATATGGCCCTGGCGGTCTATACACAGTAGCCAGAGCAAGAGATGAGAGAGATTTCTTTTGCATATCTAACAGTGTAACATTAAGCAGAAGTATTTTGAATGAGTTAAACCTCCTGTATCCTGTTTTCTGAGTAACTTTGAGAATATCACTATATATTGTTGAAACACCAGTCTGACGGGGCTCATGTTTATAACAGTAGCTTGGTGGAGTAGACTCATTTAGACCAATATATTCATTTGGTTTAAGCCAGGTTTCAGTCAGGCAGAGTACATCAAAATTATTATCTGTGGTCATTTCATTTACAATAACTGCTTTGGGTGCGAGTGATCTAATATTTAGGAGCCCAAGCCTTAAAAATAGTTTTTTTTGTTTTTCTGGTTTAATCACGATCAGATTTTTTCTAGATCCTGCATTAAATTTATATTTTGACCTCGCTGTTCGGGGAACAGACACAGTCTGTATAGATTGGACAACGCAAGTACTTCTATCTTTTAAGTGGGTAGAACAAAAGTCATCATAGCAGTTATTTGAGAATTGGCTTACTAGTCAGATAGAGCGTAGCGTCCTGGAGATGTTGTCCGACAGGAGTTCCGCTCCGACTCTGCTGGGGTGCAGACCATCAGCACGGAAAAGCCTAGGACGCTCCCAGAAAAGATTCCAATTATCAACAAAGAGCAGTTTCTGTTCTTTACACCATGACAATAACAAATCGACAGAAAGATTTGAGAGACTGTTCCTTTAAATAAGAGAATGCATTTTAAGTGAAAATAACCAAGAGGGACATTGTTGCAAAATTGTAAGAGACATTGTGTGATTTTCGGCGATGTGTTGTAAGAATTTTATTGACACATTCTTCAGTGTCAGAGTGTCACGGTGTCTTCACTGTCTAAAACATTCACATCCTCAACAATACAGATGTTTTATTCATTTGGAAGTCTCTTTGTCTTTGACCATGAACTGTATTTATATCTGCTGTATAAGCATCCTAAAAACAGATTTAGGCTTTAAACCACCATACTAAATTATTCTGAATTTGTTTTCTGTTTCTCAGAACGTCACACTGCAGTGTTTGACTGTGGTCCATGAGCGTAGGTTTATTTTTTGTGCCTGTCATTATGTGGACTCAGCAGGGCTTGAAGAGTTTACATTTGCAAAGTCGCCCCCTCTGTCCCGAAAAAAACACAGCAGAGCGACAGCGCGGATGACCGATAGCCTCTTTCTCTCCTCAGCTTCACATTTATTCTAGATGGACGAGCTAACCCACAATACAAGAAATAAAACATTACTGTCATAGGCCTGTTTCTGTAATATACAAACTGGTAATCCGACCGAAGTCTAATCACAGATAGATTACAATATGCTGGAGCTTTTGGTTCATGCGCACGTGTAACACAATATTCCATCTTTATACTGTTTATAAAGTTTGTCAATTTCATAAAAAAATCCCCTTTTCCTGGCTGAGTAGCAGTGTTTTCTAAATCTGTTGGAGTTTAGAGTTTCTCACAGTTTCCTCATCTGTTATGTCACTCCTCAGACTGACGATAGTAACTGGAGTGGGATCAGAAAGCACAAAGTAAGAGATGAGGGATGACATTTAAGAGCACACTACTGCTGTACTCTTTTAAATGCTTAAAGGGATAGTTTACCCAAGAAAGAAATTCATGGCATTGTTTACACTTATTACGTGAATCCTATACGATTGTTCTTTTTCCATGATACACCAGTGGAGTTATGTAGCAAAACACTGCCACACTACCCTTGAACGCGAATTTTAATTTGTATGCAAACAATCCCTGTTCAGCCATGAGGAGGGGTGCTGCGATGACTCTGTATATGTGTGTGCGTTTAGGTCCAGCAGACTGTATGATATGGAAAGTGAAAGCCGGATTCAGAGCGGCAGACAGAGATTAAGTGAAGAGAGGGAGATCACCGTCAGGAACACCAGTGTTGATTTTAGGCACACGGTTGCATGGTGTTATGTCTGCTGGGTGTGTATATAGGAATGTCTTTCTGTATCATAACAGATTTTAGAACAGATCTATCTCTCTGTCTGTACATATGGTATGAAGTTCACTCCTGATCAAAAGGATAGTAGGAGTTCACAAGAGTCAGGGAAAGGGAGACAGGTGTATGTTTTTAAAAATATGACAACTGTGATATTTGTGTAGAGCATGCTTTTATGGTCTCAGTTACGTGTGAGAGAGGAATGCTTCTGGAAAGCTGCAAGTGTGTGTTTCTTTAATGATGTCATAAACGCGTTGCATCTCTTTGTTTTCTTGTATGCACGTCATTTGATTTGAAAGGAGCAACTGGAGCCAGAGAAAGAGATCGAGAGAGAGAAATGGAGGTGCCAAGTCCTAATATCCCTCGCATTTCATCTTTATTGTGTGCTGTAAAATAGCTATGAAAACATTGAGAGATGGGGCTGAGAGGAAGCGTCCTATTAATCATGAATAAACTACAACTACAACTCATCAGCTTCCTCTCAGACCTGTTATCCACAGCCTTTTTCAGATAAGGTTAAGGTTTTAAGTAAATCCCATTAATAGAAACAGAAGGTGTAGTATTTTTACTGTGTATTCAGTGCTACAATAATTTGAACACCAGTATTTCCCGAATGCAGCAGAAAACACAGTGAGAGGGGCGCTAGTACACATCTACTATACAGAATTTCCAAAAAACACAAGTGAAGAAACCAAAACAACAGATGCTTCCACATATAACACAATCTGTAATCTAACACGATCATCAGACATAAAACAGCATCAAAACTGTAACGTTATGGAATAAAATGTTGACCCATGAAGAGGTAATAATGACTGTCAAAGCTTTGGGGTGTTGATTGACTAAGTTTTGATTATCATTCTGAATCCAGTTCATAGTCTTTTTTCAGCTTTTTGTTCAAAATGTTGTTTATTTCTTATGAAACTTCCCCACATTCAAGTTTTTAAAACAAGAATGCAGGAAGCTAGAATAAAATGTTTTTGTTTACAAGCAGCTACCCTGTTCTTTCTTTGGATGTTTTGTATGTTCAGATATTAATTTAACACAATATATGTAAATTAATACCTAAATAGGGACATAGTAGTATACTTAAAGTATCTTACGAGTAGGGGAGCGCGGGGCACAAAGTAACGTGGGGTTAGTTGTAACACGTTTTTTAAATATTGCCACACATGCTAGCATACTGAAATAGTACACTTACAAGTATACTACTAGTACACTGATATTTGTATATTTACTACATAAAGTATACTTAAAATATACTTGAAGTATACTACTTTTTGGTAAGGAGTACCTTGAAATACCATGTAAATACCGTGTTACATAAATACGGCAGACGTGCATTGTATAAATCAAAGTATTCATTGGTGTCAATAGAGTCAGTATTCAGTGTAAATCATCGGTATACCAACAAAGGATCCATCTCAGTACTCTTTGTAGGGATATTTTATGTTTTGGCCATTCATTTTCTGAATTTGTTGAATAGTTCTCTGTAAATTAGGATATTGGTCAACATTACTGAAGTAAAATAGGTTGTGAAACCATTCCATGTTGACTTTAAAAGTCCTGAGAGTTTTGGCCTGATTCGTGTGTGTTGCTGCTTTGTATGTTGCTTCCAAGAGAAACTTTAATGTTTAATTCTCCATCCTCGATCTGTCAAGACTTTAGCTTAAGCGAAAGTGCAAGCAACCGTTAAGCATTTGTGCGTTTTCTGTTTACACTGTTGTTTACTTAGCTGTGAAATTGAATGGTTTGTTATCCACTTTCAGATGTCAGTTCAGCGAGGCGGGCTTGAATTGCTGTGGTTGAATCGAGAGTGGCTTTGTGTGATATAGACACAATAGACTCTGTCGCTCAAAAGTGTTGGATGAGCATCTCAAATTATGACTGTACATGGAATAAGTTTGTCCTAACAACAGTCCCAACTCCTTCAGCCCACTTACAGTGATGTAGAATAACTATGTTAGCTATGTTAAAAAGTGCATTGTTGTTTATTTACCTGCTTTGTTATTTTTATTCGATTTAGCAGTCGATCTCAGCACGTGTACAGGCTCATACTTGAGTCTCATTCCTGCTGCAGCATATGTTTGCCATGTTGACTGAGCATGGCTCTGAGCATATTAGGCAAATTTCCCTTGCTCATATTTGCTTTGGATACTGGTTAGCTGCAGCGGGCTAATAGTGTGGCTGAGGTTGGCGTTCAGGAAAAAGCTATTTTCAGTCTTATAGATTTTACACGCTTTTGTTGTTAAAGAATCCCAGTTTTTTTATGAATAGCTCTGTGCTAGAATTTTAAAAGTTTATCATCAATTTTATGATTATGGTGCATGGAAAGCGGTTATTAAAGAGAAGCGTTTGAACGCAGGCCAGACAAGAACAGCTGGTTTTCTCTCAGTTCAGACGGCCAGTAATGCTGAAACAAATTAGAGAGAGAGAGAGAGAAAAGTGAAAAGGAGCGAGATAGTGTTGCAATAAACTGTAACTGCTCGACACATTGTTCTTACACATCAGATTTAGTGTCGCAATGATATTTGTGGTCACCGTGAAAAGCCTTCTATTTTTGTTTGTGAAAAATTGCACAGGAAAATTTCAATCTTAAGCACACATATTTATCTCTTGCTGCAATGCATACCAATGTCAGCTTTTATTTCTGTACTTTTTGATCCCGGATGATTTCATCTATACTCTGAAGAAATTTGTGTTTCTCAGAAGTTACTCAGAAGACGTAATGATAATCCTCAGTTGTGTCCGAGCTTTGTCTCAGGTGTTTCTCCTTAAATTCTTTTGGAAATTAAAATTGTAGACAGTAAGAATATATACTTAACTGCAAAACTAAAGGGATAGTTCACCCAAAAATGGAAATGGTTGGAATTTACTTTCCTCTGTGGAACATATAAGAAGATATTTTTGAGAAATGAATTGTGTTTTTATTCATACAATGTTTATCAAAACTGTTTGCTTGCCAACATTCTTCAAAATATCTTCTTTTGTGTTCTGCAGAAGAAAGAAAGTTGCACAGGTTTGGAATGACGTGAGAAAATGAAGACCGAATTTTTATTTTTGGGTGAAATATCCCATTAATTGGTATTAATTTGTGTTAATGAGAAACGTTTGAGTCCATATTAAAGGCAGACTTTCTCAGCAAAGTTGAAATCTGTTCTGAAACTTTAAAGGAGAAACATGAATTAATAGGGAATTTCACTCAGGGGAAATATCTGAGAAGCATGAGACTCTATTTGCTCTCCGTATCTTTACGGTCTACAAGCAACAATTGAAAATGAAAGAAAGAAACCGCAAGAAAGAGCATGCTTCTTTTAATTTTAATACAAATATTTACAAATTTTTATTATCAGAATGACAATTTCAGTATGTTTTACAATTGTATCTATTCCTCTTTTGCCTTTGTTCCAACAAGCATCTTGTGCTTCAGTGGAATCGAGAACATCTGTACAAAGACATCAGATGATCAGTGACACAAATCTGATTATACAGTAGACTCATTTTATGCCATGTTTCATTGTTTAATTGTTTTTCTTTTTTCCAGGTTTTAGATGTTGAGACCTAGATTTCCAATGCGGTCTTAGACTTTCTCTGACTGTTTACATAGTATAAACATATAAAATTGTATATTTACATGATATGACATTTTAGACAATATGAATAGTAATCACAAAAAAAAGATCTCATTGGTGATGGGGCAGTTGTAAAGTCTTGCCATCTCCTTAAAGAGGTTATAAATCTCCAAAGGCATAGGTAATTCCTCATCCCATTAACCAGTCCGTACAGATGATGTCCCCCTCATTACGGTAACACATGAAAGGCCCTGAGATTCTTTACTCATTCACTGAAAGGACTTGACCCTGCAGGCTTAACCGGACACACACACACTCTTGTACACACACAGATGCACACATACACATCCACACACTTGAGGAATCCTGAGGGCAAACAGGCCTGCGTTTGGTGATCAAAGCCACCTATTATATCTGGTCTGGAACTGCACCCTTGCATTGCTCTCCTCTTACCCTTGAGGGAAGAAAGGTGATTAATTAGAGGTTTTAAACAGATAAATTAAAGGATTAGTTCATGGAAAAAAAAAGAAAATTCTGTCATCATTTATTCATCTCTAGTCATTCCAAACCTGTATGATTATGGCACAGAATACAAAAAGTATTCAAGTACAAATTGTGAGCTGAACTGATTGAATGGGGACTACATTTTTCAAGCTTCTAAAGGACTCAGAGCCACCATGTAATTAAATGTAATCCATATCCATCCACATAGACTTGTAGACAGACAATAGTTTTGTTTGATGAACAAATTTATATTTTCATAGTCCACTTCCTGTCCAGTGAGCTGCTAATGGTTGCCAAGTCTGGTTTGAGTTACTGAGTCGAAATAACAAGTTCATGAACAAGTCATTGAGATTTGTGAGCCTTTTATTGTAGCCAGCCTAAGACACACCTGTGCCATAATCATGCTGTCTAATCAGCATCTTGATATGCCACACCTGTGAGGTGGATGGATTATCTCGGCAAAGGAGAAGTGCTCACTAACACAGATTTAGACAGATTTGTGAACAATATTTGAGACAAATAGGCCTTTTGTGTACATAGAAAAAGTCTTAGATCTTTGAGTTCAGTATTACGTTTATATGTATTTTGTTATATGTATGTGTGTATATATATATATATATGTGTGTGTGTGTGTGTGTGTGTGTGTGTGTATATATATATATATATATATATATTAGTGCTGTCAAACAATTAATCGCATCCAAAATAAAAGTTTTTGTTTACGTAATATATGTATGTGTACTGTGTATATATATTACGTATATAAATACACACACATACAGTATATATTTTGAAAATATTTACATATACATTTATATGTTTATATTATTTTATTTTATATTATATATAAATATATTTCATATATAAACAACATATTTTTCTTAAATATATACATGCATGTGTTTGTATTTATATACATAGTAAATATACACAGTATACACACTTATTACTTATTACATATTATGTAAACGAAAACTTTTATTTTGGATGCGATTAATCATTTGACAGCACTAATATATATATATATATATAATTTTGGAGCTTGGCAGGCCACATGTGGTTCTCACTCATTCACTTTCATTAAAAAGTGACCAAAACTATTCTTCAAAACGTTTGAGTTCCTCAGAAGATAGAAAGTTATAAGGGTGTGTAAATGATTCGAAAATGTTCATTTGTGGGTTCCATTAAGTGCTCGCCGTATGACCCCAGAGGCAGCCTGGATCAAATAAAGCCATATAGAAACCTGGCACGATGTATGAGTATGTTTATATGTGTCTGCCAACAAGACAGATTCCTCTTATAATCTAATCTCCTCCACTGAACCTCAATTGCCCTGAAGACTTCAACTCCAAACAGGTGTCTTTCCTGAACAGGAGAATGCATTATTCAAAAAAGCTATGCAAAGTAGCCATTATATTTGACTTAGTCATAATGAAAATCCCATCAGGCTGGAGGGGGCTGTCGATCTTGATGGTCGAAATACACACTCGGCTCCAAAACCAGACTGGTTTGTTAGCAGGCCAGATCTCATTCTCCTCAACAGAAAAGAAAAAAAAGGAGGGAAAATGGGAGATGTTTAGCTGATTCCAACCTAAGGTTAAGTTTCTCCGGACACAAAAAAGAAAGCACATGAAAAGACGCTTCACTCAATACACTTGCTTGTTGTAAAGAGTGAAGAAGAGAAGCTGGAAAGTGTTTTTGATAGGGGAAGAAAAGACCGTGGCACGCCCTTTTGATTCCACCTCACAATGGCTGAAATCAGATAGCTGTCGCCTCAGGGTCGAGCTCGAGATGTTGCATTGTGACTCCTAAAAGACTAGAAGAATAGCTTTTCTCGCAATTATCGTTGTTTCTGGCGGTGCAGGCTCCCGTAGCGGGGTTCGCTCAGACTTTTTATGTTGAATGTTCGGTTCACCAAGTACTCAACCAATCACTGCCTCGTCTGGCTGTGTGCTTGTAATCAATACCCTGTTTGAAGACTTTTTAGGGTTTGGGCATCAGGGTTTAAAGTACACACCGGAGAGCTTAAAGGGGTTTTGAAGCAGACAAAGCCGGAGAGCTCCTCAGGTCACTGTCTGGAAAGGAACAAAGCCCTTCCCCGGGCATACGCGCAGACGCCGACCTGGAGGTGGACATTCTTGGATGGACAGGGCAGGGGAGAGAAAGAGGCTCAATAAAGCACATAGGTTCCCGCTGTAGGGGGTGTTTCTGTCTGACTGACATCCCTTTAAAAGGCTTTTCTCTTTAGTGACAGCTACGCTTGAACTAAATTATCTGCAGTAACTAACCAAAAAGCAGCGACTATACAAACTCAACATTTTTTTTTTTCAGTAGCGTGACAATCTTTCAGCTGTTTTCATAGTACACCAAAAAATTTTTTTAAGGTAAGTGGTTGCAAACAATTTATTTTAGCTACATTTAATAAATAAAAAAAACTAAATTAGTTTATTTAAATGTAGCTAAAATAAATTGATTGTGACCACTTACCTTTAAAAAATTTAGTAAATTCAATGAATCATTTTTTTTTTTTTCAATGTAGTGCAGCTACTTTTTCACAAGAAGCAAGAAGCTGCACTACTTTTCAAACGTTTGGTGAGAAAATTAATATTTTTATTCAGCAAGGATTCATTAAATTAATCAAAATGGACACTAAGGTCATTTATAATGTTACAAAAATATATCATTTCAAATAAATGCTGCTCTTTTAAATGCTCAGTTCATCAAAGAACAGTGTAACAATGTAACATATTAAGCAGCACAACTAATCAGAATAATAATCAGAAATGTTTCTTGAGCAGCAGATCAGCATATTAGAATGATTTCTGTGGCAATGAAATTTACATTTATTCATTAGCTGTCCAAAGCGACTTACAATTGCTATATATGTCAGAGGTCACACGCCTCTGGAGCAACTAGGGGTTAAGTGTCTTGCTCAGGGACACATTGGTGTCTCACAGTGGATTCGAACCCGGGTCTCTCACACCAAAGGCATGTGTCTTATCCACTGCGCCATCACCACCCATGGTTATGAAATGGTTCTGAAGATTCAGCTTTGAATAAATTACATTTTAAAATACAATAGAAAACAGTGATTTAAAATCGTAACAATATTTCACAGTATTACTGTTTTTATTGTATTTTAAATCAAATAAATGCAGCCTTGGTGAGGATGAGAGACTTCTTTCAAAAACATTTAAATGTTAGTATACATTGCTATTTTAATGTCACAGTATATTGCATTATATTATGTCCCAAAGGTGCTAGAAGGTCTCTCTTTCTCAGATATTGTGTAGTTTGAATCCTTTTGCTTTGTTCAGAGAAATAATTTTAATGTTAATCACTTTAATCTGGTTTATAAACAATCCAGTGATTCACACGGCTTGTCACTCTTTACAGTTATATAGAAAAGGTTGTTTAGTTTACTGTTGAATGGAAAGTTATGTGCGGTAATATAATAATTTTTATGTTTTCACTCTAAATTATATCATAGTTGTTTGTTTGCTAGTTAGTTACAGGTAAGTTATATAATATGATAATTATGTCATATAAAAGGAGTATGTCCCTCAAGCATTCTGTAAATATTTAAACATCACATGAGCAATAGTTCCTGTATGAATAATTATTTTTGAACACTTGAATGAATGATTCAGTGATTCACCCATAAAGACAAGTCATTTGTCGCCAACTACTGCTGTAACGATGTAACATACTTAAAGAGTCACTTCAAATTGCCACAACTAAAGTTTGTTAGTAGCTTATATTGTAGTTAACTACTTTTCTTAAAGGGGAAATTAATGTTGTTGAACTACTTTAGCTCAAATAGTGTGTGGTTTCAAAGTTGCAGTGATTTTAACAGTGTTTCTTCCACAGGAACCCAGATGGAGATGTTCGGCCGTGGTGTTATATCGCAGATCTCGAGGACGGAATCTACTGGAAATACTGTGATATTCCGACCTGCCAAAGTAAGCATTAACATAGAAACTAGCATAGAAACTATAATGAACAATGAGCACAAGTTAAATAAGGAACTAGGCCAAAAAATTGAAGTTCCCATCATCTGGATTATGAAAACTAATATGCAAAACCGCATTTTTGGAAAGGACTCTAATTGCTCCATTAGAAATCTCACTGTCCCAGCATGCACAGATACGTTTGTGGTGCTTGTTATTATCACTTGATGTTTTTGCCTTCTCCACCCAGAGATCGTATACAAGAGTCTGTGTTTGTATTGTGTTTACAGCAAAGCATTAGATTCATAATTCATTTCTCTTAACCTGTATTCAACATTGTTTCATATAATCAGTGCAGAGTTTTCTTTCTTTCTTTCTTTCTTTGTATTAGTGAATAAGTCTTTCTGTGTGTGTCTCGCGGGCATGTATGTGTGTGCATGTGTATACGAGTGCAAACTCATTTTCCTGTCAGCCAGATCTGTATAATCCCACTAAGTGTGTTTTCTACTGTATTGGCAGAGAAACAGAATGTGTGTGTGTGTCTCTCTCTGTGTGTGTGTGTGTGTCTGTTAGCCCCTGCTCCTCAGTTTCATCTCACTAATCACACCCCATAAACAAGAGCTGACACATAGTATCACAGGATGGGTAGAATGTGAATACAAAACTGAAGTAGTCTCAGTAGTTAGAGCTCAATCTGAAGTTCTCCCAGCATATCATTCATGACAAGCAAATGCATAAATTAGGGCGGTCAATTTAACATGTTAATTTAGCTCAGTTAATTAGGAAAAAAAAAATGTATGCATTTAATGACCACTGGTGAAATTCATGCTTGATGTACCACTTAAATTGTTTCAGGGGTCCATGGTTCCATAATATGATGCAAACAAAAGTGTGAGGGATAGAAAGTATAGTCAGTTCAAAATGTAATTTTTGATTTATGGTCCTATAGTAATTCATGTCTAAATTAAATTAAATTAAATTAAATTAAATTAAATTAAATTAAATTAAATTAAATTAAATTAAATTAAATTAAATTAAATTAAATTAAATTAAATTAAATTAAATTAAATTAAATTAAATTAAATTAAATTAAATTAAATTAAATTATGTTTTGTTTTGTTTTGTTTTGTTTTGTTTTGTTTTGTTTTATTTGGAAAGACTTACATTGTCATTCAAAGGTTTGAAGTAAGATTTATTTATTTTTCAGCAAGGATGCATTAAATTGATCACAAGTGACAGTAAAGACTTACAAAGCATTTCTATTTCAAATAAATGTTGTTTTTAACTTTCTGTTGAAAAAAATTATCTGTTGAGAAAGAATAATCCTGAAAAAGTTGTGTCAAAGTTTTAAGAAAAATATGAACACAAATTTTAATTGATTATAATGAGAACATAATACGAAAATCAAATCAGCTCAAAGAATGATTTTTTGCTGAACGTTCAGATTTGCCATCACATGAATACATTTCATGTTAAAATATATTAAAATAGATAACAGTTATTTTAAATGGTAATCATTTTTCACAGTATTACTGTTTTTACTGTATTTTGATTTAAAAAATAAATAAACAAATACATAAATAAATAAATGCAGCCTTGGTTAGCAAAAGAGACTTCTTTCAAAGACATTTAAAAAACTTACCGACCCCAAACCTTTGAATGGTGGTGAATTTTCAAGATTTCATTGGCTGAATGTTCAACTACACGGATGAACGCTGTACTAAAAAGACTGCATTTTTATTCCTTCCATCCTGGGTGTTTCTCAAAACCTTTCATAATAAACTCTCCTAAAAATCATTGAGAACACATTGAAACTGCATAGCATTTTCACAGAACTTTCTCACAACATTTTGTTCAGAAAAATCTAGTTAGTATTGTTAGTTTATGGCCATCCATCAGTTTGATGTTGTTTTTTTCAGTCATGCACTCCATCCTAGTTCCATGCTAGTTTAAGGCCTGCTTCTCGAAGTTCTATAGCCCATCTCAGGGTTGTGATGCGTGACTTTAACTTAATTTTCCTCCTTCATCTCCAATTGCACAAATAAGAGCCGTACTCACTGTCCAGCACAATTACACTCACTGACCCATTTCCCAAAAGTGCCATACACACATTCATCTGTCTGGATGCCTCTTATCTCTGCGCCTGAGTAGAGCTTACAAAGCCCACCCAACTAATGCCCCTCTAGGCTGAGACTGTCTTCAATAGCAGGCAAATTTAGGACAGCTTTTGTCACAGCCAGTTGTCTTCTGTGTTAGGCTCACTGATTTGGGTCTGGTTTACCGTAAATGTGTTTTTGTGTACTGGCTTGTAACCCATCTGATTTTTTTCATGTCCCAGATTCCTGTCAGCTCTCAGGGCATCGCCCATATCAAGTACATGCTCCCGTTTCGGCTTGGATATCATTAGATAGGTCTTGGGTCTTGGGTGGTACCCTAAAGCCGCGATGCCCACAGTGTTGGCAATGAAAGCAAGCCGATTTGTTGGACTTTTTAGCTCCAGGCGGTCGTTATGCTTTAAAATCAGAAAGCAGTCTGTGCAATTGTAGCATCACAATCGACACGTGTACACACACCTGAGGCTGCTTCACTATTTGTTACGTGGGATAAAAGAACAGAATTTACCCCAATCTCCATTAGGCACACTGTCAAGTGCAAAATGACACTTATCTTTGCAGTATATACGAGAAAGGTAGATTTTCTCCCTTGTTTGCTCTATTTAGCTGTTGTTTTGTTATCTGAATAACAGTAACCTGTCTTATCATGTTAACCATCTGTAGACTTACTGTCTCTTTTACCAACACACATAGACACACACACGTTGTGTTTCATGTTTTATGGGGACATTCCATAGGCGTAATGGTTTTTATACTGTACAATCTGTATTTTCTATTGCCCTACACCTAAACAATACAGGAAACTTTCTGCATTTTTAGATTTTCAAAAAACTTTATGCTGTATGATTTATAAGCTTGTTTCCTCATGGGGACCAAAAAATGTCCCCACAAGATAAAGATTTACTGGTATTACTATTCTTGTGGGGACATTTGGTCCCCAGAAAGTGATAAATACCAGACACATACACGCACGCACGCACATTTATGTATTATTTCATATCAACAAAAAGGATGTTGAAATACTACATAGGACTTCTCGTCTATAATGGAGGAGCTTAATGTCTATGTCGATATACTGAAAATTATTTACTTTGGTACAATTTTTACTCAGAAAGTGCTAGTAAATTTCACAAAGAAATGGCGGTTAATGCACTGAATATATGTGTAACGGGGCAAACGAGACATGAGACGTGTGGATCCATTTGCAAACTTTATTAAACAAAGAGGTGGTCAAAAAACACAAGCAGGGGGCAAAAATAATCAGAGGGCAAGCGTGGGTCTTTGATCGGTGAACAATATCCAGAGGGCTTGACAACAGGGGTAATGAGCGATAGTCCAGATAAGGAACAAACAGGTAAATTCAGGAAACAGACTAGAAAACAAGAAACAGGTTACATATCGCAGCTAAAACTAGGGGAGTAATAAATGCAGAACAATACAGGAACTAAACAGAATGACTCGGTAAGGCAGCTAACACTAGGAGAGTGCTATACGCAGAACAATACACAGTAGAGAGGAAGAGGAAGTCCATGGTTTATGTAGGGTGTGTGATTGTGTGATAATTCTCAGGTGTGAGCGTGTGATTGAGACAGCTGTGTATACTTAGTGCAATGAATCATGGGAAATGCAGTCCAGGGTAATATATGACAGCCGGTGTGAGAGTCAATTTGATGGAAAAGTGACCTCTGGTGGCGAGCGAATGAAAGTCCATGGACCTATTTCATGACAATATGATTTAGAAAGAGTAAAATGGTATTTTCTAGTAAGAGTGCAATAATCTTTGTTTCATTTACAACTTCGAAAAAGTATTTTTATAGTCTGGCACTGATTCAGATCACTCAATGTGCAGATTAACACGATGGGACATGTTTACTTTCACTCTGTGCTCTTTTATAGTAAGCAAATATTCAGTTTGTTGCCAAATAATTGGGATGGTTAACAGTCAAGTGAGAGTCATAAGAGAACCGGCTGCATTCCTCACAGATAGTTTATTTTCTTAAAGTGAACAACAACAGCACCTGTTAAAGTAAACCTGCCTTTAATCAATGCTCATGCTCAGCTATCGCTCACTGGTGTGTGTGTGATGATTGGTTATGCTTGGATTTGCTCTTTAATGTGCCACAATAACAGATGAGAAGACTGGTTTCAGTGCCACATCGACTGTCAAACAGGCATGGGAATGCAATCTAATGATGACGGTTTTGCTCTCTGGTTTGAATTCCAGTTCAGATAATGCTTCCATTCGTTCAGTACTTGTAAAGAAGAAATATTGGTAACACTTTACAATAAGGTGTCATTTGTTAACATTAGTTAATGTATTAACTAACATGAACGAACAATGATCAACACATTTATTACGGTATTTATTAATCTTGGTTAATGTTAGTTCATAAAAATACAGTCGTTCATTGTTAGTTCATGTTAATATACAGTGCATTAACTAATGTTAACAAACACAACTTGTAATTTTAATGCATTTGTAAATGCTGAAATTAACTAAGATTAATAAATGCTGTAGATGTATTGTTCAATTTTAGTTCATGTTAACCGATGTTGTTAACTAATGAACCTTATTGTAAAGTGTTACCGAAATATTTTGAAAACAATAATAGTTTATAAAGTAGTATTAACTTTTTTTTTTATATGGTAATTTTATACAGAGCTACTTTAACCTTGCAATAAGCACAATCTCTTTATGTGTTTGATTCACTAATGATATCTGACTCATTCGGGAATCACAATACATTGGTCGCACTGTATACTTATGATTCCCTAAAAAAACAAAAAACAAAATACTCAGCATTTACACTGCACTGGTTGCGCTGCATGTTTTTGATTTTGCATGTGCAGTTCGAATGCAGATCTTTTAATCATAATTTTTCCTTTAAATGCACACACAGATATGGTCATATGAATTCCCTCCTTTCTATCATGACACTTTTTATCTCATGAATGACTGAGCAGACTGATGAAATACGTATAATGGCTCTTAATACCTGATCCTTCATCTTCATTAACAACAGCAAAGCGCAAATGTCTGGTTTTTTTCTTCCCCCATGCAGCAGATGTTAATGAACCCTCTTGTGTTTTGGGAGATCAAAGACAGGTGCTGTTTTTGCACCTCGTGACCCAAGGCAGGTCCAGCGAGGGATGAGCGATGCAGCTCTTTTCACTGTTCATTCCTGCTATTTCACTCATCTGGCCTCTGAAAACACTTTAATTATGCTGTTTCTTTTGAGAGCGCCTCCCTCAATCTTTAATTAAGCATGCAGTCGCTCCCCGAAGGCCGTGGTGGTGAAAAGCATTGATCTCGGCTTCAATTGTGTCGTAACACGGCCTCAGGCACGACGAGTGCAATGTGCCCGCCACCTTGCAGATGCACGGCATGGGAAAGTCTGCCATGAAGTTGCGCAGCAGGGCTCATGTGTCCCTTGTTAAGGGGCCTTTGGTGTTTGTGTTCCTTGCATGTCGTAGATTTATACTCAAGATGTTTGCAATGACCCTGTTGACTTGTTCCTTTGATTCTCACTTTCTCTCTCTCCCAGTGTAAATCTCAGTTGCTAAATGTATGATAGACGCTCAGGTCGTGGGTAAAGTGCGGCATAACACAAACAAAAGCTCAGTCAGAAACGCCTGCCTCATAAACAAAGCTACACTGTCAAATTCCCCCGAGCAGAAAATGAAAGCATATTAATAGTCTGTTTTTTATGGAATGATCCACAACATCAACAAATTAATTTCACTCCGAAGCAGACCCAGCTGTCGTAATGTAAAAAAAGGGAACAAAAGTTAAACCAAAACACATGTACTCTGGGCTGGGTAAGTGTGTCTGTAAGAGGAGGGAGCCTGCCAAAACAGGAACACAGCTTTAGTATCTGAATTAATGGCAGACAAGCAGATCCAAAAGCAGAAAAGAGGATGTGAGGACTCTTTTGAGTGATTTACCAACAAATCAGCAAACCCCAAATGCTTAATATAGTCATTTTATAGGTGTTTTACACCAAACTGTGAAGTGCAGTACTACAACTAGATAATTGCTGGTGTTTAAAAACCCTCCTCTACCCATAATGCACTGTGTTTCCCTGAAGCGGTGTTCAAACTGACAGCAACCGGAAATCATTTTCAATGTGAAATAATGATTTGAAGCAACGTGAAGTGTAGGTGTTTGTAGCAATGTGTCAAAGTTGAAGAAAGTTTGACTTGCTGCATGAGAAGCAATGGGATGCGGCAGCTACCAATCAGAATGAAGACGTCATGTGAGAAACTTCCAGTTTATTTATTTAGTGAATTTTGAGAAAATAAATGTTCATTCAATTCAAAATGTAAAAAAAAATGCGTAATTCACATGAAGTTGTTTCCATCGATCTGAACTTTATGCAAATGAGTTTGACTTTTGAGTGAATACATGTTCACTAAATTCAAAATGTGAATTAATATTCATTAAATAAATTAATTTTATTTTTTAAAATGTTCTATTAAAATTTATTATTAATGATGGCATTATTAAAATTGCATTATTGCATTAGTCTATTTAAATAAAAAATAGTAATAATGGCTGATATTATTTTATCTGTCATCAAGCATCCTGATCCCTAAATATCAGTATCAACAACAACAACAACAACAACAACAAAAAAACAGTTGGTAGAAGTTTGTGATCAGCTTCACTATTCTATATGACTTGTATCCATGTGCAAAAAAAAAACAAAAAACATGGCCATTGCAAGAGATTTTGATTTTTTCATTGATACTATCAGCCCACCAACGTTAAAGCATCAAGCAATAGCAACGCCTATACAATCAACAATACAGCAACTAAGTGACCTGCAGCAATAAAGCGTCTGTCAGTGTGAACGCCTCCTGAGAGAACGAGGTGTTGACACGAGCGTAGATGTGTTAATGAATTTGTGTTGCGACAGCTAGAGGAATATGTCTTCTGTTGTTGTGGTGCGAGGCAGTCTTATGTGTGGGCTTGTGTATGTGGACTACACAAAATTAGTTAATGTTTTCTAATCTGTTTGGGCTTATTATTTCAGCAAGTCAGCACGCTGTGAGCTGGCACAATCAGATGCCTGTGGAAAAGGAGACTCTGTTCCAAGTCTTATCATTAGTATTATTATTATATGACCCATATTTAGCCTTTCTACCTTCACCTTAATGAGTTCAGACTGCTCTATCCATAAACAGTACTAGAAAAAAAGAAGATTTATTTTCTTGTACTAATTGTTCTTTTTCATGGAACAGGACTTTATAAAGTCTCATAAAAGCTTCTGAGGATGTATATAAATGCTTTACATGATGAATGAAACTTTAACATTATTCTCTGAAAATGTTGACTTTTGCCCTGTTCCAGCTCTACCTGGTGTATTTATGCATGCAGGAGTAGTAGCCGTATCTGATTCATGAATAAATCATTATTCTGATTTAGATTTGTTTCAAAGAATCAGCTGACTAGATTCACAACATTGGTCTATGATTAATTGGATTTGGAATATAATGTGCATTTTCAAAAGTTTGTAATTTTTTAATGATTTTGAAAGAAGTCTCTTGTACTCCAAGGCTGCATTCATTTGATGAAAAATACATTAAAATCAGTAATATTGTTAATATATTTGTTGTTTTAATATATATTAAGATGTAATTTATTCCATTGATGGCAAAGTTGAATTTTCCCCTTCAGAAATGATTAGAAATGATTAGACCTTCAGAAGTTTATACTGTGCAAATTTATATTTACATTATTACTTTTACTCACTATATTACTGTAAGATTGATTTATTATGCATTTATTTTTAAATGACTTTGTTTACTTATTTTAATTAAATTTATTTACTACCTAATTTTTTTTTTCTCAGAACTTTTCCATGCACGGACCCCTTAGTATTCCCTTCTGGCCCCCTGACAAAACATTTATGATACTGTTATGGTGCTTTTACACCCTTTTTGAAGCATGAGATCCCTATCATTGTTGCTATGTGGAAAACAGCGATCGGCACATTATTACAGTTTCTCCTGCTGTGCTCTATGGAAGAAAGAATGCCATGTGGGTGAATAAACATGGTGAACAAATGATGGCAGAATTTCAATGTTTGGCTGAACTGTCCCTTTAAACATTCAGAAAGACAGACTGTCTTATTAGCAATAACAAGACGTCTCTTTATTATTTCATCCCCTCTCCCTCAAGTGTATCTCGGCTCTCGACTAAAAGTGTTCCTGGCAGAGTCTGCAGGGTGTGGCACAGAAAAGAACTTATGAATGTATTTTGGAAAGAAAAAAAAGAAACACCCACAATCCTCTGCAAAAAGAAAGAGGAAAAAACGTACCCCAGATGTCATCTGAATTTATGTCTGTAATTACCTTATTTTAATAACATGGAGAGAGAATGAAAGAGGGAAAGAGAGAGGCCCTCTCAGACAAGCTTATCCGTTGTTTCTGCCAAGTGCATTTGCCAAGGAGTGCAGCGTTTGATGTTGTGTTTGTTATCTGTGTGTTTCTTTCCTTCTTCCTTTTGTCAGTCTCTCTCTCCCTCGGCTTTTGAAAGCCATTATGTCTGCCTCTCCGCTTCAGCAGACTTGTGACACGTCTATCACTCTTGCGTCACCCCCATAAAGCCCTGCAATAATGAAAATCTAAATTGTGAAAAGCACGGATGACTCACCGCAGCGGAGATATGATGTGCGATATAAGGCCAGAGACCGTCGGTTCTGCTCTGAACAATATCGCCGCTTCTAGAGCGCTTAAGAGAATATCGGTGGAATTTACTGGTGCTCTAGAGTTTTTGAAGACTCTTCAGAAGAGGGTTATTGGGAAAAGCAGACAGCTGGTGGCCTTGTGATGAAGGATCTGGGCTTGAAATGGAACGTTATCGATAATTACGTGCCACATGTGCTTACAAAAGGGCACGGACTGGTCACTTCAACACATTTATGATATATTGCTGTTAATTCATTTACACATCAAATCTACCGTAAATGGAATTTGTGATTGAGATTTGGATAAAAGAAATACTGTATTTCCTTCAAATGTAAAAACTCTCACTGTGGTTGCATTAATTGATTTGATACTTCAGTGGCCTACATAATTTGAGGTTATGAACCTAGTTTTAATTATTCAACAGAATTATTAAAATATTATTTTTTCCTCTCTCTGTCTCTCTCTCTCTTATTTTTGTATTTTTCTATACCCTATTATAGTATTTATTCATATTTAATATGATCTTTTATTTTTATATTTTCAGTTTTCATTTTTATAATTTTGGCTTTTATTTTAGTTAGTTTATTACTTTAACTTTAGCTTATTTTATTTTTGTTCTAATTTTCATTCACATTTTTTTAAGTTTAGGTTTTTCATCCAATATTTAAATTTTCTTCTATTTCAGCTTCATTTCAAATAACAAAAATACTTTTTAAGAGTTTTAGTTAACAATAATAACACTGGTCAACATGAAAAAGTTTACTTTTTCGTAACACTTTCTAGGTCTTATTCTGAACGATTCTTCTATGTATGTTGTTCCAATGAAAAAACGCAGAATTTTCCAGCAAAATTTAATCACTTCAATAACAAAAAACATAAAGTTTGTATTTTCTGTACAATTTCTACAATTTGTAATTTCTCCAATAATCTGAAAAAAAAAAAAATATATATATATATGTGTGTGTATATATATATATATATATATATATATATATATATATATAATTAGTGAATTTACATAGGAAAAGTACTTTTGCATTCATTTTTATTGCATTTTTTAAAATAATTAATCCATTAAAAATTAATAAGCTAACTTTACAGCTCTGCTTGTAATATGAATTTGTCCCTAACATTTTTCAAAAGATTGGAACTTGGCCATTGAATGAAATTGTAATCTGATGTGTTTTTCAAAGTGTTACGTTCTATGCCTGTAACCTGTACATCAAGGTTGGTTTTTTTCTCTCTTTGTTAGTTGTCATTTAGCAGATAGTTTTCCTCTGAAGTGATTTACGGTGAACTAACTCAGGTGCCTTGCTCAAGGGCACGATTGTGATTGTCGTCAGTGTTCCTGAGATGCCCCATACAGCAATCAAACCCGCAACGTTAAGAAAACACAGAATAGATATTTGATCATGGGCCTGCGCAGCATCAAATATCACAGAGTGTTTTTGTGAAGCTTTTAATAATTTTATGCATTTCAGCAGTGGAACCAGCCACATTCCCAACTGTGTTTAATTTAAGACTCCAATTCGTTCCGTGTTGAGATGCAGATGCAGGCCTGGCTGTAAAAAAAAATACATGTGTGTGTGTTGCATCTTTCCATTGTGAACGTGTGTGTTTCCTGAAAGCCGTATCTGGATGCGAGCCAGTCTAAACGAGGCACATTAGCACACGTAATGCCAGCTTATAAAATCTTCAAATTCCACTCTACACTTTGAAGTCAATTGCATTACTTTTAGAGCATGGATATGTGCAGTTGTTAGTTCTTGTCTTTACTGCACTTCTCTTTTGAAGTTTTCTGAGGTACGTTAACTAAAGAAACATGGCGTCGCCTAAAAACAGCAGCTGTGTTGGTAAAAGAGATGAGTGCTTTTTTGTGCATGGGGGAAGCAAAGCGTGTGCGTGATGAGAGGTTAAGGACAGATAAATTGATGGTAAAGTACAATCGCTCTGTCAGAAGCAGAAGACCTGCACTCTTTAATCTTGCATGAGCCCTGGAGAGCAGAATGTCCTGCTTTCAAGTTCAGAGATATTGCCATTGAAGGAACGGCCAAGAGAAATTCTCTCTTTCCTCCTCTTCTGCAGGCATGCAAGAGTGAAAAATGAGATTCTGTTCTCTGTAAAAGCATATCAGTGTAATTAAGGCTTTTGTCCTCTATCTAACCATCATAATTATATGCAGTCTTCCATTTAATTTCCACCCAGAAATTCCTGGCTGGCAGCGATGGATCATCTTCGGATCGAGTCCACTAGAACAGGCCCGTGTTTGACTCAATGCGGCTCATGTGGACACTGTTGCAGATTTACGAGGGGGAGGGAGGCGTTGCGCTGCAGTTTTTTGTGGTGGTTTTTTACACTCTTATTAATGAGAGGAACAGACTGTGGATTATATTGTACATGTCTGTGTTTAGACAAGCAGCAAAGTTGTGGGGTTTGCACAGTCTTTGTCTGTTGAACTCTTCTTATAGTCTGGCCAACATTTTTAATAATACCTTTAGTTATAAAGGAACACAAATTGTCTTTACTCCTTCGAAATAAGAGCCTAATTTTGCACATTTTGTACTATGTAGTACAATCAGAGCAAATGTTGAGCTGAATTATTTCGGACCGGTGAGATTTCACTGAGGGCGGAGCTATGGAGCATGACGTAAAACTCCCTCCCTAATCCACACAGATGTTTTATGAAAACTAAGCTGGAAAAACTGGGAATATTTCATGGTATTGACATCATTGACATTAATAACTATATTCATATGCAACTGAATGTTACCAGAGATTGCCTTTTCAAATAAATACTGTTCTTTTGAACTTTCTATTCGTCAAAGTATCATGGTTTCCACAAAAATATGATGCATCTTTTTTTAATATTGATAATAGTAAGAAATATTGGTAGCACTTTACTTAAAGCCTTTATGTATAATGCATAATAAAGGGTTATTAAAGGGTATAATGCATTATAATTATTCATGTGTGTTGTAATATAATATATCTTGTCGTAAATGAATATAACTGAATTTAAAACGCATACTATAACTATGAATTCATAAGTGTTATTAACTGCGGTTACAATTATTCATGAGATTGTACAATGCATTATAAGGTGCATTACAAGACATACTTAATTAATGCCTTACAACTACTTTTATAATGCATTATACATAAATCAAAATTTTGCTTGTTTTTGCTTAAAACGAGCAAAAATATCTGCCAATGGGGTAAGAAAAATGATCTTAATATTCAAAGGCTAAACAAGAATATTTTTCTTGCCCCATTGGCAGATTGTTTTAAGCAAAAACTAACACAATTTTTTTTTTTTTTTTTCAGAAAACAAGACATAATATCTTGTCATTTTACCTGTAAAGTAAATGCACCTTGATTCAAGAATTTTTAGATATTTATACTAGAAAACAAAACCAAAATACTAAGTAAGAAAATCTTTTTTTTGCAGTATATCTAACAGATTTTGAGAGAAAATGTAAATGTTTATATGGAGATGAGCTTCACCGTCACGATCTGTCGTAGTAGTTAATCTGTGTTTGTGTTGTGACTGTGTGAACTTGATAATTGAATTTTTCCTGCTAGAATTTCACTGTTCATCAAACAGCATCAAATATGTCAGTAAACACCTCTACACAGACGCAGAGAGGCAGAATGTGTGTGTGTGTGTGTGTGTGGCCTGAGTTGGCCCCAACGTGTATCCCTTTGAAAACAAAACTTTTCTTTGTATCCAGCGAGCAGAACGAGGCCTGTGCGAGTACTGACTTGCGCCGAGATGAGTTCTGGAGTGTCTGAGAGGGTTCTTTTAATCCTTATCATCAGTCTGCAATCAAACCTTTCCTAACTTACTGTTCTGATAAAACAGATACACTTACATTCACACAAACGAATCCCAATCATCCATTCATGTTGTGCATAAAAGGCATGTATGTGTTGTGAACGGTATGAGCAGATATACGGTCGCTAGGTTTTTCTGGGTAGTTGCTGGGTGTTTGCACTCCCAAGTTTCTCCTTGCTGAAACTAACTTGCTGGCTTAGGATGTTTGGTGTCATCATCAGTGGCACTGACATGGACTTTAAGACAATTTTTAGATTCCAACACCCTCTCTTTCTCTTTCTGACCTCTGTGTTCTCTCACCCTGAGACCTCATTCAATTCATTATTAACAAAACCCCCAGAATCCATCTGTGCATTCCCTTAGGATGAGGTTTAGTCACATCCAGCTCTCTCCATTCTCACACTGTTCGGGCCGTGCATGCCGTTTTAATCATAGTTCATAAAACACCTCAGTCTTTAAGACACGTTTCCAGACGATTTACCGGCAGAGAGAAGTTAATGATTTGCAGTGTTACTGTATTGAATTATGGCTGATGTTGCTCATTTTTTACATGGACCCCACTATGCCTGTGCCATGTTTTCCAGTGATATATATAAGTTTTGCAAATGAATCTCCCTCTCTTTCTCCTTCAGTGCCTGGTAACCTGGGCTGTTTTAAGGACAGCGGTGATCCAACACCTCTATCTGGAGGCTACCAGACCTCCAACAAACTCACCATTCAGAACTGCATCAGCTTCTGCCGCAACCAAAGATACAAGGTACATATTCCACCAAGGGAAATGCAATCGACAGCAAGTCATAGAACAGAGTGATGCATAACGGTTATTACAACACCTTTTAATTTGTTTTGGTGTCTTAATGTCTCAAACTTTTCTACATCTATGTCAGGTTCATTAATATTAATCAATGTTTTGCCACATGGATATAGGGTTGCACTTTAAGTGTAATTATATATTTAAGTAATATTAATGAACTACATGGACGTACTATATGGTTAGGATTTGTCTTGTGGTTACCTGCATGTAATTATGCATAATTTATTGTTATTATAATAGTAAGTATGTAATGTGTAACAAGTAGACCGTAAAATAAAGTGTTATCAATATAGAATTCAATTCATGCTTGGTTACATGTGTACTTTTATTAGTTACTTCACAAAAGTTTTAAACCCATCCAATCAGATGTTATAGCTAAAATGATTAATTTTTTTATAAAACACAATTTAACTCATTATGTGGGAATCTCACAAACAGACAAAAAATGAGAAATTATATTTTGCGCAAGGTCTAAATTTATACAAACTTAAAGGGATAGTTCACCCAAAAGTGAAGATTCTGTCATCATTTATTCCCTCTCAAGATGTTCCAAACCTGCACGAGTTTCTTTTTTCTGTTGAACTCAGAAGAAGATATTTTGAAGAATATGGGTAACCAAACAGTTGATGGTCTGCATTAACTTCCTTAATATGGAAAAAATCCTATGGAGGTCAAAGGGGACCATCTTTTTTCTTTTCTTCCAAATGTCTTCTTTTGTGTTCAACAGAAGAAGTTAATTTATACAGGACTGAAACAACTTAAGGGTGAGTAAATGATTACAGGATTTTCATTTTTTTGGGTGAACTACACTGCAAAAAATTATTTTCTTACTATTTTTGTTTTCTAGTATAAACGTTTTTGAATCAAGAAGCACTCCCTTGATAAGTAAAATGACTTAAGATATATAAGATATCTGCTTAAACAAGCCAAAATATCTGCCAATGGGGTAAGAAAAATTATATAATTCAAAGGCTAAACAAGAATATTTTTCTTGCCCCATTGGCAGATATTTTGGCTTGTTTTAACAAAAATGAAACAAAAGTTTGATATTTTTTCATAAAACAAGATATATTGTACATATACGACTTATACATAAGTCTTTTTACTTGTAAAATAATGCACCTTTTTGATATTTATAACTAGAAAACAAAACAAAAATACTACGATTTTTTTTTTCAAGTTTATTTCTATAGCGCTTTTCACGATACAAATCATTGCAAAGCAGTCATTTTTTGCAGTGTATCCCTTTAAAAATGATAAAAGCTTTAACTAAAAAAAATTAAAGTAGAAAATATAAAAACTGATTCAAAATAAAAAATATTGTTTTTAATAAATGTGTATTAATATACATGGAATACACCTGGAATAGTGATTTTTGTCCTGACTTAATCTATTTTTTCACACTTAATGAAGTGATTCAGCAAAAAATAAATAAAAAAGAATCAATATTTGTTCTAGATGTAATCATGTGCATCTGTTTGCGTGGGAAGTCAATAATATATATTGTATTTGGCTTGCTTTTTTGCACCGTTGGATTGCACTGGCGTGAGAGAATTATGATTGGATTTTTTTCTTTCAGCTCGCCGGTATGGAATCAGGCTATGCTTGTTTCTGTGGCAACGACATTGATTACCATCGTCACGGTGATGCTCCGAGCACAGAGTGTAACCATGTGTGTTTTGGAGATCACACTCAGCCATGTGGAGGCGACGGACGCGTCATAGTCTTCGACAGTACGTTTTTTATAGTCTTATTATCTGTGCAAAGGATGCTGATGATCGCCTCATCCTCACAAATCTAGTTAAAACCCTGTCATTTACCCTCTTCCTTTCATTATCTAGTAAAAGCTGAAGCTGTCACTTTTCTCTAATAGCAAAAGTAGGTGCTTGTGGGGGAAACTACACATCGCCCTCCGCAGTGATCTACTCTCCTGATTTCCCGGACAAATACAAACCTGGCAGGGTCTGCTACTGGACCATTCAGGTACAATTAATGCTTTAATATCTTAATGGAGAGAGGGCTTGCCCGAGCCAAAACTCATAATGTGTACCTGGCATACTGATAGCTGTCTTGTCTTTGTCATGTCGCTCTTCCAGGTTCCAGGTGCTTCTGTCATTCTGTTCAACTTTACTTTCTTCAATATCGTGGATCAGACTGATATGGTGGAGCTGTTGGATGGCTTCTCCAATCAGGTGGTGGCGCGATTTGATGGCCGCAATCCACCGCGGGACATCGTGAACATCACTGCAGACTTCGTCGTTTTGTATTTTTACTCAGACAGGACAAATGAGGCGCAAGGATTTTCTGTTCTTTATCATGGTGAGGCTTTCTTTTGAGTTAACATTTGACTCTCTGCTTATATACAGTACGCTCATGTCCCTGCAGATGTTACGCAAAAAAAGTGTGTGAAAATATTACACTGCTGTTTAAAAGTTTGTGGTCAGTTGGATTTTTTTTGTTGTTGTAATTAATACATTTATTCAGCATGAATGCATTAAAAAATATATTCTTGAGCAGCAAATCAGCATAGAATGATTTCTGAAAGATCATGTGAGTAATGATGCTGAAAATGCTGAAAAAATAGATTAAAATAGAAAACAGTTATTTTCTATTTAGAACTATTTTAGTTATTTTTAAATACTTTCCTACAATATGACTCTTTTTGCTCTATGTTACATCAAATAAAATAACAGTTTGATGAGCATAATAAACTTTTGATAATACTTTACTTAAAGCCTATATATATATTGCATAATAAAAGTAGGTTTAATACATTGAATATGTCTTGTATTGCACCTTATAATGCATTATAAAATCTCACAAATTATTGTAGCCACAGTTAATGCATTATAACACTTATTTGTTACACTATGCATTTTAAATTTGGTTATAATTATTTACGACAAGATATAATGAATTGCAATGCACATTATGAATAATTATAATGCATTATTCCCTTTAATAACCCTTTATAATGCATTATACATATAGCCATGAACAGGATCATTTTCACATCACTTTGTAGCAAAAACTCTAGTCTACCACATCCAGTTCTCAAAAGTGTTGTTAACAAATATTCTGTATGTGTTTTATGGCCTTATTTCAGTGATGTAAACATTTTAGTTTTTCACTAACCACACATAAACTTTGTTTTCTCAAAAACACAAACATGTACTTTCATGCTCCTCGCATATTATTGTAGCCCAGTTTGTGCTGAATACAGTGTTATCAGACCTTAGTCATTAATATTTTTACTGATACTGAAAAAAACACAAATGTCAGTGCATGTCAAAACTTCTCCATGGCCCCAAAACACCCTCATATCCCAGAAGGTTAAGTAAAGTGTTACCAAAAAACAACACTTTTGAGCAGTAGCGTATTTTGTTCACTATTGCAACCACACTAGTATATAGATGGCCTAAAAACAGATGACACCAAACACTGTCAGTTGTTTTTTCATGACTTTAGAATAAAATAGTCAAGAAATAGTCTAAATAAATGAAAGCCAAATACGTCTAAGCAGTGCTTTTTGTCATATCTAAACAATTTTCAGACACGCTGCCACTTGTGTTGTGTTTGGGGAGGCAGAGTTCAGTAATCACAATCTGAGGAAGAATAAAAGGGAGTGGGAAGTATGAAATGGAAAAAGGTTTTTCTGAAAGAAAAGGTCAGCAAAGCAAATTGGCTTTCACTATTACAGAACCTTTTTCCCCTGCAGGCAGAGTTTGATTCAAACGCCACATACTGCGTTTATATCTGCGTCTGCAACGCTGACTGAAAGACATGATGTTATTTTCAAAGAGCTGAGAAAGAGACGTTATGAATGTTAATCAGATGATGCATATCTTATCAAGGAATGTTTGGGGTTTTATTTGTGTTTCATTTGCTGATAATTTCCCCACAGCTTTAAGAAATCAAGCCGTCACACCTCTGGAGGAGGATGACGATGGTGATGAAGAGGACACCAGTACAGTACAGCCGCATACGGGAAGCACTACAGCAAAATCAAACACCAGTCAGAATGGAAAATCCTCCCTCCGGTACTATGTAATCACATCAAGCCCTGCAAACATGCCAGGTCAGTGGCATGAACCGGGCCGGACCGCGGGCCACAGCACCAGTATGTGTCCAGTTCTCTTCATTACGCTTCAGTTCTGCTCCTTTTACTTCTTTCCTTACTTATTTCTCATCCTCAATAGTAGTTTACTAGATATCATATACACTAGTCATAGTCTAGTCAATTTCACTGCATACGTTATAAAACAAAAAAAGGTGATTTACTCTGACTAAAGTTCACTGCTGTAACCATACTTTCTCATACATTTTTATATTCAATACACATCTTTTTATATATGCTCAGATATCCGTTGCCAAGTATATTGCACTTATTTTAATTTAAGAACTAAAAAAGTATAGATCTAGTTAAAAAATCAATACAGGGAAGGAACAATTACGAGGAATAATTTTACTCTAAGAAAATTCAGTTTGAAATAAATGCTGATTGTTTGAACTTTGCTATTCATCTTTAAAAGATTAATTTAAGATTTAAAAAATCTGACCTGAGCAGAGTTCATTTGATAAATGTTTTGTTTATGTATATACTGTATATGAAACATGCCAAATTCTGAAAACATTTTTGCTATTAAAGCTTAAATCAGAAATAAAGTTGAACATTAAAAATTACTAAAGTTAGTCTAATAACACAGTCTTTAGGCAACCTAATGGCCAACTATACAGTGCACTAACATCATAACAATAGTCGAAATGTTGCTTCATTTTATATTGCCAAGAACTGACTTTTTTATTGTTTATGTTTATTTTGTTATTAAAGTCATGTTTGCCAGTTCCTGCCTCCTTCTTTCATGAGTCTTGAGCTTTGTAACATACATATACAGTATATACATTGGAAGAGATCCCATATTAATTCATTATGATTTCATGGTAGCAACATTACTTTTAATTTCAGAGGTGGGGAAATGTTTTTTTTTTTTATCATTAGCTCTTCAATTTTAGCTTATGTTAGCTCTGTGTTTTGCATTTGCATAACCATCCACTCTTTACACTCTAGTTACTCGAGATCTAGTCCTTAGATTTCAGTACAGCTGTAATGATGATGCTGCATTAGCTTTACTGTCACTAATAAACATGTTGTGTTTTACAGCGTGGACCATCTACGCATTAGCTGCTCTGCTAACGCTAACAGTCATAGCCATGGTGGCTAAGCTGCTCCTGCATCTTACTGTAAAGTAAGTACACATGCTATAAAACGAGCATGTTCTTCAGTTTGAGATGCTAATATGATGCTGATTGATTTAACTAACTCCTCTTCCCCATCCCTGCTGAAAAAAACAATAGACACCATCACAAAATTTGTAATGGGTTTACCGGTTATAATGGGACTTTTAATGGAAACTGTAATGGACCCTGTGGGTTTCTACTGGTAATCAGTCGCCTTCTATTGGTGGCTTGTTAAAACCACTAAATCCAAATGGAACATGTCCCAAAAACACTACAGAAGACCATTTTTAATGGTTAAAAGTTGATGGTTCCCTATCAAGGGAACTTCGAACTGCGTCCTCTAGACTTTAGGCTTCTAGAGCGACCTCTAGAGGACGTAGTGTCTCGTTCCCTCTCAGGGAACCACGGTTACATAAGTAACCTGAGACGTTCCCTATCAAGGGAACTTCGAACTGCGTCCTCTAGAGGTCGCTCTAGAGGCCTAAAGTCTAGAGGACGCAGTGTCTCGTTCCCTCTCAGGGAACCACGGTTACATAAGTAACCTGAGACGTTTGTAATGCTATTTGTAGCGGAAACCATTAGAATTTTCTGTGATGGTTTCTATTGTTTTTTACAAGCAGGAGGGTTTATTGCAGGTAAAGGAGAGTCACGCTTTGATTTGCTACTTTATCTGTTCGCCGCTGGCAGATTCATAGGGGTCATTTTGCTGTTAATGGACATTTTGCATGTCATTTGGTTTTACCGGGTGTTTTGTAGCGTGCATAAAAGTTTGATTTGAATCAACTTCACCGCTTTTGGTCCTTATCTGCTTTTTGTATCTGTCTTCCCTCTCAGATCCCCATCCATCCCGTCAATCAGCGGGTCGGATTCGTGCGCGCAGAGCACCACGTCTGAACCATGGATCATCTTCTACAGACCTTCCACCATCTCTCTGTTTAAGAAGAAACTCAAAAACCACCATGGAGACCTCAGCCCTCTCGTGGGAAACTAACCTCACCGCCTCTGACCTCTACGGCTGCTTTAGCCCCTAAAGGATACACACACTGTACGCAATGCTGGTCTTCTGCTGCTGGATCCATGCCTAATTCACTTCAAATGACCAGCGCAGGGCCCAGCCTACACGTGCCGATCAGTTGTTGGTAAGAAACTGTGCAAAAAGAGCTCACGCTTACTCTCAATTTGCATCTTAACCAATCACAAATCATGTGACAGGTGCACATATGCACCGAGCGATTTGATTAGCAAAAGAGTGCTGGGATGCTTCTATTGCCACAGACCAAAGCGAACAAGTGACCATTGCTGAAAAATGGATGTGGTGCTTTCACAGAAGCGATCAGCCAATAAGCGTGTGGAGCGCACTGAAAGACAAAACCACTTACGCAACCAAAATAACGCCACGGTACCCAACCAGCCCCTGTGGAGGAGAGATACCATTCAGTTTCGCTCGCTTTTTAACCTCTAATGTAGGTCACCTGTTGTTGAGGAGCACAGAACTCCTTTCTTCAGATGTAAGAGAGCTGGCTGAACCAGCGGAGGATTGATGTCACAATCATGTCGAGAGCAATTCGGACTCAACAAGAAAGCCTCGAGAGAGAGGTGGACGGCGGAGAACCAAAGCCTGAAATTGCTACAAGTTAGGCAATGTTCAAAATGAGCTGACATCCCTGTGGACCTCACTTTCGTCTCTTGTCGTTTGTGTTGCATCTGCATTGCCTTTAAGTGCCTTCGGGACTGAAAAAACCCCTCTTTTGTCTGTCTTCTAAGCTGTCACAATGTCTCGATGATGTAAACACGCATTGATCCTTCGGAGCATTGAATTGCAAATGAGAATAAGCACTAAGGATGTGTTTTTCTTCATGGGGATTCTCAAGATAAATGTAGTCCTGTGGGTGTCATTTGGCATATTATTCTTGTCAGCTTTTCGACTTGAGCAAGAGAAGCATTGTGATGAACATTGTGTAATTCTGTGTGGGAACAATCGAACGTCATCCCCTTTCATTTCACTCTCCAACAGAGGCAGTGGTGAAATTCTTCCAAAACAATTTACTCTTTCTCCCCCTTCACCACAACTTGAGCTTTCACATTCTGAAGCACTTTTCCAGCCGGCAGAAAACCATGCGGATCACTGCACTCCTAGCTGTGAGGATTGAGGATGCTTCCTACAAGGGAATGCGCAAACTGGTTAAAAGAGATAGTTGGCCCAAAAATGAACATTTTGTCAGCATTTACTCGCCCTCGTGTCGTTCCAAACCTGACTTCCTTGGAATGCAATATAAGATATTTTAAAGACATGTGATTGAAAGTCAGAGGGAAAAAAAAACATTCATTAATTTTTTTTGTGTGTGTAAACCGATCTGACGCATTCCCAAAAGTGTTTGCATTTTCAAAATGTTAATTAGTATGAAAAAACCTGCTCCTAACCATGCATAAAAAGTTAACATTAGGTTCCAGTTTATTCTGAGAATCAGTAGTATTTGTCCACAACCTGAAGACTTTTACTGAATAATTTGTAAATTATAAAAATAACATTTAAATTAAAAAAGTTAAAACATAAGTACATCATAACGGTTTCAAAATGTTTCCAAATTTAATTGGTTCACTGATATGTACGATATGTCTATGGTTTTTACAGACATTTTTGTAGACATTTTTAGTAGCACTATATTGAAAGACTTAGAGTTATAAAAGAGTATAATGCATTATAATTATTCATAATGTGCGTTGTAATGCATTACATCTTGTTGTAAATAATCATAACTGAATTTAAAATGCATAGTGTAACAATGAACTGATAAGTGTTATAATGTATTAACTGTGGTTACAATTATTCATGAGATTGTACAGTGCATTATAGGTGCATTACAAGGCATAATTAATGCATTAAAACCACTTTTATAATGCATTATACACAAAGGCTTTAAGTAAAGAGTTTCCACATTTTTAATGACATATTTGTATAATACAAAGGTAGAGTTGTGGTTATCAGTCTCTTATTGGCCTGATTAATCAAGCTCTCCATAAAACAAACAAAAAAGTCCTGCAAATGAATAAAATAAGTATTATACAGACACTTCATATTTGGTTTGTAAAATGCTTTTATGCATGTTTGAGCTGAGGTTTTGTTACATTTACACCATTCTGACCAGCAGGCATCACCAGAATTTGGTGTTTCGAGCACTTCAAAAAAAGTGAATAATTTTGTGAAGCAATTGATTCAATCGATTCAGAGTTTTGAAGCTTTGTTTCTCCCATCACACACGTTTTACTATTGATCTGGGGTTTACAGGGAATTTCTGAATTCGGAGGAGAGTTTATGGCATTGTCCATTTTACTGTACATGCAAATTACTCCAAATTTAGACTGATATTTATGAATGTTTCATGAATGAGGCCCATTGTACCCAAAACACCTTCATTGTATGGACAAAAAAAGTAAATGATGACAGAAATTTATTTCTTTTTTTTTTCAACTATCAACTATGTTGAGTGTCATAACATGTAGCTTGCAGTTCACAGCCATCAGTCACAGGTCAACCGTTTTATATTTAGTTCTGTGTGTAGTACTTCATGTAAATTTGAGTAATATTGTAAAAGGCCTTCATTTAAAAATCGTTTTGAGAACATTCACATGGGTGACCAGCATTGTTTGTGAGTACGTGAATAATGCCACACTTACTGTCAAAAACGCTTTAACAGTCACTACATTATGCACTTTATTACCGAAGTACTTATCCTGTGTAATGGTTTATGCACAACCAAAAGCATTTTTTATTTTACCTTTTAAAAACTTATTATATCTCAGATTGCATCTTTTGAAAATCAGTATATTGTATAACAAATCGGTAAAAAGCAAGCTACCCATCCAATTCAAGCGCAACGATCTGGTTTTTGCGCAATCCAAGCGTATTTGTCTGACCTGATGCTGTATTTTGGTCTGCAGTCTGTTAATTATTGCATACTTCGTCATACCCTTAGCTCTGTAGTGCCCACGGCTGCCCATGCATACTAAAGTGTCACCGGTCACAGAAAGAGAGAGACAAACCCAAAGTGACAGGTTAAATCCAACAAGGTCATATTCGTCTGGAAAGGCTGGTGAATAATGCAGAAACCAGGCATCCATTTAGATCGCGAAGCCCGAATGCCATAGCACTTTTACCAGTGGAAAAAGTGTCATATCCTTCTGTGGTCTATCACAATGTCAGTGGGCTTTCCTTCTGAGAAACCAAGATAGGAATCCCTCCCGTTTGGGGAAAGGGTGATTCCAGGGATTATATAAAAAAGATGTTGTTTTCATTTAATTGTAAATAAAATAGTAATAATTTTAATTTATGCCATAAATTATTGTTATTTTGGATGTAAAATGGGATATATCTTTTGTATAAGTACCTTTGTAGTGTTTATTTAATGTGTCCTGAGTGCAAAAATAAATATGCATGTTTCTTATGCCTGTCGTGTTTGCTTTGTACACCATGAGATGTCACTAATGCCCTTTTTATTAATGATGACATGCAATCGTTTACATAGAGCAGAGAGGGAATTTACAATGAAAATACTTCAGGAGACTCCAAAATTTGCTTGTACTATGACCAAAGTTCACACAACCACAGCATTCTATTGAAAGATATGACAAAAAAGGGAAATATGCAAACAAGCATGCATTGGAAAACTAGACAGACCTCCAAAACACTAACATCTGCTGAAGAGGAAAAAAGTGAAGGAAGGAAGAAATTCAGCTCTGATGTTTTGTGCGTTGCTCAAATGCTTATCAGATAAAATGACTACCAGACGCAGAGTAGATGCACAAACAAAGCCTGTATTACAGGCCCCATGTGTAAGCCATTTCCCCCTGTGTGTGTGTGTGTGTGTGTGTGGAGGCCCGGCTGCCCACCTGCAGATGTTTGTGGTATGTGAGGTGAACACATTCACAAAGTATTGCAATGCAACACAAATGTGAATCAGAAAAGAAATATAATTTATCAATGAGGCTTGTTACTGATCTGTATAAATGATGCACTCAGAGCTAATTGCTAATGCATGTATTAAATTTGCGGCGATTTGTCTGATTACACCATAAACCCCATCAGCCTTCATTCATTAAATAAACACAATAATAAAAGCCACTCAGAAAGGCAAACAAGCAGTTCGTCATTCATTTACATTATGCTGAGTGTTGCTGCATGAGTATGAATCCTATAGTGCCCTCTACTGGTAGGGACCACTAAACACATAGTTCATTGTAATTTCTCTTCTGCATGACACTAAAAGAGTAGAAAGTGATATTAAAAAAGGAATTGCTAATGGGTAGATGATATGATCTTTCAAGCAGTTTCAGTAAATAAATCAAGGAAAAACAGAAAAGAAAAAGTAATAGAGTTAGAAATGCAGAAATATATATATATAAAAAAATAATATATATATATAGTAACTATAAAAAATCGCTCTGCCCAACAAACCTTTCACCTTTAAACACATCTAAACACATTAAAAAATAATGAAATATCAAATAAAATTAATTTCTGTAATTTTTCCACTTCTTTTTGTGACAATTTTGTTTATCTACAAGACAAAAAAATATATATATGTTAATGTTTTGTATTAGCCTATAATCCTACAGTGAACAATGCCATCCTCACAGAAAAAGCTTACACTGCATCACATACACACACATAATCATATAGGCCTATACATAATACGTTTTTGTAGTCCATTAAAAATCCACCGGAACTACAACTCGTCGCGGGTTTATGACGCAAGTGTTCACGTAACTGAACTTGAGAGAAACATGGCGGCCTCTTTCAGGACTGTTGTCCATAGAGTTCTCTCCGATTCCATGCGAAATATTCATCATGTTTCAAGGTGTCCAATCAAACATTTATGCTGTCACGCTGGACTCACAGGATGTCGTGGATATAGCGATAGCACAGAGGGCAGAAGTACGCACTTTGGTTTCCAATCAGTCCCAGAGGAGGAGAAAGCAGGGAAAGGTGAGCTACATGCATTAGTTTATTTGGTAAGATTAGTTGTCTATGTGTATAAATTCAGTCAAGTGATAGTGTGTGCTCCAGGCTTTTCCACTAGCTGATACATCTCCGTTTACTCCGTTGTTCTTCGACTGTCAGTGTATAAGCTGTGCTTTGTTTGGTTTCTTTGGTCAGTGTATAAGGTGTTTGAAAGTGTGGCCAAGAAGTATGACGTGATGAATGACGTCATGAGTTTGGGGATACACAGACTGTGGAAAGACACACTGCTGCACATCATGAATCCTCAGCCCGGACTAAAGCTGCTGGACACGGCTGGTGGCACCGGTACATCACATTTTTGATGAAGAAACAATGGCATTTTGTCTAAGATGTCAATGCGTTTAATCATTTTAGTTTAGTTTATATTTAGTGCTGTCAAACGATTAATCACATCCAAAATAAAAGTTTTTGTTTACATAATGTTTACAGTGTATATATAAATACACACATGCATGCAAGAATTTTTTTTATTTTATATATTAAATATATTTATATCTAATATAAATTATATGAATATAATATATACATGTCAATAAATATATGTAAATATTTTTTTAAATATATACCATATGTGTGTTTATATACACACACATTATGTAAACAAAAACGTTTATTTTTGATGTGATTAATCGTTTGACAGCACTATTAATATTACTGAATACTAATCTTTTAAAGTGAACATGTACCCTAGAACAGCAGGAGTCTGTGGAAAAGTTGAGGATGATCGTATTTGATCTAAAAGTTTGAAAACCCCTGCCTTTAATTGATCTCTGTGTTATTCTGGCTCTAGGTGACATCTCTTTCCGCTTCCTGGAGTACACGCGCTCGATGTATGATCGTCAGCAGCGGATGAGAGTAAAATCCCGTCAGACGCCATCGTGGCAGGACATCGCCGATCATTACGTGTCAGACGAAGCAGGGCCTCCACAGTCGCACGCAGTGGTGTGTGACATCAACAAAGAAATGCTCAAAGTTGGTAAACAGAGGGCAGAGAAAGCAGGAATCACGACAGGTGCAGTCATCTTTAACCCTCTGGGGTCTGAGGGTGTTCTGGGGGCCTGGAGAACTTTTGACATGCCCTGACATTTGGGCTTTTTGCCAGTTGCTTATAAACATATAAACAGTGTTGTGCTGTAATTTAATTACAGTTACTTCTTATGTAATTGAACGTAATGCTGTATAGACTGTAGAACATTTATAAACCATACAATAGTGGATTTAACATCAAAATGTAAAGTCTAACCTTAAAATGCATGCTTTTATGTACCTTTCTCACTTTAAATACTTTAAAGTGTTACCAATATTCTTATTAACACACCAGTGTCCAATTCTCACGATTAACTAGTTTGTAATATAGCATGAATATTACTGGGAGATTGGCTGTTTATTATTACTTAAAAACAACAACAACACATATTAATGCCTTACTCTCCTACCCAAAATTTAACAACTACTTTAAATATTAATATGCAGTAATTAGGAGAATTGGACTATAATCTAAAGTGTGACCAGAATAATTTATGCACTTAATTATTTATTTGAAATAATTAAAAGAACCATTTCTTGTCTATCCTTGTATCATTAACATATCGAGGTTGATATAGGATTTAGAAAGTAATTAGTAATTAATTACTTTTTTTAAGAGTAACTTAATCAGTTTGTAATCCGCACAAACTGGGCTACTATAATGTGACCCTGGAGCACAAAACCAGTCTTAAGTCACTGGGGTATATATATTTGTAGCAATAGCCAACAATACATTGTATGGGTCAAAATTATACATTTTTCTATTATGCCAAAAATCATTAGGATATTAAGTAAAGATCATGTTCTGTGAAGGTATTTAGTAAATTTCTTACTGTAAATATATCAAAACTTCATTTTTGATTAGTAATATGCATTGCTAAGAACTTCATTTGGACAACTTAGGTGATTTTCTCAATATTTAGATTTTTTTGCACCCTCAGATTCCAGATTTTCAAATAGTTGCATCTCTGCCAAATATTGTCCGATCATAACAAACCATACATCAATGGAAAGCTGATTTATTCAGGTTTCAGATGATGCATAAATCTCAATTTAAAAAAATTGACACTTAAGACTGGTTTTGGGGTCCAGGGTGACATATGTGAGCAGCATGTATGTACATGATTGTGTTTTTGAGAAAGCAATGTTTAAGCGTATCACTGAAATAAGCACTTTTTGAAACCAAACACTTTGTATCACTTGTGTTTTGGAGGGAACATCTAATGTTGATTTGGTTGTCACATGTTTGCAGGTCTTTCGTGGGTCGTGGGCGATGCAGAAGAGCTCCCGTTTGATGACGATCAGTTTGATATTTACACTATTGCGTTCGGCATCAGAAATGTCACCCACATAGAGCAAGTAAGGACTCTGCACTGCGCATCAGTTTGCTTGAACACAGGTTAAAACTAGACTAAACACATCACTGTACTGAAAGCCATTTCTTTCCTAAACCAAGCTTGAAATAGTGCCCATATTGCTGCTGCTTACAATCTGTAATGGGATGCTACCATATTTCATGTTGTGGTATTTATTCATTAACATATTTGAAGAGTGGTGTGTTTGAAGTCTTTGATCATCCTGTCACTGTAAGCTGGTTATTATTATTACTTAGTTTGAGATGATGACTCTTTTGGCAGGCTCTACAGGAGGCTTTGCGTGTTCTTAAGCCAGGTGGACGGTTCATGTGTCTAGAATTCAGCAAAGTCACCAACCCACTTCTCACAAGGTCACTGAACCAGTGTTGATTACTTTAGATAGTATTATAGTTTTATTCAGATTTTGAATCATTTTTATATTTTCAGTTTTCGTTTTCAATGTAGTTATAGTAATTTTGTTGTGTTTTTGTCATTTTTACATGTTTTCACATGTTTTTTTTTACAAAACAAAAAGGTTTTTTTTTATTTTAGTGTTGTTTTTGCTCATTAAATTAAATGAAAATTAGAATGTTTTTATATTTGTGACCCTGGAGCACAAAAGCAGTCTTAAGTCTCTGGGGTATATTTGTAGCAATAGCCAAAAATACATTGTATGGGTCAAAATTATAGATTTTTCTTTTATGCCAAAAATCATTAGGATATTAAGTAAAGATCATGCTCCATGAAGATATTTTGTAAATTTCCTACCGTAAATATATCTAAACTAAATGTTTGATTAGTAATATGCATTGCTAAGAACTTCATTTGGACAACTTTAAAGGAGATTTTCTCAATATTTAGATTTTTTATTTTTTTTGCACCCTCAGATTTTCATATAGTTGTATCTCAGCCAAATATTGTCCTGTCCTAACAATTCAGGTTTCTGATGCATAATGGAAAGCTTATATATTTAGCTTTCATATGATGTCGAAAAATTGACCCTTATGACTGGTTTTGTGGTCCAGGGTCACATTTTATTTCAGTTAACATTTAGTACAAGTAACAAAAATGTTTCATGGTTTTCCTTAACTGTTGATAGTTTTCACGTGACGTCACTCCCTTATAGGAACGCCCACCTGGAGGGCAAAACAAACCTTTTCTCCACTGACCGCCAGTTATTTTTACGCAGATTTCATCGTTATAATATACTAAAACGGCGAAATTCAGTAAACACCTTATTGATGATGATATTTTGTACAGGCAAGAAGATGAAGACAATATAAACACAACGTGCAAAGTTTCACATTAAATTTCTTCCCATAGAAAACCATTAGAAGGAAAACACTGAACCATTAAACGGATTGCATTCATATTCCGGCCTCATCTGCTTGCCGTAGTAAACTATGCATCATTAATAAGGTGATTACTGAATTTGATCTTTTAATATTGTCGTTTTAAATATATTACCTGCACTTTAAGTGTTTTTGCAATGTTTTGTCGCATGTTTATGATTAAAATATTGCCGCGGGTGCTTAATATGGATTGCAAATGGCCAAAACTTGCATTTTGTTCAGAATTACCTTTGTTTTATTCTTTTGAGAGGTGATATTATTTACAATATTTGCGGCTGGGAAACAGATGAAAAACTGACACGCTTGTGCAGCAGTTCTATGGATGTTTTGCCCTCCATGTCTTCGAGCCGGTCACTTGACTGAAAGCTATGAATAATAACCCTACACTGAACATTTTTACAGTCCCTTAACACTGCCTTTTTTGACTTATTCACTGCATGTAGGTGATATGATTTTGTAAATGCACTTTTTATTTATTGCTGAATTTTTTAATTTTTGCATATTTTCTATAACTTTTTTAAAAATCTTTTATTTATTTTAGAGAGGTTATATATATACAGTGTATAGTATGTAAATTGTTCATGGTTGTTTTTGGGTTTTTTTGGCCAGGCTGTATGATGCATATAGTTTTCAGATGATCCCTGTGTTGGGTGAAGTGATTGCTGGAGACTGGAAATCATATCAGTATTTGGTGGAGAGCATCCGAAAGTTCCCAGACCAGGTAACAAAATCCATTTCATGTTACAGCAGTTTTGTAGGCGTGACAGACACAATATGTTCTCAGATAGTTCATGCAAGTGCAGAAATGTCCTTGTTAAAACCCCCAAATCTTTAAAGGGGTCATATGATGACTTTTTAAAGAGCGTTATTTTGTGTATTTGGTGTAATGGAATATGTTGACATGCTTTAATGTTCATAAAACACATTATTTTTCAAATACTGTACATTTTTGTAAGTCCTCTATGCCCCGCCTCTCTCAAACGCATCGTTTTCTATAAAGTCCCTCCTTCCGACAAGCACAGTCTGCTCTGATTGGCCAGCTGACAGTGCATTGTGATTGGCCGAACACCACAAGCCGTGTCGGAAATGTAATGCCCCTTTCCATAATCACGAGCTTCAGCTTTCAAAATGAAAGTGAAAACAGTTAATAATGTCCTTAATTTTAATTTTACCATCAGTTCAAGCCCGAGAGGGGAACAGCGTCGTGTGACAGACACCGTGATGAAGCTGGTATGTGTTTGCACACAAGCCGCGATTATGACGATTTCTGTACAATCCGCTGTGATGTGACCATCTCTCTCTCACACACACAAGCCGCGATTAAGATAGCTGATGTGCTGAGATTGTAATAGCAAAGTCAGAATTAGCTCCTCTCCTAGGCTCATGAAACGGTCGTCCAGTAAAAGCGTTGTGATAGCATCTGGGTTGTGCTGTTCAGTTGATTCCTAAATGCATCTACTTTCAGAAGGCCCAAAAAAGTGCTTTTGCTTTCACATAGCGCCTGTCATGGCTGCATCAACACTACTGCGGTTCCTGAAGCCACGCCTTATGCAAATATTTCCACATTGTGACATAGAGATGTGGGGGCGGAGCCGTTTTAGGGGGCGTGGCAAAATCTTAACTTTGATAAAGAATATCTCTTTGGTTTTGAGACTTTAGTCTTTGCAACTTCAGGGATCTTATCAATGCACAAACAGCTTGTAACACTCCAAAGAGAAAGAAAAACTTGAAATTGCATCATATGACCCCTTTAATGCAAATTTTACATGTTTATTTTCAATTCACCTGTAATAAAACTGTGTTGGGTCTTGAAATTGAAGAACCTATAAGGCTTTTTCACCAATTACAGGTCTTAGGGGTTAATTTAAGCTTTTCTTTGTGAATCTCACACTTAAAGTTTGTCCATGCCTTTTTTAAACTATGGTAATCTAAGCAAAGAGTAAAAGAAACCTTTTCAGTATTTGTGTGAAAAAGAATTATGAGAAAGCTTCATCAAACTCTGTGCCTTCCTCAGGAAACATTCAAGGAAATGATTGAGGATGCTGGCTTCTTCGGTGTCCAGTATTTTAACCTGACCGGAGGAATCGTTGCCGTTCATTCAGGATTCAAGCTCTGAGTGTCAGCCTTCTCTCCAAATGAACTCTGACAAGAAAGAGTGTTGTTCAACAAACAATGAGTGGAGGACATTAAAATTGAACACCGTTTGACCAGACACTGGGGTCTCAGCATGAAAAGTCCTTTGTTCATGTGTTTTGTTGGTAATGGAAACACTTTCACTCTCTGGCAAACATTAAAAAGTGTTGTGGGCTTAATTGAGCTGTTGAAAATGGCTTAGTTTTTAAAGGCTGATTAAATGTGAGCACTATTTTTATTTGTACAAGATGGACAATGTGTTTGGTTTTTGCTCAGTTGGAGGCACATGCTAACCTAGTACAAGATTAAATATACTTTGTTCTTTGATCTCATTACAAAATGTAAGTTTAGTAATGAACGCTTGTTCAGAAAGCGGAGTCTGAATCTGTATCAAATTTCTACCAAAGTGGATCCACACACACTTTTGGAATAAGTTCATAACATGAAAAACATCCCTGTGATGTGTTGTGCTTGGCGAAAATGAAACAGTCAAATGTGTGTTTTTACTTTAATAAAACCATATATTTTTTAAGATCTTTGTACACTGTTACAAAACCGTACTAAAATTTTTAAATCAGTTTTTGGTCAGAGAATATTTAATCGTCTTGTGTGCAATTACCATGTATTTACAAAGTCTCTTATTAGTTATCTCAAAAAAAAACAACCTCACAGACACTCTGAACATAAGACATGGCTTAAAGATAAATATATTAGTCAATAAATATTCAGAGAACATATTTCCATTTATGAAATGTGCTGCTATACAGATACAGAAATATACACAGATCAAGCTCTAACCTTTAACATTTGTAAAATGATAATGGAGAAAATAATTATATCTTTAAAAAAATTTAAAAATATTAATTTTTGTACACATTTTCTTTTATACAATCTTAAGTGCTACAAACAATACGAAATATTAAATAGTGACTCAAGTACCCAGAAAAAAATATGCTATATTTGCAGTACATATGTCTATGCAAGGCAAGAGTAGATTCTTGTTACGGCACTGTTTTAGTTTATGTATAAATAATGTTATTTTAAAATGACCTCCTGTGTAAGCTGTATGAGTACATTTCATAGAAACAGTATAAAATACTCTGTAAAAACAGAAAGGCATGATGATATGATGACGTATGTGTAAAAGCATGAGTGCAATGTGTAGTTATTAAAGGTAATTATGCGGTTTTTGATATATAAATATATATACCACTGCATTCCAATCTCTTTAAACCATTATACTTTGGTGTCTTTCTGACAAACTTAGCTTTAATTTATATATATATATATATATATATATATAAAAAAAAAATAATACAATTATTAGGGGTCAAATACTAGACATCCTACACCTCTAACCCTAGAGTAGTCTAATTCTACCAGTGGTGTCTTGACTGTACCCTGGAGACAAACTAAACTTTGGTGTGATATATGCAGCTCAGTAGTCTCCATTGATAAAGTATATTTATAAAAAAAAAAAAAACCTTTTGAATTGGTCTGTTTCTGTACTAAAAAAGATAAAGGCCCTGAGAAGTGACGAGAAAGAGGGAGGCGTACATATTCCTAGCTACGTTTTCAGAGAAGTTACCTCAGCACCTGTTGTGCACTCCCTCAAGATGCAGTGTCCCATTTTGGTTTTTATTTCTCTAAATGAAATCCTTTAATTGACTGAGATGTACGTACATGCTGTATGACTTCATACTGCTCACATGCATGCAATTCTGAATGAAATATGAGTAAAAGGATCATTCAAATCATCGTAGCTAATAACATGGAACTCAGGCATAATCTAAATTGTCATAAAAATGTAAAAGTTAGTCATGTACATTTATAGACATTTTCCCTGGTCCTAATCCAGTCAAGAAAGAAGCATATTATGATGCTCCGTATGACTCACATTTCTGAGTTTGAGGAAAATATAGCTTTGTACTTTCGCCTTCTATAAATATTGAGTTGATGTGACAGATTCTGAAGGCCACAGGAATGAACAAGATCAACGCTGAAAAAAACAAACAATAAAACAAAATCTTGATTTGAAACCAAAACCCTTTCTGGTAAGTACACTTTTAACAACAAATATTGATTTTCAAGAGCTTGTGCTGTGTTCAGGGCTTCCTATCAGAGCCCTGATCCATCAAACGACGCTTTGCCGCCCCCTTGTGTTTCAGACTTGGGAAACAGTGCTCTTGCCTCTTCAACTTGACCTCTACATTGTCCTGAGGTGAAAAACAAGTCACAATGCTCCTCAGAAATTCTCTCATCCCTCTCTACAGGAAGTCTAGGAGAGAGCAAACTTGTTTGTGGTTCTGGACCCAAGCCTAATTCACAGTCTGTATCCTCAGGAATTATGGGTATCCGCTGCGCTAACTCGCAGCATCCCTGTCCCATGCAGCCGTCGCTGTCCGTCTGTGCGTACTGTACATTAACCGAACAATCTTCAGCGTAATGACTAGTGCTTCCTCTGTGTACAGTCATCTCTGTGTAGAAGCAGCATGGCAGTCCATCGTAGCTAACGTGATCCGGAGACGGAAGCTGCTCGGTGCTAACGCTATAAAAGTTCGGTGGGGAAGACTCCGTGGCCCACCTGCAGTGTCCCCGGTCATCTGCTTCCTTACCTTTACACTCTAAGTTTAATTTGGGTACCTCGAAACAGCAGTTGCAAGCTACCCCCTGCTCTCCACAAGGCTTCACAGAGCTGTGGCTCCTTTCTGCCACAGCGCCCTCTAGGGGCCCGGCTGAGGTAGTGCTAGTAAGTTCCCTGGCTTCCACCGAAGAGTGGCTACTACAGTTGGGCTCCAGGCTGCAGTTGGACAACTGGTCCCCAGAACCGTAACATGTTCCAACCGGAGGATGTAGGCAGTCCATCATACTTGATACCGGAGCCAAAGTATCATCGGTTTGAGGGGTTGCAGCAAACGCCGTCCCAGCCTCCCCGGCTGAACCCCTACAAGGACTCTTACTGCGGTACACATATGGATCGTAATCGCTGCTTAGCGAACTCCGGAAGGTCGAGCAGCTCCCATATACTCCCTGGTTGCTGACTTCTGTACAATCCAACATGGAGTCGCTCGAGGAGCAGTGGCACTGGCCCGAGCTGCTGCTGCTGTCGCTTCCAGGACAGTCCGCAAGGTAACCGCTACACACAGAGCGATGCCCGTGATAACAACTAAGTCCCGAGGAGCTTCCGGAGTCACCCAGTCGGGAAGAGGAAGCCGGTGCCATGTGCACCACAGTAGGATACAAAAGTCCTGGCTGGAAGGGTCGACTGTGACCTTTGTGGAGTCCGTTACCTTGCTGACCTTCAGGTTGTGGAAAGGTCAAGCCCTGGAAATAGTAGTGCTGGTACATGGTCTCGTATTGGGAATAGCAGGCAGCACGAGAAAAGTTGCGTCCGTGGAATTTGGGGCGTTTGAAAGTATGGGTTTGTGGATAAGCGCGGTGCTCCAGGCCGCAATGGTGCGGGTTTAGCGTGTGCTCCAAGTGGAGGGCAGGGTAACCCCGTATAAAGGAAGATTGTGGAGGATAGATGCCTTGCTCAGGGTGTTGGTCCACTGTTAGAACAGTGATGGGGTTTCCATGGGGGTCCATGCTGGTCCGAGTAGGGAAGGCCGTCACTTGCCCAGCTCTGTGCACCCTTCCTGGATAATGAACAGGGAGGACAACTCTCTGCTGGCGGCTGTGGACTGGGTTTCCCGGATCAAGACAAACAGCGCCTGGGTTTCCCTTTTTTTGTTCTGTGTGGAAAGTAAAAACGCACAGGTCAGAAATGAACTGATACATTCCAAACATTTGGACCGCAGAGTCGGCATCTTATGCTTACCAATAATGTTGTGCCTGCAGTGTGGACAAGTGTGGTGCTGAAGTAGCCAAGGGTCCACGCATTTCTTGTGGAATCGGTGTGCACAAGGGATCACTCTTAACTCCTGTAGGTGTGAAAGGAAAGGATTGAGTGGTTAACAGATCTGTCTTAACATTTTTAATGGCCCTTAGATAGGTTTTTGATAGATTTTGGACTATCGTAATTATGCACTCGCCGTGGTCACAAAAATGTCTCGTTTGCACACATTTTTAAGCACTGCAGATTAAAAACAAGTGATTTTAAGCCGTTTAAATGCAAACAACAGTGCTACATGTGCACGCTGTAAGACTGTTTCTGAATGAATCCACTGCTCATAAAGCACGGGAGTATTTTTGTTGCTTTATTGGCCTTGAATGGTTAAATGCACATACTTATATGTATGAAAATGCCCATCTTTGCAAGTATCCTCCCAAACACAGTCATTTAGGTCTTAAGTGAAAGTAAACAGCTGAGAAAGAAAATGTGCATGTGTAACAGTATACTGGATCCGGAAGCTGCTTATCATTCCTCCTGTCTGTCATTCATCTTAATCAAACAACAGTGAGACAAAATATCTCACTGCTCTTAACTAAATCACTTTTGTAACTAATTTAATAAAAAAAAAACAAAAAAAAAAACAAGTCTTCACTGTGTAAATTAAATATTACACAGTGAAGACTATGCAGTGTTTTTGATTTAATTAGGCTATACAATATATGTAGCATTTATTTATTGCAGTTTTTTTCCTATTGCTTATAATTAGTTTCTTATTTCATCACTGACTGTTTACGTATCTTCAGTGAGCTTGAGTTTTTTCTCTTTTCCTCTCTCTTTTTTGAATTATTTTTTTTTGTGATATTGAAACTGGTGACAAGAATTATGAAAATTCTGTGGTATCAAAACTTTTCACATCATAAAAACCTTATTAAAAGCAAAAATAACTATATTGTGATTTGTATCGTTATAGTGATATAAAATTACTCAAATCGTGATATAAGATTTTAGTCATACATTTTGAAGCATCTTGGGATGCAATATTTGCAGGCCACCCCAAATCAGTTACCCACAGGCATGCATTTTTTCCAAGTAACTGATGCTTTAGATCAGGAGTGTCTAATCTCGCTCCTAGCGGGCCAATGTCCTAGATAATTTCCCTCCAGCCTGCAAGGTTTTAGTACCCTGGAAGATTGTTCAAGGTGCATTTAATTCAGGTTGGAAGTTCTGGAACTTTAGAGGAAGGTTTTCAAATAGCTAAAAATGACAATTCAATGTAAACTGTAGATGGCGCCACCGTTACACAGCATGCCAGTGCTAAAGATGCTAAAATCTGTCTTAAAACTAGTGCTAACACTTGTAACCAGATACTGCTAAATAAGCCCAGCACTTCAAACTAAGGCAAGGTATCTCAACATGAAAAACTTGAACAATTTTCGACCCCTTCCAAGAGATGATCCCCTGTGCTTTCAGTCAGAAAGCATCACGGATCTCACCCACAGAAGTCCTTCTCTGTCCCCAAGCATGACTCATCCCCCTGCCTCTGCCTTTCCACCCTGCTTTTGTTGCTTTTCTTCATCATCACAGACAAACTCTTTGATGCATTGAGCCTTTTATATTGCCACTTCCTCTGTGATTCCCAGACGTCTTGACTTCTTTGTTGTGTGCTTTTTTAGCATGGATCATAAACGCAAAGACGAATAAAAATACGGCACCAGCAGTACTCTTCAAATACTTTGAGACAAAAGAAGTACAGGGAGGCTAAGAAATGGATGTTTAAGACAACACTGTCAAGAACCCCAGAGAAGTTCATTACAACCAAATCAACCAAAATAAACTAGAAGCATGACTAATTTTCCAGGGCTCCGCAGTTTTGGTTTGGCATACTCCTTTAGTCTGTCATTTGGTTTTGGAATAGATTAGAGGAACTGACAAGGTGAGGAAATACTGATTGTTGGGCAAATGTGCAATACTTTTTTAAAAATCTAAATTTTTATTTTCTAAAAGAAGATCTTTACCTCACCATCGATGTATTTCTCAAGGCATATGGCACAGTCTGATGTGGAACTACTGCTCAATGAGTCTGATGCTCCACAGCTGGCCTCACGCTGACCCTTAAACTTAGCCTTGAACTTGCGTGTTTCCATCTTCTCCAGGGCCTGAATGGCCATCCGGTTCATGGAGCTCTGACAGGTGGGGAAACAATTACGGATAGTGGAAGAGATAGAAGAAAAACAAGGCATGTCAGGCATGCAACAAACTTGTACACGGACATGAAACAATGAATTAAATGGCATGAAGCAATGAGGTTAACATTTAGACTGAACCCGTATCAAACTGCATTGTGGAGCCTCACCTGGCTGCGTCTTTGCTTGAGCTTTATCTTGATGAGGAGGATGAGGCAGACCAGAGACACCACAACAAAGAACGCCAGGAAGATTCCCATGTCAAAATACTCCGTGGGCTGCAATAGGACAACGACAGGAAAACATCAGCACATTTTAAAGTTAAAGTGTATGCAGGAAACCTTACATACAAAAAAATAAGATTACAAACTTTGCAAAAAATTACAAAAATGACATTGTAAAATACAGCTTTCTTTGTGGGGCACTGAGATGTCACAACGGAACAGCCAATCACAACTGCTGTAGAGGGCGTACTTTAACAGATTAATTTGAAGAAATTTAAAATAACAAGCTCTGCACCAACTCTATAACCGTCTGTAAGTAAAGCACTGCTTAAAAATATTACATTACAAAATATATTAAATATATAAAAATAATATATTAATTTATTATATTTTTTTTTTTAAATCTAGTACTCTGTAACTGTCTGCAAGTAAAACATATGCTTAAAAATATTATTATTACACTATTTTTAAGCAATGACAAAAAAAAACTACAACTGTAACCATCTGTAAGTAAAACACTGCTAAAAATTGTATTATGTTTTATATAGTATTATATTATATATTAAAAAAAGTAAAAAAACTAGTACTCTATAACCATCTGCAAGTAAAACAATGCTTAAAAATATACATTTATTATATTATATTATATAAAAAAAAATGACAAAAAAAAAACTAGAACTGTAACCATCTGTAAGTAAATTTTCTCATTATATTACATATTAAAAAATGAAAAAATAAATTAGTACTCTGTAACCATCTGCAAGTAAAACAATGCTTAAAAATATACATTTATTATATTATTTTATATAAAAAAAAATGACAAAAAAAAACTAGAACTGTAACCATCTGTAAGTAATTTTTTCCATTATATTTTATATTACATATTAAAAAATGAAAAAAAAAATAGTACTCTGTAAGCATCTGTAAGTAAAACACTGCTTAAAAATATTCATTTATTATTATATATTCTATTATGGTAACACTTTACAATAAGGTTCATTAGTTAACATGAACTAAGAATGAACAATACTTCTACAGCATTTATTAATCTTTGTTAATGTTAATGTCAGCATTTACTAATGCATTATTAAAATCATAATCGTTGTTTGTGTTAACATTAGTTAATGCACTGAACTAACAATGAATGACTATTTTTTATTAACCAACAAACAAAGATGGATAAATAGTGTAATAAATGTATTGATCATTGTTAGTTAATACATTAACTAATGTTAACTAATTGGAGACTTTGTGAGCCATCTCTACTAATGTTTTAATGCATGCAGTACAAGCATCAACTCTTACCCTTGGTAGTCGATGTTGGATTCTGGCTCGTGCAACTTTTTGCTTATTGACTATGTTCATCAGTTTAACCGCATCAGCTCCTTTGACATAGACCACCGGCCTCTTTAAAGGGTCCTCTGAAACCTGGTTCAGCTAGAGAAAATAATAAGAGAAAAGACAGCTCTTGAGAAAAATATTTCAAGCTCTCATGCCAGACCACTTAACAATTAAATGATAGTTATTTAGAGTCGAAACGCTCAAAAGCAGCAGCAACAAAACCTATGGCTTTACAACTAAAGATGCACTTGGAAAAATACACATAATTATTCGAATGAATAATGTTTCCAATCATTATTCAGTCTGCCAAATCAACATGAACTCGGTTGCCGGGGAAAAGCTCTCCCGACGACATACACCCATGTGAAAAAGCAACCTATAGAGTCCAGACACGGAAACTGTGGTTGGCCCTTTTTCTCTATAGAAGGGGAAAGTAGCAGTAAACCAATTGCATGTTGTGAATATGGATGCTCGATTTAGCCTCGTAGCTCCCTCAGCCTACAGCTCCAGTCTGTAATTTGAGGGAAATACCAGGGATATTCAAGCCTCTATTTCTCCCTCTGTCGTCATGTCTCTCATGTGAAATATGGGAAGTTGAAAAACAGTCATTTAAGTGCACAGACTCAGGGAAAGCCTCACATTGCAAAAAATTATTTTCTTAGTATTTTTGTTTTGTTTTCTAGTATAAATATCTAAAAATTACTGAATCAAGATGCATTCAAATGAAAAGTAAAATTTAAGATATTGTCTTGTTTTGTGAAAAAAAAAAAAAAAAAATCTAAATTTTGTTAGTTTTTGCTTAAAGCAAGCAAAAAAAAATCTGCCAATGGGGCAAGAAAAATATTCTTGTTTAGCCTTTGAATTTAGATCATTTTTCTTACCCTATTGGCAGATATTTTTGCTTGTTTTAAGATATTTCTTTTTTAGAAAACAAGACTTAATATCTTAAGTCATTTTACTTGTGATGTGAATGCATCTTGATTCCAAAATGTTTAGATATATTTAGATTTAATGGGATATTTCAGCCATTTATTCATTCACCAGGCAAAAATTAGATCGCTTAAAAAAAAATGCATGCATTTTTCATAAACCTGCACTATATGAGGTATCACAGATGTATTTGGTAATGTACGTCTGCTCACTGGGGAAGAAAAGAAAGAGAGAAAATGAACAAGGACAGAACTAGGTGAGGATCTGGGGTAGGGAACTAGAGCAGGTGATGATGAAAGCTTTTGCCTTAATGCTTTGCCCCGTGATTAAAACTCTCCTCGTCCTCCCCAAAGCCTCGAGGCTTTACACTGTAATCTGTGTGACCGAGGAACCGATGAGTCTGGACAGAGGAGCTGGCGCTGGAATGTACTGCGCGACTGCTTTCATGTGGTCTACACAGAAGCTCTTTTATCTCGTCTGTACACCGTTTACAACTGAACGAGGGAGAGGGGGAAAAAAGCAAGTCTGGGCCTGGTTTGGAAGAGAAAAATACCACAGTGAAAGAGAGGGGAGTGGAAAAAAAGACCCTTGGTTTCTCAAAAGCAGAGACAAAGAAAAGGACTTCCGCAGATCAGCCTTTTCCACAGACAGCAGTGAGAATAGGTGCTGCACCACGGTAGTGATTCCATGAAGTAAATGGAAATAAAATGGTAGTGGACGACACGCCATTCAATTGCCAATGAAAAATTACGTTTGTGCTTCTTAAAGAAAATACCAGTGCATCCTAACTCTCCTAAGTAGTATGTGATCTTTAGGTTGAAAGCAGTGTACCAAAGGTGCCCAGATTATATAACTTTTTAGAATTATATAATGTTTGTCTGTGTGTATTTCCCCATTAGTAAAAGTCCAGCAATTGATATTGGCATTTTCATGATGTTTTCCCATCAAAAACAAAAGTAAATGTTTTTAATGGTTTTGAATTAAGTCTCATATGCTGCATATATCTGATAAAAAAAATATATATTAACAACAGTAATAAATAATAAAAAAAATATATGTGGATCCTTCAGAAATCATTCTAATTTGCTGCTCAAAAATATTTATCATCATCAATTTTGAAAACAAATACTGCTTAAAATTTTTCTGGAAACGTGAGTTTTTTTGATGAATAGAAATTTCAAAAGAGCAGCATTTATTTGAAACCGAAATCTTTTTTATTATACATGTCTTTACTTTCGATCAATTAAATGCATCCATGTTGAATAAAATATAGATACAAAATGTTAGTGTTATTTAGTTTTTTTAGTATGCACGCAAAGAGATGTAACCACCAATTAAACACAATGCCATTAACAAACCTGACTCTTAACTTCAAATGGGAGCATTATGCATAAAATTATGCATTATGCACAACATATCAAATGTACTAATATCAAAAATGGATGTATTGCTGAAAAAGGTCGTGACACTCAACACATCAGTGATGTTACACTCACTTGGTCGATGGCATCTGGATTTTCGGAGACGTCAAAGATAACAGCTGTGGCCCCTCTCTGAACAGCTCTCTTCGCCTGTGAGGATGACAACAAGCAGAAAAAGGTTATTCTACTACATCGCATTTAAAACTGCTAATGTAGTGCTGAAAGTAAATAGTGACAAAAGCAGAGAGCACTGAAACACTACAAAGTAAATTGTTACCATTTTGGTATTTATATACTAGTACTACTATTTTACTAGTATAATATTACTAGTATTATTTATAGATACTAGATTATTTTGAATTGGCTTTTATTTTTATCTTTTCAGTTTTAGTAATTTTGTAAGGTGCTTCTGTAATTTTTATTAGTTCTTTTATATTTCTATTTAGCTTTAATTTATTATACAGTATATATGCCTAAATGCTCAAAATGTGGAAGTAATGATATGCTTCCACAAAGTTTTGTTTTTATTTAAAATTTGCATTCATTTTTCAGAAGTAAATATGTCAATACCATGTTAAATATTCTAAAAGGATTCACTCCCGACCGATAGAGGTCACTGTTACACTTCAGCTAGATGTTTCACGAGTCAGTAAACATACTTAGTGATGGTTAAAGTGGCTTTCTGTACATAACACAAACATACATACAGTTCAAAGCTTTGTGCTATCACGGCTCCATTTGTTCACCATTTTATTATTTTAATAGATGATCAACATGACATAGCCAGACTCGTATTTTGTTTACACACTGACGGCTGGGTACGTTCCAACTCCACTCATGCGAAAGAAATAAAGAACAGGCTGAAACAAAAAGGCAAAATAAAGAGATCAAAGTGACAATGCACAGCTCTATAACTCTGTTATCAGAGTAGCAAAGGGATGGCACCGCTCCAAGCCCAAGGCATTCTGGGTACTATGAGAGAAAGCATGGCCTCTCTACACACTGCCTGTATGCTTGTGTGTGTGTGTGTGTGTGTGTGTGTGTGGTAGAGACACTGCTAGTGACTGTTCAACAAACAATACATGTACCCACAGACGCCATTACACTGTTCATTTATGTCAAAGTGATTTATCTCAAGCTAAGTCTCATGTAAAAGGCCTAAATGAGACGTTGGTTTAGGTTGGGATTTAGTAGCTATAAAGCGAAAAGTGCAGAGTGCATGATCACTTGCCAACAAATACACATTCATTCATTTATATTTTATATTGTATATCATCAGTCATCCAATATTTGATATTTCTATTTTTTTTTTTAGCATTTTCTATTTTTCTATTTTTTTAGCATTTCTTTTTTTAACAAAGCAAAATCTAACTTCAAGTACACACCGACTGGGAAGTTGACATATTAACCATGTCATTTTGTATTTTGATGTGCGTCACACTATGATGAGTCTGGTGATGTGGTAAACTGATCTCGCTAAATAGTCCAAATCAAATAAAACATTGGAACATTGTTAAAAATGTTGACGCCAACATTCATTATCAAATCAGAAATGTTTTTTCAACGAGACTCACTGAATCTCACAGGAAAGTCACAGTGAAACCGATTCCCATTCTGACTTCGAGCGAGAAGAACAAAAACAACCCAGAGAAAACTCACGGGACTGCAGTGGTGTAGCACAAAGGGGCTGGGTGGGAGGTTATGCAGCAATATTACCAAAATCAACTTCTTTTTTTGCATCTCAATATAATGTTTGATAAAGCAAGCATTTTTTATGAGAGGTAATAAAATAAAATAAAATAAAAATATCCCGGAATATCCCGAAAGAAAAGGCATTATTAAATATAAGCAACACAATACTCTTATTTTGTTATTGCAATATTTTTGCTATGCACCAAGACAGACATACTTTAGAGTCTTTTTGTAATTTTCATTTAAAAGTGAACATGTAAACACTGAAACGAGGAAGACGAGAGAATCCAATGGGATTCGCTGGACGCTGGATGAGGGAACACCTTGAGAGATGAAAACGAAGTGGAAGTTAATGACTGTTTATGTCTTGTCAACATTTAAATTCATACTACCGTTTAGCTGATTGACTGATCCACAGGAATGCGGAAACAGACTGAACTCTCACGCTCTACCTTGTTTGCTTCACATCAATGTGCTTCAGCTGTGTTTCGGCTCTTTGGAAGATGGCAATTTCAGGTAATTATTAATAGCGCTGAATAAAAGAGATTTAGGAAGAAAAAAAGGGGTGAAAGAATGAGAGAGAGAGAGGGAGTGTGTGCACGTGTGGAACAAGAAAGAGACGTGGAATCTACTTTGAGCAAGTGCTGTGATGTAGCAACTTGCCTAATGAGAGCAACAAAAAAAAAGCTTCTTAAGACGAAGCAAAGACCACCAAGCAACCCCCCACACACACCTAGCTCAGGTGTCACACACACAAACCCCTCCAGCAGTGCTGGGGAAGCTGCTTTGAAACTCAAGCTACTCTTTTGAATCAAGCTACTTACAAAACATAGATCACTACATTAAAGCTACTTCTGAACCATTAAAATAAATAAATAACTTTAAAATCTTACTTTATTTCAGTTGCAAAGACATGTCTCATTTCAACAATTTTACTTAATTTACTTGAACTACATCTGATATAAAACACTGACAGCAACTAGTAAAAATGACAAACTTTCAAAATTACAAACTATAATGTACAGTATAATATAACAGTATCTATATTATCTCAGTGACTGAAAAAACACTGTTAAGGGGGCTCCTTAATCTTTTTAAATATAAAATCTGGTCATATTTCGATAACCAGAGTGACAGTTTTCTGAAAGTGTAATTGAAAACATAATTGAAAAGTGTTTTGAATGAAAGGCAACATTCCCATCCATAACTTTTCTGGTCATTAAAAATCGTTTTATAGCAACTAGCAATTCTAGTCAATGAAATCTTTTTGAGCTGAGCATGACCAGATAAAAAGATATATCATTATAAAAATGTACATGAGCCTTCCAGGTTTCGAAATATTCCAGATGCTGAAAAAAGAAAAAAAATGATGCTACTCATTCACACAGAAACATGCAGACTTTATACTTTAAAACTCTTTGCACTTTAATATTCACAGACAATAGTCCATGTTGTGATTTGATTACAATTACAGCCCTACTTTTGATTTATTCATCCAAAATTTGCTGTGACAGTCCAAGTTATTCAATGAATTTCATTTTTATGTCTGTATTCCATAATACATCCGCATTTTTTGCATAGCAGATATCATAGAGCCCTAAGAAGGTCTGGTTATGTACCTTTATTTTAGTAAACACACAGCTGAAGTTGCAACAAATGTACAATTGCTAGAAAGCACTACATCAACTTGTGCAAAAGTGACTCGTGATGTCCAGCTGGTCAAAAGTCAATTTATAGACCCTTGAAGCAATCATCTCTCTAATCTTTTTGCAATTTTCCCTCTTGATTTCTCCTCCTTGCCCCTTTTTATATCTCAGCAATCCTACACACTCACTCTCTGCATCGCTATAATTAAAGTAATTAAGTCCTCCGAAAGCAAAGCTCTGCCATTACGCTGTAATTTCAGGTTGCCTTCTGACCTTTGGGTTTCCTCAAAGATAAAGGCATACTTTCCTCATTTAGAGTTTACTTGCATGTGGTGAGATTTCTTCTCTGTAAGTGCCAAGACATTATTTAGGCAAGTCTTCGATTCTTGCAGGGAAAAAAGGAAATAGCAAAAAGGAGAAAACAAAATAAGCATTCAAGTCGGCGAAGGACAGAACTGTGTCTGCTTGGTTTCTCACAGTCTGGGTTTGCCTGGGCTACACTTCACATGAAAACCCAAACAACACACTTAGCTCAAGTTTACACTGAGGTCCTTACTAGAACCACAACACTTAACGCTGAATAGACACTGGCCAGAGCTGCTCTTTTGCTTTATATTTCTGCTGTTGTCTTGCATCAGTGCGCAGGTTTAAGTGGAAAAGAGAAACATAAGAATTTTTCATCAGATTTACCTCAAATGTAGGGTAAACTAGGTAAAAACACCCATAAATATGACTTAATTAACTGCCTGAGGTTGCTGGTGTAATATGGTGCTTTTAAAATCACTGCAAAAACTACTGTGCTAATGTGGTACAGCTGGGGGGAAGTCGTGGCCTAATGGTTAGAGAGTCGGACTTGTAATCCAAAGGTCGTGGGTTCGAGTCTCCGGCCGAATTGTAGGTGGGGGGAGTGAATGTCCAGCGCTCTCTCCACCCTCAATACCACGACTGAGGTGCCCTTGAGCAAGGCACCGAACCCCCAACTGCTCCCCGGGCGCCGCAGCATAAATGGTGCTCCGGGTGTGTGTTCACGGTGTGTGTGTGTGTGTGTTCACTGCTGTGTGTGTGTGTGTGTGTTCACTGCTGTGTGTGTGTGTGTTCACTGCTGTGTGTGTGTGCACGTTGGATGGGTTAAATGCAGAGCACGAATTCAGAGTATGGGTCCCCATACTTGGCTGAATGTCACTTCACTTCACTTCACTATCTGATGGCATTGCATTATAATATATACCTTAGAACTGATTGATCACTATATTGTGATCTATAATGCTATTCCAAAATACTATAGAGAATACTAGGAAATCATCATTGAACATGTCAATTTGTTGTGTGTGTGTGTGTGTGTGTGTAAAAAAAATAAATCACGTAATTTTAACTGTAAAAACACTACGAGGAAAAACAACAACAACCTCTTAACAGTAAGTTCCCGTACTATACACAGGGGAAAACTGTAAACATTTTACAGTAAAATGCTGTTAATTGTACAGTTTTTAGAAGTTAAAAAAACAAAACAAATCAACATATAATTTACAGTCCTAAACTGATATTTCCATAATTCCCTGCATGACACTGCACATTTGAAAGCATTGTGTTTAAATAATCATGTTTCTTAATATTTTGTTATCATTTATGTAAATTAGGGTTTTGTTACATCTGTCGTTTAATGAATGTTTATTGCATGAATGACTCTGTGCAACTTCTGTATATTAATACAGTATATACTTCAGTTTGTGGAAAAGCTACTTGTGATGAATTCTGAGTCTTCATGTGTGACCCTGGAGCAGTCTTAAGTCTCTGGGGTATATTTGTAGAAATAGCCCAAAATACATTGAATGGGTCGAAATGATCCATTTCTCGTTTATGCCAAAAATCATTAGGATATTAAGTAAAGATCATGTTCTATGAAGAAATTCAGTAACGTTCCTACTGTAAATATATTAAAACTTAATTTTTGATTAGTAATATGCATTGCTAAGAACTTCATTTGAACAACTTTAAAGGAGATTTTCTCAATATTTGGATTTTTTTGCTCCCTCAGATTCCAGATTTTCAAATAATTGTATCTCAGCCAAATATTGTCCGATCATAACAAACCATACATCAATCAATGGAAAGCTTATTTATTCAGTTTCAGATGATGTATACATCATCTGGTTTTACTGGTTTTGTGATCCAGGGTCATATGGCTTTCTTTTTTACCACCTGTATTATTATAGTGGTTGTCAGTATATATTAATGGTACGAAACAGATTTTAGTAGCAGTGTGCGTCGCTGAATTTACTGGTTTACATTCCAATTGTCTTGTTTGTGAAGAAAGAGAAGTAAAATTATACTGTGTTTACAGTTTCTCTGTATTTTTTTTTCTAACAAAATTATTCTAGGAACCACAGCTGTCAAAAGTATTTAGTAAAAACTACAGAATTTTTGTTTTACATTGCAATGCACCATTTCCTTATATATTTGTTACCATGTTGAACAGCGTAGCACACTATCCATAATGCACTAAATCGTATTTCTTCTAAGCGGTGTAAACACGCCACACAAACCTTGCTGCCAACAAGCTGGAACCCTTAACTAGAACTCACACTTCCTCTTATGGTTTAATACTCGTCTTATGGACAAAAGAGTCCATTAAGCAACAACGCCTGCATTTTTACAGCAACCATGAGTACAGCGTGTTACAATTTAAAACTATTTTTATGGGTGAAAAATGTTTATGAAGCTTGTAAAAGTCATGTAGTCACACAAATTACAGCATAAACCTAGTGCTAAATTAAACTTCCTTTCTCTCAGCAACTGCCTGGAAGAACATATTACATAGTTTGAGAAAAAAAATTCATTTATTTCTGTATATAGAGTTTTTCATTTTATTTAATTATTCAGAGTTTCCACTTTATTCATTTACATTTATGCATTTAGCAGACACATGTGCACATCTTAAAGATAAATCAGCAAATATGCATTTCTCTAATGAATATAATGTATATACACCCCCAAATCTTTTATTCACAAGAATCCTTTATCATCACAGAAAAAGTCCAAATTGATCTTTTGGCTAACAACTTAATGTCCTTAAGTCTCCGCCACTTAATTACTTAAACTGCTAATTTAACAGCGTCACTTAAAGTTCATGTAGGAGACGTAAACTAGCTTTTACATGACTGAACTACTGCAAACAGATGGACACAATGTCACTAAAGTTTGATCTAAAACTTGCGCCTCCACATTGCTAGAAGCATTCTCTTTAAAGACGAGAAGTAAAAGAGTCTTAATAACAAGCCATCACACTGTCAGTGGTTATTTACAGAAAAACAGGTCTTGATTTTGGCCCGGTCCGTGGACGCAGCGACCTCACTGAGATGCCGGTCTCACCGGAGGCCCCTGATAATTAGTGCAGAACTAATATAGGATAATTTCAGAGAAGGCACCAGAAGACCCGGACTACAGGTCAGCTTCTTGTTCAGACCTGTTCTGAGACCATAACAGTTTTAAAGATTGAAAAGATAAGGTTAGGATCAGGTAAGTGGTCTTAATAACTTCAAAATAACCTCATAATGACATAATGCTTTTTACAGCTAATTAACAATGTTTTATGAAGCTGTTTCACAGAGGGAACATTCACCTGTTAATTAGTCAACGTTAGGGGTGTGTTGTTTATAAAATGCACACTCGAGTTCAAGTGAATAAAGCTGCCATTCATTTTTTTTACTGCTACACAAGTTTTTTTTACTCAAGTATATAAATGTCTTTTCTTCCTGCTCAATGCATTGATTTCATCAAACAAGCATAATATAATAATTTCCAGTCAGCCTTTCACTTTCTCCGCTCTAACAAGATCTATCATCACTCCCAGCTTCTGTTGCGTAACCAGAAATTACACTTGCACATGGTGTGTGTGTGTGTGTGTGTGTGTGTGTGTGCGCGCGCGTGTGTGTGTGTGCGTGTGTGTGCGAGAGAGAGGGGGCACCCAGCAAAGGGACTCTGTCACGAGGCAAATACGAGGCCCTGCAACTGTGCAGCCAAAGAATAACTCAGAGGACAGAAAGACTGGTGGACATTAGAATGGACATTACATTTACACAAAAAAGAAAACAGAGATGCATCTGCCAATCAGTTATTTATAACAAAATGTTTTCATTTCTTCATCCAAAGATGGCTAAACAAAAAGTACGTCCATGTGACTAGATATATATAAAGCACACTTACATATGCTTACATTATACACACACACACACACACACACGTATATACATACCAGTGTTCAGTGGTGTTCTGAAAAAAACACACATTTTTTCTCTTTATTTTTTTTTTATGAAATGTAACTTCATGTCCCAGTCACGTTTTCTTGGTTAAATAAACATTACTTGCATTACCAGGATAAAAATCAAATTAATTAAAATAAATGTAATTAAAAGGCTATTTTATTTATTAAAACCATCAAATTTTTTGTACTATGAATTTTTGTGTCATCCAATTTTTTGAGGAGACACTGCCTCCCTTGCCTCCTCGGAGGAATCTCCCCTGACATGCATACAAACAAACAAACAAACAAACAAACAAACATGCATACAGATATATGCATATGGATACACACATACACACACACACACACACAGTAGTGTATTGTGCAATGGTTTCATTTAAAAGTACTGCTATATGAACAAAAGTGCAATAACATTTGCACTTTAAACAAATAAGTTTTTTTTTTTTACAGCAGTATTCCTTTTACAGAGTAGAAGTTAAAATATTTCTTGTAAATCTCAACTTTAACAACATTAACGTAATCAAATTAAATATAATACAAGCTATTTGCCACTAACAGGGCATTAACGTTTTTATAGAAAATATTTTATAGTTTGTTTTAATATTTTATAGATAAATAATTATGCTCAGAGTTTGGAGCCTCGATCATAACATTATAACAGGCATCTTCCGAGTAGAGACCTGCACTCCCGCGGGACCCAACGCAGCAGAGTGCGGCACGGGACACTCGTGTGTGTGTGTGTGTGGGATGCGGGAGAATAAGGGTGTACTCACACTAGACAATCTTAATCGTGCCAGAGCACGTTCGACCCCCAAAGCCCAGTAAGTTTGATGAGTGTGATTGCACCGGTTCTTTTAGCCGGCCCTGGCTTGGTTGGAAGAGGTGGGCAAAAGGCGGAGTCAAACTCGGGTCGATTGCGTCAAAAAGCATGCGCCTTACCACCTACAACACTGAAACTGATGCTGACTTAGCATCTTTTTTTAGTGTTGACTAACCCAATCACACATTAGTGGGCGGAGTTAGTGTAAATAGCCTTTGCCAACTAGGCGGGCTATTTTCATTTAGTGTAAATAAATAAACCACAAAACGATGCACTCCACTGTGCTGAGCGAGAGCGCTTCTCTGCCGTCTTCACGTGCTATCGGAAACTTCCTATTTCCCACTTATGAAGTCATGATTACGAGGTCGTTGCATTCTTTTCTGTTAAAAATAACACTGAACAGTGTTTTATGAATGCTGATACTTGGCCTAAATAATTTTATCGGGAGCGTTCATGTGATCCTAGTCCTAGGCCCACCCCAAATGTTCTCATTGGCTTATAGTTGTGCCAGCAGCTCAACTATAGCAATAATTACAATTAAAATATAGAGGGGGGGGCACAGTTTTCCTCACTCCACGCCACATGCTTCAACAAACTGGACTGAACTAAAGACTAAACCAGGCCTAAACAAACAGACTTTCATTTTGCTTTCAACCCCTATTTTCAAAGCGGGTTGATGTTTCCTGCCACAAAAACACTATACAATCAGTAGCATATTAGCTCTGGTGGATGCCACAAGGATTTCTTCTCATTCAACAGCTGCATGCGGATGAATGCAATCAAATGGTGTTGATTTGGAAGAACTGAATGTCCCACTAGATCTATCAGCGGCGCCTCAGTGACAAGACACAATGACGGCGAGGCTGGTGATGTTATTGGGAGAATCTGTTCATTATTTCATCATTAATAGAATGAACTCCAGCTTTGGTTCTTTGCTATGGCAACAACTTCCTGAGGGGTCGTAAAATAGCCCTCTTCTCCATTTATCATTCTTAAGGCTCTTCCCCCTTTCTTTCCTTTCCCTGCACTCAAAGATCAGTCAAAAAACGCAGCCACTAATTTAAAGCCCATCGGCTTCCTGCTAACTCTGGTGACTGCAATTCCTGCGCCTCAGGATGGTCAACCGCTAATTAAATTTCCCCCTTGTTTTTTTGCTTTCCTCTCGCTTTCTTTTTGGGTGTATATTTTGTTTTTATACCGGTTTTCCAGTCTTAACCATGCACAGGAAAAGTAAACAGTCCTGTCTTTTCTTTCTCCTTTCCATACCTAATTTGAGATGAGGTATGTTGCAAGAGTTTTGAAAGAAAACACATTTTAGGGCAAGTTTAAAGTCAACGTAAATTGCCGTTTCCAACCCATTACTTTTTTAACTTTTTTATTATACTTCTCTATACTACTGTCTTGTTTTACTCCAAGTAAAACAAGACAGTAACCTATGGAAGCTTATTTACGCCACCAGACAAATTAAAATAAAAATAGTCACTTTTACTCTCAATATTCAGACTATTTTCCCGCAATTTTAAGTTTATAACTCAGACTTCAAATTTCAGACTTCTCATAAATCACAATTTGTGAGATTAAAAAAACCTCACAATTCAGACAAAAGTCAAAATTGTGAGATATAAATTTTCTTTCTCGCAAATTTTATGTTTGATTTTTCTCACAATTCTGAGTTTACGTCTCGTAATTCTGTTATTTTCTTTCCCTCACAGAATTAAAAAATAATAAAAGACAAATGCAACTTTTTAATCGGACAGTTTGGACTTTTTTCTTGCAATTTCAAGTTTATATCTTACCATTCAGACTTTTCTTCTCAGAATTAAGAGTTAAACATTGCAAGTAAGAGTCTGAATTGTGAGATAAAAGTGACAATTTCCTTTTTTATTCTTTAATCTCATGGCAGAAAGAAGCTTCCACTGTACAAACAAACTAATTGTACAATGGGAGTTTTATCCATTGATTGAACTAATCGAATAATAAAAAAGTGGGTGTTATGAACGAGAATACAGCCAGACCGAATGAGCGTTTGCTAAAACTAAGTAATTGGTTATTGATTGACCATCAAATGATTAAACAATTTTTATGAAAGACTATGAATACTATATATCGTGTAGGCCTATATAAATGCATTTCAACATATATTGATGCATCATTCACAATAAGACCATGGAATCGCTATCAAACAGGTCATTTTTGATTTCATGACTTTAAAGAGGCTGTAAAGCTGTGGAGCTGACATCTTCAAACTTACAAATACAAAGATGCTTTGAAATGCACTAATATGATAAAACAAGAAATAGCTGCATTTGAAAAGCTGTCGTTGCAGTTTTGCCGGCACAGCCTATCCATAGCTGTTAAGGGGAAAAGTGAAGCTAATTGCATTTCTGAAAGGCTCAACAATGTCTCGTACATCATTCAGATTTCTTTTAAATGGATGTGAAATGCTCTTGCTCGGTACAGCGAAGCATTCAGAGCTTTCACCAAAGAGTCATTATCAAGTAAGTGCGCTGCGGATTCCTTGTCGGTGAGGACTCAATCCAGACGAGTTTAGATTTAATAAGGGTACCGCAGCACGATACAAACAAACACATTCACACACACACACACAAGTTAACTTTAATAAGGTTAACACTGAGGGAGATGCTTTGCTGACACCGTCTTAAGACAATCAGACAGGGCTGCCCAGGGTCACCGAGAGTTTAAAAATGTGGCGTCCCTAAGAGGTCAGCATCTATGCTATCTTTACAATCACCAGAACTGTGCTAAAAACCCACAGACAAGCTTAAATGTTAATGTCAGACTAATAAATTGTTTCCTAATCTTTTTATTATAGCCATTCCATGCACTGAAATAAAATTACACACAAATGAATTTCCACAGAACCCAGACAAAAGTCATAAGATGTCTGACAATACAAAACTGAACTAGAGGCATGCACACATTACCCTCTTAATAATTTACCATGGTGACCCTAAATCTGTTTTGCTTATTTGATTTTACAAAGAAAGTCATTAACTGCAAAATAAACATCAAGACCCTGACACGAAGTCTACTACTACAGATCTAAACAGACCACAAAGTAATAAAATAACTAAATAATATCAGGGGTAGGTAATAAATAGAATAAATAAATATTAAAGCATGATGAATGAGAGGCAAATGTAAATTTACTAAATATATAAATTCATAAAGGTTTTATTGTATTAAAAAAATAACAATGATGCAGCCTCTGATTATTATTGTAATTGATAAAAATGGCAATAAAATAGACAAACTATAGGCATTTACACATGACCCTTGTAATAATTTACCATCGTAACCCTAATGTTTTTACTATTGATTTGACAAAAAAAAGTTATTAATTGAAAAATAACCATCAAGACCATGACAAGAAGTCTACTACAAGTCTAAACAGACCCCCCCTCCCCCCCCCCTCAAAAAAATAAAATAAAATAGTAAATAAATAAATAATTAAATAAATAATAAAAAAAAAAATAAAAAAATAAATAAATATATATATATATATATATATATATATATATATATATATATATATATATATATATATATATATATATATATATATATATATATATATATATATATATATATATATATATATATATATAGTGCTTTCAAATGATTAAATCGCATCCAAAATAAAAGTTTGTTTATATAAAATGTGTGTGTACTGTGTATATTTATTATGTATATGCACGTATATATTTAAGAAAAATATGTAACTTTTATATATTAAATATATTTATATATGATATAAATTATACGCGTATATATACACATATATATTATACACGTGTAAATACAAGTAAATATTTTAAAAATATATGCTGTATGTGTGTGTATTTATATATAAATAATAAATATACACAATACACACAAATATATAATGTAAACAAAAACTATTATTTTGGATGCTAAGTATAAAGTCTTAATGTATAAAACGTATTAAAAGAAAAAAATACATAAATGCAAATAGGCATTAAATGATGTGTTAAAATATTAATTAAATGAACTGCAATGGAATTGGGCCTCTGATTGAAGAGCATCAGCCAGCGTGGAGTCGTCAGTTCAGAGCTGCGGTGATTGAGGACAGCTGAATGCCAATGACTTTAATTAAAGGAGCATGAGCTCTCTGCCATCATACCTCTCTAATCTAACCTTCCCTTGAAGTGGCTCTGTGTGTGTGGGGGGTATATTTGAGCTAAGCTTCACGAGTGTGTGTGTGTGTGTGTCAGCGAGGGAGACACTTTGTGTGTGCGTCTGCGTCTTTGTAATGGGATCTGCATTTGGCGAGCTGTGTTTCTCCCCGGGCAAACAGAAGAGCAGGTTTAGACTCGGCCTATACAAGACCACAACAGCTTTCCAGTGCATAGATTAACCCTTGCAGCAGGGGGGATTTACCAGAAGACTTCAATGATTTTTAACAGGGGGGCAGCACTTTGATACATGTACGTAGAAAAAAATGGGGTGTCTCTCTTTCAGTGAAGGAAGAAGAAATCTGATGGAAACTCCTCGCTTCCTCTCGCACGTTCATTCTGTTTTTTTCCACCTCGGCCCCTCACTCATTCATCTTTCTCAAGGCTGTTCTGTATGAGAGAGCAGGAAACAGGAGAAGAACTCTCCCTCTTGCTCTATTGTCCCTTCTGCTCCAGAGAGCTGTAATTCAACCACCCACAATCCCTCCCTGCGCTCACACGTCTCACACTTTACCAGCCGTATCTATCTTTACCTGACACACAAGCCCTGAGGCTACCAGGTGTGTTCTCCAGTCCAGTTCTCAGTTACCTACCTCCAGTTCAGCCCGGCTGCAGGAAAGACGCATCGCACATGAGATCTGCTTAACATCTCAATTGTTTCTCCTACATGGCAATGAGATTAAATGGAGTGCACATGGAGATTTAAGGCTCCTGCAGAGATTCCCAGAGGCCCTGGTAATCTCATAAGACTCGTCTAGAGTTTCAGAAGGGATCACAAACCACCCTTGCCAAGATTCTGCAAAACTATTTCTCATTAGATTCTTACAAGACCAAATGATCTGCTGTCTGCATTTTTATAGCTCTAGATTTTTACGACAGCAATTAGCTTCCTCAGGAATTTTAGGAGAATCATCGGAGATAAAGTTCTTAGGGTAGTTCACCCAAATTTGATATTTTATTCCTTTTTTTAAACACAGAAGATATTTTGAATGTTTATTTATTATACATTTTTCATTTTTTTTATGTTGTTGTATTGGGCACCGATATCTAGGTTGAAGAAAAGTGAGTCATACAGGTTTGGAGTGATCATTTTTCATTTTGATATTAACGATCTGTTAATGGGTTAGTTCAAACATCAAGCTAAATAAATTTGAGCTTCCGCTGACCATATTTGATGAGCTCTATGTATGTGCGTTGATCAGTGTTTGGGTCTTTTCATAAAATTATTTAATTATTTAATAAAATGTTTGAATGGAAAAAGTTTCGTTTGATTATTAAAATGTTCTTCAGACTAAAGCCCAGCACACACTGCGCGATTTGGTCATCTGAGAGAAATTTTGAAAATCCTACAAGATTCCTATAATCCTTGGCTAGAATCTGTAGTCTCTGATCACTGCTTTGACATGTTCACCAACAGCAGATCAATGGCTGTTGTGATCAAATTTTACCATAAATGCTGGTAGTGTCAAGATTTGGCACACGTCCTGTGGTGTGACTTCTCCTACGATGAACATCAAACTGTCTTCGTGCACCTGTTTTTAACGCGTCTCTGACATTAATAACAACTGAGATCCCACAGCGTGACATGATCATCATGTTCGTACAGTCTGACAAGCAACAATCATAAAGGACTTAAAAAAAAAAAAAAAAAAAAAAAAAAAAAATCGCACAGTATGTAAATAACGGTCTTCATAACCTATTGCACTTCTGTAATGTTAAGTATTTCTGTGTGAAACAGGATATTGAACAAGAAAAAAGAAGACAAATTTACAGGTAGAATAAAGGCGCTGAGGTCAGGGGTTCAAAACATTTATGATCATTTAATATCATGAAAACTTGTATTTTGATGTTGTTAAGAAGTTTGGGATAAATAAGTTTTTAATGTTTTTTTAAAGAAGTTTTTTATTCTCATCAAGGCTGCATTTATTTGATCAAAAATACAGATTTTATATATATATATATATATATATATAGCAATTTAAAATAACAGTTTTCTATTTTAATATACTTTAAAATCTAATTTATTCCTGTGAAATAATGCTGTATTTTCAGCATCATTACTCCAGTAGTCAGTGTCACATGATCCTTCAGAAATCATTATAATATGCTGATTTTTAATCAATGTTGGAAACAGTTGTGCTGCTTAATATTTTTGGGACATGTGATACTTTTTTCAGGATACTTTGATGAATAAAAAGTGTTCAAAAGTTTGGGGTCAGTCGTTCTTTTTTTTTTTTTAAGAAATTAATACTATTAAGGAAGGATGTGTTAAACGGATTAAAAAAAAGCCTTGAGATGCTTCTTCAAAAAGCATTAAAAATCTTACTGATCCCAAACTTTTCAAAAGCAGTGTACATACAGTCAATTTGGATTTCCAGCCGTCTTAACATAAAACATTAAACATAGCAAAAAATGTCCTCTAGGCTGTTTTTTTTTGTTGTTGCTCTGCATCTCCCTCTCATGGACTTGGACTGTTCCTCTCCTTTTCTCTCAATCCTTCGTTTTTTCCCTCACCCCCTCCGTCAAGTCCTCAACTTCCTCTCAATTAGCAGGTGTGCCAACGCTTTCTTCTCCCTTCTCTTTTTCTGTAGCCCTCCAAGTCACTCACAGCTGACCCCCTTACACAAGCCCTCCTCACACGCACAGATACCACCCCCCTCCGGAGCATTTAAAGAGCCTTAAAACTCCAGGATGGAACTTAATCCATGAAAGAAAAAGTGGAAGAAAAAAAAAAAAAGCCCGCCAAGTGGCTCAGCCCATCCCAGCGTGGCACGGCGTTCAAAGAGAACCACACACATACTATTACCGCATCTGGCAGACACAACATTACACGCTCTGTTCGCAGCACCACACTTAAAGTGATGCGTTACGTGTATTCTGCGCGCTTCGTTTGGGAAAAATCCACAGGTGATTTGCAAAGTCTTTGGTTTTCATTCTCTTGTAAACACTAAAACAAAATACTTCCTGGGGGAGCTCTTTGAACCGAGATACCGCCACGACATTTTCCCTAGCGGCTTATCCGCGTTCCCCTCCGCTCGCTTCTCCTCCAGCCCTTGTCTTAAGCTCCCCGGGGTTCTTTTCTTCTCTCTTTAAATAGAGGGCCTGGACTGTGAAGTCTAATAATGGTCATTTTGCCTCCCATTGAAGGCTGGGTAATTCTGCCAGGCCTCGGTTCACTTTGAAACACATGACACAGGGAGCTTCCCAGTGGCCATGGCAACTCACTCAGTGGGTTCCAAAGCCATGATTTCATACTCGCGGAGGGACAGAAACCTGCCGGCCAATCGGAAGAAGCTCCGCCCACTGGGAGAGAACCTTTGACACCAAGCAAAGGAAAACCCAGTGAGATAATATCAGCAAGTTGAGGCATACATAAACATAAAAGAGAAACCCCAGAGCTAGGGCCCCATCGGCGCTCTGCGCTTCAAAAACACTGAGCGTCCCCCGCACCCCACCCGCTCCTGCTACTCCTAGATGGTGTGAGTGCTAATAACCAAAACTAAAACCCAATGCGTCACCATTAAAAGGTACATGCTGATATTTCTACCAGTTTTATCCATAATTATTAAAAAACTGCTTTTCATGAATTGAACTAAAACTGAACTTGAACTAAAATAAAACTAAATATAAATATTATGGAAATTGGAAAATGTGTGACCCTGGACCACAAAACCAGTCATAAGGGTCAATTTTTCGAAATAATACATCATCGGAATAAATAATCTTTCCATTGATGTATGGTTTGTTATGATAGGACAATATTTGGCTGAGATACAACTATTAGAAAATCTGGAATCTGAGGGTGCAAAAAAATCTAAATATTGAGAAAATCACCTTTAAAGTTGTCCAAATGAAGCTCTTAGCAATGCATATTAGGAAGGAAATTTACAAAATATCTTCATGAAACATGATATTTACTTAATATCCTAATGATTTTTGGCATAAAAGAAAAATCAATAATTGTGACCCATACAATGTATGTTTAGCTATTGCTACAAATATAGCTGTGCTATTTATGAATGGTTTTGTGGTCCAGGGTCACATATATAAATAATCAAAAAAAAAAAAAAAGACAGACAAGTAGTACATAATCAAAACTAAAACTTAAAAAGTATAATGAAAACTGAAAATAATAAAAGTGAATACACTGATGTATTATATTAAACACCGATGTCAACGTTCAAAGAAAAAAAAGATTGATGTTGAAAACAGTTGTACGCTGCTTACTTTTGCAGAAAAACTTATAATTTTTTGATTCTCAAAGAAAAGGATTCTTTGAGCGATTGAAAGTCAAAAAAAAAAAATGCATTTATCTGAAATACACTTTTACACTGCTACAAAATTGTCCCTTTTGACAGATAATGCCTTGATACAGATAATGAAAGATAAAATAAAATAGAATTCTGAGCCTATAGTGTTTATATACATAAATCTCTGCTGTAGCGGAGCAGCTTCATCTCTCTCTGGTTTTGAATGGAGGCGACTCGAGCACCGTGCAGTCAAGCAGCAGGTGGGTGGAGGTGCTTCAAGACGCCTCCGCCTGCATCAGGATTTAACTTCCTTTCTAGAGCAATTACAGCACACAAAAACCAATGTTCCAGCTCATCAAAGAGGTGATGTATGAGGAAAACGCACATACAATTGTGTTCAAAATAATAGCAGTCCAACATCACTAACCAGATCGATCACTGTTTTTGGTAGAAATTATGTTTCTACATAGTAAATACTTTTACTAGTAGCTGTGGTAGAGTAATAGAAAACCAACAGACCCAATAGTCATGACATGCATGCTGTTAATTCTGTGTAATTGAGTCATTAATTGAAAAGGGTGTGCTCAAAATAACAGCAGTGTGGAGTTTAATTCGAGGTATTAAATGTCCTCTTTAAAAGTTTTAAAAACCTTTTATGGTCGACTCTAAAGGAAACGTACTTGCTATGAGAAACATTCCGGGGATTTTTGTTTTAGGTGTTTGTAATTTTTATTGTGAAACCATTTTGCATCTCAATGGGACTATCCTGGTAAAATAAAGGATAAATAAAAAATCATTCTGTGAAAAAAAACTGGTGTCAAACAAACGGCCCTTATTTAAGGACGAAGGCAGCAAATGTTGTACTGTGCATTTCTCTCTGAAAAACGGAGGAAAACGGGTCGTTCCAGACATTGTTCAAAAGAATAGCGTACTTTGATTAAAAAGTTGATTAGAGAGGGGAAAACATATAAAGAACTGCAGAAAATGATAGGCTGCTCAGCTAAAATGATATCAAATGCTTGAAACCAGAAGAAAATGTAAAACTGCCATTCGAATGGAATCGAAGAAATTCTTCTTGCTAAAGAAGCTGAGGGTAAAGGTGATGGACTGGCCAAGCATGTCTCCAGACTTAAACCCTATTGAGCATCTTTGGGGCATCCTCAAAAGGAAGGTGGAGGAGCGCAAGGTCTCTAACATCCACCAGCTCCGTGATGGAGGACTGGAAGAGGACTCCAGTGGCAACCTGTGAAGCTCTGGTGAACTCCATGACAAGAGGGTTAAGGCAGTGCTGGAAAATAATGGTGGCCACACAAAATGTTGACACTTTAGGCCCAATTTGGACATTTTCACTCAGGGGTGTCCTCACTTTTGTGGCCAGCGGTTTAGACAATAATGGCTGTGTGTTGAGTTATTTTGAGGGGACAGCGAATTTACAGTTATACAAGCTGTACACTCACTACTTTACAATGTAGCAAAGTGTCATTTCTTCAGTGTTGTCACATGAAAAGATAGAATAAAATATTTACAAAAATGTGAAGGGTGTACTCACTTCTGTGAGATACTGTACACATACACACACACACACACACACATATATACATGTATACACACACACACACACACACGTTGGTTTTTGTGGTTTATGGGGACTCTCCATAGGCGTAATGCTTTTTATACTGTACAAACTGTATGAGCTATTGCCCTACACCAAAACTTAGCCCTCACAGGAAACTTTGTGCATTTTTACATTCTCAAAAAATGGGGACATGGGGTAATGTCCTCATAAGTCACCTTCACCTTGTAATACCCGTATCATTATACAAATTTATGTCCTCAATTGTCACAAAAATGGCATGCACACACACACACACACAGAGCCATGTGAGCTGATGCAATGGGAACGGGAAGACTCAGTATGTGGTCGGGAGATGAAAGGACAGAACCCCTCAGCCAGTTTTGCATGTGTCAGAGCAGAGCACTGTTTGGAAAAAAAGGATATCATGCTGGCAAAGAGACAAAAAAAAGAGAGAAAGAAAGAAACCAACCAACAAACAGATCAAGACAGCCCTTAAAAGAGGAGGGAGCTGCTGGGAATTAATGAAGTACATTCACCACAGGAAAAACAACAAAGTCTGTGTACAACACACAAATAAGAGACAAGTTTCCCTGCACTTAGACATCTGAAGATTAAAAGCTTTTTAAAATGTACAACATTTGTAATAACGTCATTAGTTTCTCTAATGCCAAAAAAAAACTGTACTGCCATCAAAAACAAGCAAAACCAGAGCTCACTTAAGGTATCGCACACAGGCTACTCATTGGCTCCTGAGGAAAGCAGTGCACAATGCATCAGGTCAAGCAGATGCATGAATGATCCATAAACACTTTAAACTAGTTTCCTGAGGATTCCCGATGAGAAGATCCACAATGCAATGATGAGACTAGTGCAGGTGAGAAAGAATGGTGCAACAGAACAAAAGAATGAGCAGGAACGAGAGAGGAAGCAGGAGAGGTGGGAGGTGAGCGGAGCGATGGCTCTCTGCGGACAGAGACCGGAAACAGAGGAAGAAACTGTGTACATATACATGTCAGCGGGGCAGCTCCGTCAAGACCTTACACAAATCGGAGAAGCCTACATGACCTGTTCTCTAATATATGCACAGGGCAGAGTGCGACGAACCGGAGACGCTCATGTCTTGAAGACAAACCATTCACATGATCCACTTCATGTTGCATATCACTGTAGGTAAGAAGTTCTGCTTTGCATCAAATTATCACATTGTATTGTTGATCAGAAGACATTTTTGTAGCTTTTCAGTTTAAAGAACAGTAATTGGTAAGAAATTACTGTTATCATTGAGGGTTTCAAAACAGCATAAACGTACTTAAAGGGACAGTCCACCCAAAAATTAAAAATGTAATCACTTATAGGTTTGGAACAATGTAATGGTGAATAATGACAGAATTTTCCATCTGGATCCAACCCTTACAAAGATCTGAGATGACCGAACACCTGAGAAGAGATGCCAACCCTCCAGAAGACCTCAGATGATGTTAACCCTGGAACAACATAGAAAACTACCAAATTGTGCTTAATCGTTAGTGTTCACCGTCTGTTTGATTACATGTCATTTGTAACTAACTGCATGATTCTTACAGTACATTTCTGCCATAGTGACCACTACAGCTTTGCAATGATTTGTATCGTGAAGTGCGCTATACAAATAAATTTGAATTGAATTGCCACGAAAATGTGGATTTACACAGACTGGGAATCAAGAAAAGCCTTGGACAAAACCTGTTCACGCCATAAAAATAGGAAAATAAAATAAACTAAAAATACTTATACCGAATGAAACGCTCCGTTAAAAGTTTGGGAGCATCTAAATAACATACAGTAATGTGGCAAGAAACCACATACTTTAAAGTTCATGTGAATAGCTGACAAAAAAATAAGATGCATGCTGACTGTCATAACGACAGCCATCACGTTTCTATTGCATATGTTTAATACAGTGATAAGTCCATACCAGTGAAAGAATGCAAATATTTCAAAACCACTAACAGAACTGAACATCATGAGGTCACTCATTTCACCCAAACACTGATTTATTTACCGGAGGGAAAAGAACACAATTAAAAAAAAAAAAAAAAAATATGTTTTTTCTTATTATTATATAACATACAATTTTGAAAACAATTATGCTGCTTAATATTTTTATAGAAATATTCTCTAGAGAAAAAAGAAAAAAAAAAAAATGTAGGAATGCACGTTCGGACAACAGCATAAAGATGAAAGAGACAGTGAAAGTAGAAGAAAAACAAAAATAAGGGCAGGGGTGGCACAGCAGGGACACACGGGCACAAGCGGGTCAAAGGGACGCTGGTGAGACCGGACAGACACCGATGCCGGGACTAGAAAGAGAACCCCAGCTGAGCGCGGGCCTATATCAGAGGCCCGATTATGACAGCCGACTCTCTAATTATAGTACTGGCACAAAAGAAGGGGAGGATGTTTTTCTATCCCATTATTATGAAAGAAGAAGAAATGGAATGCGTTTACCCTCGTTCACCTAACGTGAACTTTCTGGAAATCATATCTGCTGATATATTTGGGTTGGTTTTATGCTGAAACCTTAACTGATGCAGGTGTGTCGCCAATAAAAAAAATTAAAATAATAAAAAAAAAAAAGTTCACGCACTACATTTATACTCTTTGGCAAATGTTTTCTTATAAAAGCAACAAGAAAATCAGTATACTGACATGACACACTTCAGGAAATCAATGTCTTAAAAACAGCTAAAAAAAAAAAAAAAAAAAAAAAAAAAAAAAGTGCGCACCAGTTTCTCATGTGCCAATAAGACAACAACAGAAAGCCAAATGAATGCTGGTTATTTAGGAACATCTCCACGAGAATCCAAAAGGGAGAGTGTGTCATGTGTAACGTTAAGCCCATTCCAGCATTAGACATGGGAAAATATTTAGCCGTTTAGAGCAAGAGCGTCCTGCTGAGTATAAATGTGTGGAAATCTTCAAATTTCCCCATAAAAAGATCAAACAAGCAAATAGATATTGGTGTCCTGAGACTGCAGAAAGCTCAGCCAATTAGGAAATGCTTCATCGGCGTCTGGATTTGTTCAGTGTGTCTAAAAAGCTCAATAGTAGCCAACACCACACTGAAAGTATTTTACCATGTGACATCACAGCAGTTCCACAGATCAGGTGACACTATTTGGATAGTACTCTACGACAGTCTCGAACTACAAAACCATTCAACAGGGCTTGAAAAAAACTGTATGAGTCAAAGCGGAATCATTTTTGCCTTTGACCAGCAGGCAAGGCAACATGAAAATCAGCACAAATACAAAATACTATTTTGCAGCATATTTAGGGAAATGTCACTCCAAATACACATTGCATTGACATTTATGAACAGAACTTTGATCTGATCTACTACAGTAAGACATTGAGTGGCATCCTTACCTTGCCCAGTACAGTAAGGCAGCTGGGGTCCAACTCGGGCTGCTCCAGTTTGACCACTCCAACCCAGCCGTATTCGTACAAGTCCTCTTCATCGTTATTGTTACACAGGCCCAAAGGGTGCATCTGAAACACAAAGAAAATTTCCTTCAAGGTTTCAATCCAAAATAAAATTCTAGCCACGCACTCTACCATTCCCAAAAAGACATTAGAAAACAGATTGGAAATTGCTACAAAGATTTGACTGCAAGACAAAAAAAGCTTTAGGAAAGATTAAGTGAAATGCATGGATTTAGTTTTTTTTATTTCAATAAATTTACAGAGTTTCATATTGCATTATGCCATGCAGAGATGCACCTTTAAAATAAGCCATAACTATTATACACATTGCGCCATAACTCCACTTCCTTTATAAACTGCCCTACATCGACGTGCCACACCACATCCGCAAAACAGCAAAGGTGTGGAAACTCTGAAAGGTCTAAGTGGCACAAACATGATAATTACTGTCATTAGGTGTGCACCGAACCATCAGATTCACTCTTCTTGGCTCAAATGCCATCTTTCAGTTGCTCTAAGTGTGAAATCTAGCGCGTTTGATGTGTTGAAAATTGACAACATGGATGTTTATCAATGGAAATCTTCCAGGAGATAAAACCCTCCTAAAATGAAAAAAAACTAGGTTAATGATTGTTTGGGAATTACATAAGCGCTGAACGAGGCCATGAATTGTTTGAGCATGGCAGTTTATTACTTTATTAGTGCTATTAGCTTCACTAGATAATCATGTCATGGACATGTTGCTGGATTTTATATTAAATGAATGATAGATTAAGCCTTGAATTGTAAAAAAAAAAAAAAGAATTCCAAGCAAAAGATTTCAATCTGAAAAAATAAATAGAAACATATTCACCTTTACATATTGATGCATATTGATAATATTGGTGCATATATGTATGCATGCATGTTTGCATGTATATAGAGTACATATATACACAACACCATGACAACGGATTTGACCTGTTCCCTGCCCATTGCTGAGAGCTTCTGGGCAAATATGCTAAGAAGTGCTGCTCCAAATGAACAAATTGGATTATCACTCTGAAAAAGCTGATTATCATTTTAACTCGGGGATCAAAAGCCACATCAGCTCCCAAGAGGCCTTGGATTGGACATTTGCATAAAAGTTAGCTGAAGTTGTGGCTTTTTTCTTATTTAAACTGACAACATATTAAAGCAGGGTGACCACGACTAACCTAGTTTCTCGTGCAAAAATGTAAGATTGTTAAAATACTCTGGCTGAACGATGCATTTTCTAATCAGTGACTATCTAGAATGCATTTATTGGGAACCTTGCATTTCAGAGGACTGCTCATTGGATTTAGCTGCAGTTTCGCAAAAGTGGCCCGTCAGCAGAAGTCAAAGATGGCAAACCAATGTAGCAACACAGATTTATAGACATCTTCCCGTATTTCCCATGTAATTTAGCCTACTTTTCTGGAGTTTGCCGACATTGCTTACCAAGCAACTACCCAACTTATGTTTTTTGTGTGTAATATATTGATAAGGTAGGCCAATTTGCAATACCTGAAACATATCATGCAAGAAAAGTCACACACTAAAACTGAAAATTCAACTACACCTGTAACCATTTGCATGCCATACTCCTATTTTACAAAACACATGCACCAATACTCATGCCCGCCCCCCCAGTTCGCCCCAACACATTTCCCCAGTAGGCCTCCACGACTGGCTGCATGCCCAGTTGCACACTTTTCCCCAATCTCTCCCTTTTCTGTCCATCATTCTGCACTGCACCCAGCCATCTCTTCTTTAACCACCAAAAGAGGTGCCCCTTGTTCAGCTCCGCCACCCTCGGTGCCTCTCATCTCTCCGTCTCTTGTACAGCCGTTCACATGTGTATATCTCCTTTCATGGGCAGTGCTCTCAATGAAATCACAGTGGGAATCACTATGATGACAGGCGGTCAAACTCTTCACACCTAGTTCCACCTCAAGCATCAGCGGAATAAAAAAAGGTCAGATTGGTGCAGTACATAAAGTGCTGCAATGGCGTAAGTGATTCTCAATGGAGCAAGCCATGTAAGTTCTCTCTATACATGGAATATGGACAGCTGCCAATGTGCTGCTTTTCACCCCCTTTATTTGTTTGTTTGTCTTTCGCTTGCACTAACAGATGATGATAATTATAAAAGGATGAGATGTACAAAGGAAAGCATGTCCTTCTTAATAACGGTAACACTAAGCCTTTGAAATATTCCTCAGAATAGTGTTTGAAAAACAGCAAAAGGGACAGATGGACAAACGCAAACTGTTTGTTCTCCTCCTCGCCTCTGAATGAGGGTTGACCTGATTTAGAGATGGTCAGAACCTTTCTCATCGCAAAAAAAACATCAAAATGCCACTCACACCAACTTTGTCAGACGCTCAATTCACTGATGCTTTGATCATCAAGTATTTCAGCCTCCTCAACAGAATCGGTCCAGGTAGCAGAGTTACTTTTGCACTTGTTTTAGGCTTTTATTCTGATGGGTTGACGGTGTTTGATAAAACTTGTTGGGGGTTCAAAGTGTCCTGCAATTCAAAGAAAGCAGTATGTGTTCGCACATCTGCCTGGGGCCAATTCATAACAGTGGGGGCCAGCTTCAACTCAAATCAAAAACACTCATAAAAATATTAGGCCATGCTTGGTTTCTTTCATTGCACCAAATAGCAGGACTTTTACATTTAATCTTGAGTCCAATACAGTTTCTTAAAAGCCCAAAATCAATCTCTAGACGAAAGACGAACATCTTGCTACATGTGTTTACTATTATTTTGATAAATTGCATAATTTATTAATATTTTGTTTTAGCTTTTATTTTTATATTTTCAGCTATCATTTTAATTTTATATGCTTTAGTAGGACTCTATGATTTCTGAGATGTGGAAAACGTGGACGGAATCACGGAATCCAGTCATAAAAACGGATTTTACAGCATAACGTGGAATGTCATGGAATTTTAATATTTGAAACCATTAAAATAGAATCCAGAAAATGAATAGACAACAGAATTTGGCAAAAATAAAACAGAATTTGGAAAAAAATAAAACAAAAAATAAGGTCAAATGACCTTAAAAATATTTTTTTTTGTAAAAGATTTAATAATAAATTGTTAAATATTGTAAGTTTCATGATTTCAATTAATTAAACATGCTTTTAGGTGAATAAAATGTATTTAATAACAATTAAAACGGAACATAGAAAACAACAACAAAAAATGACTTTGGAAAAATTTCAAATGGAAAAAATAAAACTGAATATGGGAACAAATAAAACAGATGTCATAGGGCCCTATCTTTAGTAATTTTTATTAGTTTTAGAGTTTTTATTTTTCTATTTAACTTTTTTTATTCAGTCATTTTAGTTCTAATATACACGTTTTTCTTAAAAAAAAAAAAAAAAAAAAAAAAGTTGGAAGTGAATTAGTAAATCTGTATTAATACCCAGTCCTAAAAAACTGTTCAGGTAGACATAATTCTGACTGGTGGAGACATGTATTTGTTTAATGATTGTAATTCAATTTAAAATCAAGTAAATAGTTTCTTTCTTCTGAAACCCATGTGGAGGGAAAGCCTGAAGCCATTACAGATACACAATATTATATCATTTAAATAAAACTGCTTCAAATGGGATGATAAATGACCACGTGCGTTTAAATAAAGAGTCTGTTGAAGGCTGCGAGACTAAAGGACAATAAACACAGCAGGTCTAAAATCAAACCAGCAGATAGTAACATAAATGTTTCAAAAACACAGACCTCTTATCGTCGAAGCTGACCTAAACGTGTTGGTACACACAGAGCAATCGTTCACGGATCGTGGCTGTGGTCCAGTAGCAGAGAACACAGAACAGATGAGTCGCAGCCACAGGCATGGCATTTAGGTCAAGGCCAGTATCAATTTCACCCGCAACAATCAAAAAGCCCAGCTAGCCTGAGGGTACGTTCTGCTAACTCCACTCCAGAACCCACACTACAACCACTTCCACTGGCTTCAACTGCATGTAACCCCACACCAAGATTTCTCATAGCTAATTCATGCGCTCTGATTAGTGAGTATAAAACTAACAAACCTACTCAACCGCAACTGTAATCTGACGCGGGACACATACAGTCAAAACAAAAATGATTCAGACACCAGATATCATTTTTTTTACTAGTGGGTGCAGGACACTATAATTCATTTATTTAAGTGAGGACAGAAAAATAAAGTAAACTCTGACATATTATACCCAAAAAATCTTCATACAGTGGACTACCAGTAAAATTGGTAAAAATGTGGGACAAAAAATTTAGAGACTTTGACCTTGCTTTAATTGCTAATGGACCTTTTTACACCACAGACTGAACAAAATTAAGCATTGCTTGGTAATTGGTTTAACCTAAATTGGTATTATCTAATTGTGTACTTAAATTTAACAACCGAATAATTTTTGGTCGATTGTAATTCATTACATACTTTTCTATCAAAGTTATGACATTATCGAGATGAATTTGTTCTGACACAGTTTAACTCTTGAGTTACCATTTTCTAAATTATAGCGAATAAACTGATAATGTGAGAAATGTTGAAGGTGTAAATTTTGCTTTAACAGTATGTCCTCTGATTAGAGAGGTGAAAACTAACAAACCTGCTTAACCTCAACTATAATCCGACACGGGACACATATGACACCCTGGACCACAAAACCAGTCATAAGGGTCAATTTTTCAAAACTCAGATTTAAATAAATGTCCAAACGCTGAATAAATAAGCTTTCCATTGATGTATGGTTTGTTAGGATAGGACAATATTACAACTATTTGTAATATATGACGAGATACAACTATTTGCAAATCTGGAATCTAAGGGAGCAAAAAAATCAAACTATTGAGAAAATTGCCTTTAAAGTTGTTCAAATGAAGTCCTTAGCAATGCATATTACTAATCAAATATTAAGTTTTATAAAAATGTATACAATTCATTTATATAAAATTTTTATTTATACAAAATTTATTTATACATTTATAAAATATCTTCACGGAACATGATCTTTACTTAATATCCTAATGATTTTTGGCATGAAAGAAAAATTGATCATTTTGAGCCATACAATGTATTTTTGACTACTGCTACAAATATACCTGTGCTACTCATGACTGCTTTTGTGCTCCAGGGTCACATATATCATTCATGGCAATAAGCCCATGAGTCCATCGACTTCAAGCTGAGAAGATTGTGTGGAGAGAGAAAAAAAAAAATAGCAAGGGGGTAATTCCTCTCCTTTCTCACACCGCTGGTCTCACCAAACTCCCTCTTTCTCAGTTCGGACCCTGTGTCCGTCACCCAGCCTCCGCCTCCTGCCGCGGGAGTGCGGAATAGTTCCTGGAATAACAGAGCGTCCTGCCAGGAGAGGTGGGGGAATATTTGATCAAAGCCACAAGCGGGCTTCACAACCCCCCTCTTCCCGGGCCCGCAGCCACTTAGAGAACCTCTGTCCTCGGCCGCGGCTCTCAGGGCAGCTTTTCAAACAAGGCCAAGAGCCTTTCAAACAAGCAAGAGTGCTGGGAATTCTCAGCGCCGAGCGAACGCCATGTGCACGGGAGCCTCGGACGGCTGCTGGCTTCCCTCTCCGTTTGTATTTTGGCGGTTGACAGAGATAGAGTGGGACACTTCTGGCATACAGGGTTTAGAAGAGGCACTGAAGATACAGTAATCAAGAATAACCAACATTTGAGAGCTAAAACACAGGTTGCATCCGAAATCGCATGCCAAAAAAGTCAAACCAAAAATTATTCAGAGACCAGATATCATTTTGATATTTTTTTTACGGAGTGTCTATTTACACTAAAGTGCAACTAGCCCGCCTTGTTGGCAAAGGCTATTTACACTAACCCCGCCCACTAACGTGTGATTGGGTTAGTCAACAGTAAAAAAAGATGCTAAGTCAGCATCAGTTTCAGTGGTGTAGGTGGAAAAGCAAATGCTTTTTGACGTGATCGACCCAAGTTCAAGTCCGCCTTTTGCCGAACTTTTTTCTCCCTTTTCAAAAACTCTCACGTCGCATCAGAAAGGCATTTATTTTCAATAAAAATTAAGGAAATAATCAAAAAGTTGAAAAAGTATTGGTTAGGGTAGGTGTAGGGAGGGCTTTATTGTCCCAATATTACATTTAATAATTTGAATTAAAACTATAATTTACACTCAATACGTTATTATTGCATACGGATTTATAATATACTACAATACTGAGTGCAGATAATTGCCACTATTTGCAGTAGTATAATAGCAGAAAATCGTACTATTTTAACAGTGTAAATAGAATCTATTGCTAAAACATACGCTATTTGCACTTAGTTTAAATAGCATCTAGCCTTATTTACACAGTGCAAATAGCCGCTGCCTTTTTTTAATTGGTGGGTGCAGGACACTATTGTTTATTTATGTAAGTGAGGACAGCAAAATAAAGTAAACTGTGACCTATTATACCCAAAAAATCTTCATACAGTGGACTACCGGTAAAAATTGATAAAAAAAATTGGGACCAAAAATTATTCAGACAGTTTGACCCGACCATGTTTTGCTTTAATTGCTAATGCGACCTTTCAACACCACAGACTGAACAAAATTAAGCATTGCTTGGTAATTTACCTAAATTGGTATTATCTAATTGTGTACTTAAATTTAACAGCTGACAGCTATTCAACCGAATTCATTACATACCTTTCTATCAAAGTTATCTGACATTATCAAGATCAATTTGTTCTGACACAGTTTAACTCGGAGTTCTGATCGTATTTTATTACCATTTTCAAAACTATAGCGAATAACTTGTGATAACGTGAGAAATGTTGAAGGTGTCTGAATCAATTTTGGTTTGAATTGTACGTGAAAAGACTAGAAAAGTTTCGGGATAGCCCATTACTTCCAACGAGATTCTGAAGCGTGCATCCCAAGGACACTTTACTATCCCATGAGGCTATGGGAAAAGATTTGTGAATAGCAGTGAAGTCACATGACAATGACAACATGGCAAATGAAGTACGTCCATGTTAAATTCACACTACACGCGTTCTTAAAATATAGAACTTACTTTTTAATGCAAAGTAATTACTTGCTCAGAGAGTATGCAAGTTTAGATAAAGCCATTGTTTAACTTGCAAATTAAAAAAATAAATAAATTAGAAGATATTGGTAGAGGAAAAACATTGAACACGGAAGGAATATCTAGGCCAAAAACATTCTTTATACACGGATGTGAGTGCTGTCTGGCTGAGCAACTCGTAAACAAAATCACTGGAATTGTTTTAAATTTAGTTGAGCATTGCAAGAAATGACCAAAGCACATTGTCTAAGAAGAAAAATCAGACAATTTGTGTGTGTTTTAAATAATCCAATCAATGTGAGGAATCAGTAAATGAATCAGCATTAATTTACCTTAATACATCACGTTCATACTGTACATTTGAGATTACATCACATATATGCATAACATTAATGTGTATCGGCTCAGAATGATGCAAATGCAAATATGAACTGCTGCTAGTCAGAATGTTGATAGAAAACAGTCTTTTCGTTACAACACGAGTAATTATACAATATTTTGATGTTTTTTCTTGTATTAATTATACATTATTATTTGTATTTAGTGCACTATAAATTATATGCATTAAAGCTGCAGTCCGTAAGTTTTGCCTCTTTGTCGCCATCTCTGTTGAAAACCTGGTATTGCAGCCAGGTGCGGAATATCTTTATCACGTGGGCCTGTACTCTGGCACGGCTTCAGCGCGGATGAATCTAATGTTTTGAGGTGAATGTGTATCTGTCAGTCACCGCACCGGTGTGAATCAAACACTTAGTAATCACAGATTCTAGCCTACGTCTTGGAATATATGACCCAAATCAGAATTTTCTGTCATTGAACAAACAACAAGTTGTCACGACACAGAGCGAGAACAGATGAGGGCTGGGTCCAAGATGCAGGTGAGTGCTATTTATTTATAACAAAAGGCCAACACGGCACAACAAACACATATAAAACATAAACAAGGCAGGTTAACAGGCAGGATCAGGCAAGACATGAAACATAAGACAATGCAACCAGACAGAGAGACGGGTGCAGAGACACTTTATAGTTCATGGTGATCCGGATCAGCTGTGAGTGAACTGATTGTGTGAGACGCGTGTAATCATCCAGGTGAGTGCAATGTGAGTGTAATGAGATGCCAGGTGTGTGTGATCAAACAGGTGTATGTGCATAATCCAGTGAATAGAGTCCGGGGGAAAGGGGAATAGCGACCTCTAGCGGGGAAGGGCAAACCTGCAGCCCGGCCTCATGACAGTACCCCACCTCAAAGGAGCGGCTTCCAGACGCTCCATCCGTGATCCGTAGGGGGGTAGAACGGCAACACCGGGGGAGGGATGGTGGGCCAGGTCCGTGTGGAGGCAGAGAACCGGGAGACAGAGGCCGAGCCGCGTGCCAGGGCGGATCCGGAGGAATGGACCAGGGAGGCTCCAGCCCCACCAAAACCCCAGCAGACGGCCAGGGTGGGACCGGAGGGGCGAACCAGGCGGGCACTAGCACGCCCAGAGGTCCGAACAGAGCCAACAGCTTGGCAGGCAGCCCCGATGGTTCCGTCATGACTGAGAGCTGGGGTGGAACCGGCGGAACTGGGAACTCAGGTAGAGTCGGCAGAGCAAGGAGCTTGGATGGAGCTGGCAGAGCAGGAAACTCAGGTGGAGCCGGCAGAGCAGGGAGCTTGACTGGAGCTGGCAGAGCAGGAAACTCAGGTGGAGCCGGCAGAGCAGGGAGCTTGACTGGAGCTGGCAGAGCAGGAAACTCCGGTGGAGCCGGCAGAGCGAGGAGCTTTGATGGAGCTGACAGACCTGGAAGCTCGGGTGAAGCCGGCAGAGCAAGGAGCTTGGATGGCGCCGGCAGGACGAGGAGCTCGGGTGGCACAGGCAGGGCGAGGAGCCTGGGTGGCGCCGGCAGGGCGAGGAGTCTGGGTGGCGCCGGCAGGGCAAGGAGTCTGGGTGGCGCCGGCAGGGCAAGGAGTCTGGGTGGCGCCGGCAGGGCAAGGAGTCTGGGTGGCGCCGGCAGGGCAAGGAGTCTGGGTGGCGCCGGCAGGGCAAGGAGCCTGGGTGGCGCCGGCAGGGCAAGGAGCCTGGGTGGCGCCGGCAGGGCAAGGAGCCTGGGTGGCGCCGGCAGGGCAAGGAGCCTGGGTGGCGCCGGCAGGGCAAGGAGCCTGGGTGGCGCCGGCAGGGCAAGGAGCCTGGGTGGCGCCGGCAGGGCAAGGAGTCTGGGTGGCGCCGGCAGGGCAAGGAGCTTGGGTGGCGCTGGCCCAGCCTCCTGGCCAACCGTGAGCTCCTGAATGGCCTCCTGGCCCTGTGGGGCATGGGAGGCTTTCCTCCGCCTCCTCCTCCGTTTCTGAGAGCGGAATACAGCGGCAACTTTGGCTGCCCCAGGGGGCGCAACTGCGGCATCCTCCGCCATCTCCGCTTCAGAAACCTTCTGAGCGTGCCCCGACGCTTCAGGAATCTTGTGAGCGGACACCGCCGCTTCGAAAGCCTCGTGAGCGTGTAACGACGCTTCGGAAATCTTGTGAGCGTGCCCCGACGCTTTGGAAGGCTTGTAATCGGGCACCGCCGCATCGGAAGCTTCGTGAACGTGCATCGCCACTTCGGAATCGGGCACCGCCACTTTAGAAGACTTGTGAGCAGATACTGTCGCTTTGGAGGAACCGCGAGCGGTCAATGCCGCTCGCACCGACATCAATGAAGGCTCCCACACACTGCGCCTTAGCTCCAAACACTCCAGACGTGGACCAGAGGCACTGAGCGCGGCCACCGCCATCTCCGCCACTAACTCCACTCTGAACGTTGAGCCGCTCAGCTGTAAAACCAAGTTGATGTAATCCTCCAACGACTTCTCTGGGTCCCAATATGGTACCCAAGACTTGAAGGATTCCGCCAGACCACCCCAGAAGAAGACCACCAGGCTCTCCCCATGAACCTCCGACTGTCGAGCCAATTTGGTGAACTCCCTGGCGTAATCCTCCATGCTCCGATCTCCCTGGCGGATGTTAAGCAACTTCCCCGCTGGACCCATTTCAGCTGGTTGCATTCTGTCACGACACAGAGCGAGAACAGATGAGGGCTGGGTCCAAGATGCAGGTGAGTGCTATTTATTTATAACAAAAGGCCAACACGGCACAACAAACACATATAAAACATAAACAAGGCAGGTTAACAGGCAGGATCAGGCAAGACATGAAACATAAGACAATGCAACCAGACAGAGAGACGGGTGCAGAGACACTTTATAGTTCATGGTGATCCGGATCAGCTGTGAGTGAACTGATTGTGTGAGACGCGTGTAATCATCCAGGTGAGTGCAATGTGAGTGTAATGAGATGCCAGGTGTGTGTGATCAAACAGGTGTATGTGCATAATCCAGTGAATAGAGTCCGGGGGAAAGGGGAATAGCGACCTCTAGCGGGGAAGGGCAAACCTGCAGCCCGGCCTCATGACACAAGTCTGCCGCGTTTGTTCTGACCAACTGAGGAAAAAAGCATTACCATAAATCCAAATACCAACGGTGATTCAATCTAATGATCGGTTAGCTCATATCACAAACTGTGCAAAGTATTATTATTATACTTTATTCTCAAATTATTAATGTTAACAACATCAGCATTGCGTGAGTATGGGTATAGTGTGTATTAAAGTGTAGATTTCAATTTCTGTAGAGTTTAATCTAATTTTCATGCCATTCGAATTTCATATTAAGAAATTCTTTTAACCCCAAAAGCAAACTATGCTTCCTTCGAAATGGTTTTCTTTAAAATACAAATCTTGTGTAAAACCAGGCTCTCTGTAATCAGAAGCACATTTAAAACTGGAATATAATTTAATTTCATTCATAAACACAAAATCCTTTCTGGATCACAATCCACCATCAAAATTATAAATTTAATTATTCTAGCTGCTGTGAGAAAATGCTATAAACGATTCGCCACCTGCAGGATCCTCACATGTGATATAGCCTACTAGCCGGAAAAACTTCTTTATGTTTACAGATGTGATGTAATGACGCAGTGCCATACTCGAAAACCTACCCGGCATCACTCAAATTAGAAAACATTATTATAAGCTAACCATTGTGAATCAGGCTGAAGGAAGGAGATCGTTTTGAAAACTGGCTGGTTATGTACTTGCTCAAATATTGATTTCGGATCATTTTTAACAAAAAAAAAGTTATGGGATGCAGCTTTAATTTGAGATGATTAACATTAGTAAATGAATAATAAACTGGAATATTAGTTAAATTTTTCACTTTCTTCGCTAGAAATTAATGAACATGACATGACAAAATATTGACAAAAAATGTCAATACAACAAAAAGCATGAAATGTACTCTTGTTTGCAAGCACATCCACACAGGACTTGTTTTTGCACTACAAGAGAAAAGCGACGGTTAGCATTTCACGCCAGCAAGCGTAGCTTAACGCCGTCCATCAGTCGCGAAGCCGTGCCCTCTGGCGTAGACCAGGAGGTCATTCTCTCTTGAACCCTACGTGGATCCCTGCCGTAACCGTCAGTCCCTCTCAGCTGTTACATATCTCTAACATTTCCTCATCTATAAAACTGGAAGGCTGTCTTGTGTACCCAATGCAAAGCTCTTCCCGCTATGTGTGGGCATTTGATTACAAGGCAACCCGGCCAGTTTCCTTTTGGCGCTGGACGTCTGAATTCCCACCTACTATCCAAACAGAGGATGTACTCACAGACTCCAAGACTATTCTGGTTTGTCTATCGGAAGAGTGTGAAATACTGGAATGGGACAGATGCCTACGGCTTCTCCTCTACTTGCCCTGGACTATTTATCTCTCTCCTTCTCCCTTTTCACCTTCATGCCGCAGGACATTTATAATCTCGCAACGTGTTTCTGATCTGCAAAGGCAATAATAGTCAATTCAAGGAAAAAAAATGCAAAGAGTTTTGGAAATATCTGAAGTTGGAGCACACAGAATTCCAAACATATTAAAAATACACTTAAAAAGAGAGAGTGAGAGAGAGAAAAGAGGAGGAGCTTGATCCTCTGATTGCTTGTGTCTTCTCGTTTCCCAAGCACTGGAAATAACTTCAAAGGGGATCGCAGCCTTGAAGAGAGCACAGATAGAGTTACAGTGTGGCAGCTGGAGAAGCCTTGCAGGTGGGGCCTGCTCTGACGGTGTAATATTATCTCATAAAGACAGACTGGGCCCTTTTTCAAAGGAGGCGACTTCCTCTCCTTTGTCGTCTAGACAAAACCAATGGAACGACAGTTGCAAAAGTCACCTTTGGCCAACAAAGACTCCAACAACTCTTGCCTAGAAAGCATGTATATGTACCCAAGATGTAGCGCACACATTGCAAAGGAGGTGACATCATGAACCACCAACCACAAGCATCTCTGATTTGCTCAAGGTTTAGAAAACAGCTTGTGCACTGGTGGCTTTTCAACGACAGTTTGCTTTTATGATGGCAGGTACAACCATTTTTCTTTATAACCAAGACATCTGCACACACTTCAAGAATTTGTCAGCCACTTTTTATCCACTTATAAGTACATAATGGAACCGTTTAGGCCTTCACTGGGAATCGAACCTACGACCTTGGCGTCATCCTCAACTGTTTGAGCCACAGGAACGCCAAAAGAGTCTGCAGTCTCCCCGAAAAACCATTCACACGCTGTCCCCTTGACAACGACGTAAGCAAACAAATGGTGCAATTCAGACCAGAGCAAACACTTAATATCATGTAAAGACTCAAACATGCATCATCGAGCCACCGGGGAGGACATCTTTAGCAGAGGGGAAGTGACAGGCGAGTCTATTATAAGACTGTGAGTAGAGACTGAAACCATCAATGGCGTGAGAATGATTCGCTCTCTTATGGAAATGTGTGCTACTCAAACGACAAAATACAGGAACATGAGGAAAGACAAACAAACATAACCATGCTATCAACAATCTAGAATTAGAAAAATGGCACATTTAAGAATCATTTCCGAGGCTTAAAGTTAAACTACGATTTTGGTAGTTCATGATGTTTAAAGTTCTACATCTTTTCAATAAAACAGGCAATAAAGAGCATGATGCTAACAATGTCAAGGTCATGGGTTTGATTCCCACAGAATGCACAACCTAATAATATACACTATAGAGTTCAAAAGTTTGGGGTCACTGAGATTTATCTATACTAGAACACAGTAAAAAAAACAGCCATATTGTGAAACAGTATTGCAATTTAAAACTCTCCAAGTTCTCTGTTTGAATACATTTTAAAATTCAATTTATTCCTGTAATGGTAAAGCTGAATTTTCCCTTATTAAAACATTTATTATTTGTTCTGTTTAATATTATTTTTGTGGATTTTTTTGATGAATAGAAAGAAAAAAACAGAACGGAATTTATTTGAATTTGTAATGACTTTACTGTCACTTTTGATCAATCCTGAATAAAAATATTCATTTATTTCATGGTCAGCTCAACTTTTGAACGGTAGTGCAAGTCAAGTTGGACAAAAAGAGTCCCCAAAATGCATAAAATAACATTAAACTACAAATCAAGATATCGCAATGCATAACAAATAAAAACAGCGTTTTCACCATGCAACAACTATCAGTTCACACCCACTGTAAACCATTCAGTCTAAAGTGCCACATCAGAGAACGTGAGAAAGCCTCATGACAACAACATTCACACTTCAGCCTGTCATACGCCAGCCTCTAGGTGCAAAATAAATACAGCATACGTCGAGAGTTAACTTGACATGATTTATGGGCAAGGAAGGCAAAAGTGCACGCCAGAATACTACCACAACTGCTCTTGAAGTTCAGGAGGCGGGTAAATCTGTACCCGGGAGGATTGTAGTCATCAACACCTAGCCTCACCGAAGCCTTTGAAGTCCCTCCCTCGCTTTGAAGGTCCCGGCGAAGAGGAATGCCTGCGCAGGGCTCTTGGAAAGCCCCCAGAGTTGTGGAATGCGGAGCAAGCCACTGCCGGGCCTCTGCTGGAATGCGATTAGAGCGCTGGAACAGACGAGGGCTCCCGCGCCAAGGAATGGCTGATGCCACCACTGATGGCACAGCACTGGCCCGGTCGTCGCAAATAAATATTTCATAGAGGAAAAATGGGCGAGAGAGTGGCAGAGGCGGGTGGGAGGTTAAGCGAGAAGCACCAAAATGGTCACCAATAAAAAGAGTGTGAATTTTAAGAAAAATACAAAAAATAAAAAAGGAAATTTTTGCCTTGAAAACAAAATGAGAGAGAAATATTCTAAATAAATGATAAAAAAAAAAAAAAAAAAAAAAAAAATCAATCATAAATGCTTGTGTACAGTATTAAAAAGTGGTATTTATTTTAAATAGTGCTGTCAAATTATTATTCGCGTCCAAAATAAAAGTTTTTGTTTACATGTGTGTACAGTGTATATTTATTATGTATATATAAAAGACACACACATATAGCATCTATTTCGAAAATATTTACATGTATACATTTATATTCACAAATTATATAATATAAAAATATATTTAATATATAAACGTAACATTTTCTTAAATACATACATGCATGTGTGTGTATTTATATATACATAATATACGTAGTATACACATATGTAAACAAAAACTTATTGTGGATGCGATTAATCATTTGACAGCACTAATCGCATCCACAATAAAATATTTGTTTACATAATATAATGTATGTGTTCTGATATATATATATATATAAATAAATAAACACATATGCATGTATATATTTCAGAAAAATATGTTATGTTTATATACTAAAACATTTATTTATAATCTAAATTATATGAATATAAATATAGACAAGTAAATATTTTCTAAAATATATGCATGCATGTGTGTGTATTTATATATACATAATAAATATACACAGAAAACACACATATTATGCAAACAAAAACCTTTTGTTTGATAGCACTAATTTTAAAATGGTCAAAACGTTATAGCGTTTTAAAGGGGGCATATGACGCGATTTCATGTTTTCCTTTGTCTTTCTAGTGTTACAAGCTGTTTGTGCATATATAAGATACGTAAAGTCACAAATTAAAGTCTCAAACCCAAAGAGATATTCTTTCTAAAAGTTAAGACTCATCCATGCCTTCCTGAAACACCTCATTTAAATCACTCCCCACAAATCTACGTCACTGTCACACTGCCCAAATGTATATGCAACGAAAGAAGCCTGAACTTTTATTCTTGCTGTAGTACTGTTGTCATGGAGACGCTGTGTGTTTCCAAATATGGTAAGGGGGTTAACATTTCCGTCACACGCTTGAGGTTATCAACCAATCACAACGCGCTGGATAGCTGGCCAATCAGAGCACACTGCGCTTTTCAGAATGATGAGCTTTGTAAAAATCAACGTGTATCAAAGCGGGGTAGAGAGGAGCCACAATAATGTACGGTATGTAGAAAATAATGTGTTTTTGATTCTTAAACCGCGTAAACACATTGAATTACACAAAATAATGTTCTTTTTAGCAACATCATATGACCCCTTTAAAATTCTTAGATTTTTATAATAACATGTCTTGGCATACGATATGTTCAGATAATGTGTTCTTCTGGCATTCAAAATAATATAATACGTGTGGAAAAATCCTCTGTTCTCTGCGGTGCCTCCTAGCAACAACAATTACAGCCATTTCAAGTGCAAAATAGTTTAAGACATGTTTTTTTTTGGGCGTTAAATAAGGGCGCAACTGCCAGTTACTTGACGAGAACAAACGTTAGTAAAATGTGTTGCGTGATTCATTTGAATTCTCTTCAATTTTGTGTCTGAAAGGGAAACTCCTACAAATGCATAATCAATAAGGTCAAGCACAAAAATAACTGTGTCCACGCCTTTTCAGCGCTAATTCTTCACTGCGCGTCTTTAGTAAAACCTGACAGTGCTATTTTAACGCCAAAAGTTAGTAAAACTGGCCCTATGACTCTAAAAATGAATGGGCACATATAGACTGGAGAATTCTATTTATACGCACGCCCTCTCTTTCAAACAAATACTACACCGACCTTAACGTCTTACCACTTAAACAAGTGTGCAGGCATTGGGTCGGCTATTGAAAGAGGGAAAGCAATGCTGGAGATGACTGGGCTGATCCAGTAAGCTCTCTCTTTAAAGGTCAACACCACATAGACCATCTCCAACTGTCTCTAACACATCCCATCACATGGAATGACCTTCTGAGATCAACGGCATTGATGGACCAACATGAGCAGGGAATGCCAAGATCTAAAAAGGGCTTGATCTGTTTTCAGGGGAATAATTCAAGTGAAAATGTAAATTCCGTCATTTACTCACCCTCACATTGTTTTTCCTGCAGGATGCAAAAGATTATATTTTCAAGAACACCGTATCTTCTTTCATGCTCCACATACACTCTTAAAAAGAAAGGTATTTCACGATGCCATAGAAGAACCTTTTTTGTCTAATTGGTTCCATAAACCTTTCAGTTTCACAAAAGGTTCTTTGTGGCGAAAGAAGGTTCTTCAGATTATAAAAAGGTAAGAAAGAGATGGTTCTTTGACTGAATGGTTCTCTGTGGAACCAAACATGGTTCTTCTATGGCTTTGCTGTGAAGAACCTTTTAAGCACCTTTATTTTTAAAGGGATAGTTAACCTAAAATCTGTCATCATTTACTCACCCTTAAGAAGTTCCAAGCCTGTATGAATGTCTTTGTTCTGTCTGAACACAATGGAAGATATTTTGAAAGAAGTTTGTAACTAGGCTGTTTTGGGGCACCATTGCCTTCCATAGTAGGAAAAAAATACTATGTAAGTCACTGGTACCCCAGAACTGCTCTGTTTTCCACATTCTTCAAAATATCTTCCTTAGTGTTCGGACAGAACAAAGACATTCATACAGGCTTGGAACTTCTTGAGGGTGAGTAAATGATAACCGGCTTTTCAATTTCGTGTGAACTACTTCTTTAAAAGAAGCTCGTAATAAGGTGGCAGCGCATTACTTTCCTATCACAATTATGACAGAACCAATGCAAATCCACTGGAAAACAGATGAGCGCTTGCTCATGCAGAACCTGTTTTCAAAGAAAGCAAAAACATGGTTCCCAAGAGACAAACCAGTCAAAATATCCACCCATTCCCTGACAACCTCACACACACACAAAAATCGACCACAGGCATCATCCTCCACCCCTCTACACACACACACAACATTTGGCTCCACTGCAATGGTAATTCAGGCCACCGTTAACCAGAGGATTGCAACAAGCAGCCCCTGTGCCAACGCCACTTGTCAATCAAAAGAACAACCCCAACATGGGCCAGTCCCGGAAAAGGGGGTGGAGAATCACTCAACCAATCTCTGGTAGATCCTTCAAAGCTTACTCTAGCCTCTGGACTCGCTCGTTCTCAAGTTACAGAGATAAATGGCGGTCGAATGATAGGATAGCACTCAAGAATGTGCGGCCATGGAAATTGGAAAGAGTGTGTTTTCTGCACCTCCACGGCCTCTAGTTCTCGCTAACCAGCCCTCCCTTCCTCCCTTCACTATGCCACTAGTTTAGATCGAGTTTAAGATTTGTTTTCTTAAGGAGGTTGCCCTACAGAAGAAAACGCTTTGTTTCCAGGTCAGAACCTATGGTCTGATTATACACGTGGGACTGGACTGAAGAGATGGCTGGATGGAGGGTTTTCAGGCCACATGTGGATTGAATTGAAGTTCACGCCCAATTTCATTACACTTGCATTCAAAGTATGTGAGGACATAAGGCAATAATCAGTTAATGAGGCATGACATGCAGACTTCAATCTGCTCTACAGTTTCCATAAGCCTCCAGAGCACTGACTACTGGTACCAGCGGCTTCTCAGTAGGGATGCACAATGTACACTAACGTTCAAAAAGTTTGGGACTTTTAAATGATTTTAAGAAGTTTCTTACACTCAAAGCTGCATTTATATGAGAAAAAAATACAGTAAAGACAGTGACAATTTAAAACAATTGGTTTTAAAATGGCATTTATTTCTGTGACACCAAAGCTATCAAGTCTTTAGTGTCTCAAGATCCTTCAGGAATGCTGACTCGGTGCCTAGAAACCTTGTTGTGAACAAAGTTTGTAAAACAGCATTTATTTGAAACCAAAATCTTTTGTAAGATTACGCATGCATTTAATGCAATTTGATCAATTTAATTTCTTTTTGCCAAATAAAAGTATTAATTGGTCACTATTGGATATTGCATCATACATGCTCATTTCTCCTGTCATAATTAGATTACCCTCACATAAAGTAATCTTTAGAAACATTAACAATTTGATAGCACACATTAGCAACATTATCTCAAAATGAATATCCATTTTTTTGTATAATGTTGCAATGCTTATTTAATTTTTAGCATTTAAAAAATTACTGACTTCATAATAAAGTTCAATTTGTTAACACGAGTGCATGCATTGGGTGATATGAACTAACTATGAATAACCATTTAAGGCATTTATTGATCTATTTATTGACCTAAAGTCAATAAACATAGTATTTTTCCATTGCCATTTCATGTTCAGCATTCAATAGAATAATCATTTTAATAGAATAATTTTAAAAGTGTATTAGAATATCTATAAATCACTTAGCCAATTTAACAAACGCTGAAATTGCTTCATTTCAAGGGGAAAAAAGGGGCCAAGCCATTTCCTGGCGTTATGAGAGCACTTCAAGGAAAGACAGGTAGAGTTTAGGAACAGCCAGAGCCTCTGGTATATTCCTTAAGGGAGAATCTTGGACGCCATACACTGAAACACCGGAAGCTATTTGGAAGCACATCAAAACAAGAATTGTTGTATCAATGCCATGGGTGGAAAGCAACAAAGCGGCGCTAAGAAAGAGAGACGCTCTCATTCTACAGCAGGAAAAAGGCTGGTTTTAGCAGTCAGTGCACCATTTGCTCACCAATAAAGTCATGTTAAGGTTAAAGACGACTAAATCATGTTCAAGAGAGCTTTCCAGCCGGGAGGAAGTCGAAAATGCCCTCAATCTGTTCAGTTACTCATGTAAGGGTGTATATAGAGATCAGGTTGGACAAGTCTCTCTATGCAGGCCAATACAGTTACACCAATATTTCTCCATGAGAAGAGAGATTTCAAGAGAAAAAAACTTCTAAGAGATTAACTCGGACTCAATGGGGCTGAACTCGACAGTCTGCTCACACCCATCCTGCCCATAAGTCTCTTGTACTGAGGCAGTGCGTGTCTTTGATGCTTGACTATAAGGAATCTGGAGGCGTTGCATTGAGTACAAAAGAAACCTGCAACGCTGGGAGAACCTAAAAGGAGCGAGAGCCATGTGCGAGTGCCAAGGCTGGGATTTCTCTCCCCACGTCCTTTTCACTCATCTTCCCTCCCCTACACTAAACCACTCAATCAGAAACTTCAATCCCCCAATATTTCCACTTCAGCAGCCATCTCTCAGGGTGGCATTAGCATCTGATCTGAGATGGCAAAGGAGAAGAAACTCCAATGAAATATTCAACATATCCATATTTGGCCGTTGCTGGGGGAGGGATCCGGGGGGCTGAGTTGGAGAGGTGCTGGGGGTGGTGAGGAGGTCTGACTCCCCTTAAACCCATTACATCAGCTTTTTTTCTGCTCCACAGATTCAGAGGCCTGTGCTTTTGCAAAACCAGAAAATGACCTAAATTGACATTCATTTGGTTGCTGGTGGTTTTAACATTTTGCAAAAAAAAAAAAATCTCCTCTTTGTCAATGCAATCTTACCAACTTGAGATCAAGTTTGTGGAGTCACAAGCATATCAAACGACAAAATAAGGGAAAACAGGAAACAAAATTCCTTTTTGTGCATTTGCAAAAGACTGCTGTCAAAACAAACAAGAATGTAGCAAAAGAATGCATTTAAAAATAAAATATAAAAACGAAATTGTTTTCAAATGTTCAAGTGAATTTAGGCATCACAACATTTTAACGTTCTGTGTGAAAAAATGGATATTAATTTTGAGATTTGACTACATTTAACTATTGACTTTTAATTAATTTATTAAAAATACTCAAATAATATTGTACAGATTAGCAAGAGAATGTTACTATCAGATAATGCCAAAGGTCTAATCTAAATAGTGCTGTCATATGATTAATCGCATCCAAAATAAAAGTTTTTGTTTACATAATATATGTGTGTGTACTGTGTGTATATATATATAGAATATAAATGATACAAATATAAATATATACATGTAAATACATGTAATTATTGTCAAAATATATACTGTATGCGTGTGTTTTTATATATACATAAATATACACAGTACACACACATATATTGCATAAACAAAAACTTATTTTGGATGCGATTAATCATGATTAATCATTTGACAGCACTAAATCTAAATGTAAAAATCATGGAAATTAGCGGTATATTGTCCAATACCAAAAAAAACAAACAAAAAAACACTGCAGATCAAAAGTTTGGGGTAAATTTTTGAAAAATTCTCATAAAAAATACAGTTAAAACAGTAATAATGTGAAATATTATTACATTTTAAAATAACCACAATATATTCTACAATGTAATTTATTCCTGTGAAGGCTTCAGTGTCATCATTCAAACATTTGACTTTTTTTTCATGATTTATTTTAATGAATAGAAACAGAAAGAAGAGAAATCTTTAGTAACATTATAACTTCCACTTTTGATCAATCTGAAAATAGACTCAGCTCGGTTTAACACATTTGACTTGTTTAAATCGATTCCATACACTTTCCCAGAAAAGCTCAGCAGAAAATGTGGAAAAAAGTCTGCAGAGAAGGCCTGCTCATGACGTGACCCTTTAAAGCAAATAAAACCCATATCAAACCCCAGGCAAATGAGACTTGAATCAAAACCGTTCAAACAAACAGACAAACAAACAGCTAAACCACTTTTCCACCATGTGCCAGTGAATCCCGATGCCTCCATTATGTGCTCCAGCTGCCCAGGCAGTCAGTCTTAGGCAGCATTATGGAAACATTGTTGAGGAATGGGATGAATGGTATGGCTTTGATCTCTGGCCGTTGACCTGGCAGGCCCTGGTCCCTCCTCCATGCATGCGGCGGCCAACATCAAAACCCTTCACTCGGGGAGATCAGTCCTAATCCCTGCACCAATTTAATCAGCCATCTCAACGACTCACATTACGCTTTTTAATTAGGAGCGAGTCATTGCTTCGGCATCACACCCAGCCGGAGTGCTCGCACTGCGTGGACCTCTAAGTCCTGTGAGCTTATGTCAAATATAAGATTTCACCTTAGAGAATAGAGAGATTTTTTTCTTTGACTCACTTTTTAATAGACTGCAACTCCCTTCCGCCACAGAAGAGGATAGGCAAGATCCCAGTGGCCCTTCCAGTCTACACTCTCACCAAGTCTTGGTTAAGAAGCAACTAGAGGACTTATCAGGACTGATAGGGCTGCACAATTAACTGTAATAAAACTGAATATCACAATAAGGCATTTAGGGGGTTAAATATGTGCGCCGTGTATTCCAGAGTGAAGCGCAACTCTTCTTTTACCGGTCCGTTTTTTTTTTTTTGTGTCATTTTGGTTCACAATAAATGTGGCGGTGTCCCACATGACTACCATAAATGTTAGAATTGTAATTTTATTACAATGCTAATAAAATAATATTTATTATTATTGTTGTTGTATAGTCATTGATGTATAATGAATTTTTGACCAAGTTTTAGGCCAACAAACAAAAACATGCACACACACACACACACACACACACACACACACACACGCATGCATGCATGCACTGATTAATTGATTAATCAGAGAGAGAATTACAACTGAATTTTTTTCCCCCCCTAAGGACCAAACTGCAAGGGGGTTCTCAAACTTTTGATTCACTCAGAGTTTTCGGTTACTTCTTGAACTAATACAGAACTTTTGTATCTCTTTTAGACTCGCCTTCCACCCTTTGAACAAAACTGCAGCGGCAGCTATTTGCAGCAACAAGCAAAATCTGTCCAACACAAGCCTCTATTCACAGGGCCAGCATCCATCAAAGGACTGGGGGGGGGGGGGGGGACAACAGAAGATCCCATCCTTTCCAACCCGTCCAGAAGCACTGCAAAAAAACAAAACAAAATCAAAGGCCTCAACAACACCCAAGACCAGTGATTTCATTGGACGCCAGATGGAGTGGCCAGTGCCAAAGTGACCATATCAAAAGCCCCCGGGGCCCTGAGCCACCCCCTACAGTGCTCAAACAGGGACCATCCCCATAGAGAACAGAGGGGGTGTGGGACCAATGACGAGTCAAAGAAAGACACAGACTGATAGAGAGACCAGCAGAGAGAGAGAGAGAGAAAACAAATGAGGCCCAGGGACGAGAAAGCCACCCAAGGCAAGCAGCGAGGGGTAGAGCACAAAGACAGCGGTTGCCTGGGAGAGAGGAGCTCGCAGCAGAAACTATGTCCAGATCAAGCCACTCGCCGCTGGGCCGGCCCGAGTGAGGTGAGCCCTTACTGAGCCCCCGGAGGTCACGGAGAACAAAGGAGCAGAGTACTGGAAAAACAGCTGGCCAGAGCAGATCACAAATGAATAAGGAGGAAGGCATGAAAGAAAGATCAAAAAAGGGGAGGGACAGAGCGAGAGGAAAGCAGACATAAAAGGAGGAAATGTTAAAAAAATAAAAAAAGTATGAAGCTTTCCTTAAAAGAAAAGCAGTGAAACTCAAAACAGATTTTGCATTAGTTAAAAAAAAATAAAAAAAAATAAACAAATCTAATAAATCACCCGATGACTAGAATCATTGGCCATTTTGGGATTTCTGGCATTAGCATCAAATTATAACATTAGCTGATTTCTAATATTTTTGGTATAATTTTGAGTAAAACTATTTTGGAGTACTTGTGTCAAACAAGTATTAAATGCTGAAATTAAATTATTGGCAAACCACTGTAGAAAAACAAGATACAAGATATTTCATGAAACTCAGAAAGGTCAAAAACACTGGGTAAGGTCAAGTGTAGATCTTAAATCAGTAAACTGAGGATAAGCTGTGAAATAGCACCTTATCACAACAACACTGGGGGAAATATATATATAAATTCTACTTACATATCAGTCTGACTATATGATAGTAATAATAATAATTTATTATTAAAGATAAGAAAATAAGAAATATGACTATGCAGAGAAGAACGTGAAGCCATGTAGAAGCGCTTCGACACATGTGCATCCACTCATATGGGTGAGGTGAGTAAACAAAGCTTACGGGAAGCACACACCACAATAACACATGCACTCACTCTCACACACACACACCACAGCTTAGTTACAAACATACACACACACACACACACACACACACACTATCACACAGATGTAACGTCGTAGGAGAAATGATAGATCAAAAGTAATTCAGTTTAACTATCTGGCTAAAAAAATAATAATATCCAAAACACCTGCTACTGTGTACAAGGTGTTCCCCCAAAAAGTATTCTATATGGGTTGCTTTTTATCAATTCTGAATTAAATAGAAGTGCTTTACGTTGGTATGACTTTATAAAAACACACTAGCATGATTTCAATCAGATTAAAGCGCTTATATGGCATTTTAAGCGCAAGTTATTGCTATAGTCTAATTGAAACTGAACTTAGGGGATGTAAATGCACTGCTTCAAAAGGATACAGTGGTTCAGATCCCAGAGTTCGTGGAGAAACCAAGCAGTCTACAAGAAGGGTCAACATGAACCAGAGCAGATACAATTCACAATCCTCGACCAACACGGTTCCTTCGAGAAACAGGCTTATTATTCTTAAGGACTGTGGAAGGTCTTCTGGGGTTAGCGGTGGGTTGGACACGGTCGGTCGACTGAATTCCACCCAACATTTGTACAGAGAGCAGGCTACACAAACAGTGCTTTGTTCGGATCCAGAATGCTATAGAACCCTCTGCCAAAGGTAAGCCAAGTATGTCTGCTTGGCAAACACAGAGAGCACCGAGAGGTCTGGGGAAGAGAAGCGCCTCCAATGCTCAAGAGTTAAACATCAATCTTCTCAACAATGTTCACATACATGCACACACTGAGCACAAGGAGGATCAGAGGAGGCCGTTTTCTAAAGGTAGGCTAATGGTCAACTACCTCTGAAGGTGATATGGACAGAAAATGGCTTTTTCAACTCTAAAGCTAATTTACTCATTGTAATGAGCAACTCGTTCTCTGGACTTCAAGTCTGTGTCGGGGAGGTTGAAAGCAATTATGGCCCATTTGTGGACAAATCTATCTCTTGAACCGGTTCTTGATAATGATTCGCTTGAATCGATTTGCACAGCATTTGCGAGTCTTGACTGTATGGGAGAACTTGACGAGAAATCGAGTTGATTGTAGTTCCAACATGTCACCACTTTCCCTCACGAATGATTCAGCATTACAAACAGATCTCACTGTGTTGAACAATGACAAATCATATTTTTGAAATGCATTCATTACAACAAATCTCTGCTGTGAATTTGTATCTTTCATAACTTTTTCAACAAGACAACCCCCCCCAAAAAAAAAAGATTCTATACAATTCACTGAGGGAGTGAGTCCGCTTTAAAAAGTCAAAAAGATTCACCCTAAGGAGATATGGTGGTAGAAAATATGAGATGGAAGCAAAAATCATATTTCAAAAGCAGTGCATTCACCTGAGAAATTTTGTGTTCCCTCACAAAAGCACCGAAAGATGTTTTTCCTCAGACCTTATATGAACTATAAACCCCCTAGAAATATATAAATTAATTTAGATCTTTAATTACAAGTAAATGTGCCTTTTTCCAAACAGACATAACCAAATAAATAAAGGATTCTGTACAATTCACTGAGGGAGTCAAACTAGTCAGTCAAAAAGATCAGTGTGAACTATATGTAAATTTCATGCATCTTTGACTCATTGAAAAGAATCAGTTCATAAGAGTCATTTGTTCATGAATCCGACATCACGGCTCGCACTGTTCATGGATGCTTGCAAGAAACACTCTCAACATAATGAACATCTCAAAATGAAACAGCATAGAAACACCATTTTCAATTGTGTTGCATTTGTGTTCAATTTAGTTGCATTCTCTTAGAGTTGCAACTAATAAAGCCTTGATTCTATGCTACAGTTAACAAAGCTTATGATCTTACAAACCATGGAACCACTACTGTGTCTAGAGGCGACTATTGATCTATAGCTTTACACCACATCTTCCCAAGTCATCCAGAAGAAGGCACACGCAACTAAATGCCATCGTCACATGAGCACATCTCAAGTGCCACGATAACAAATGCCTCATCCATATTTTATTCATATGAAAACATGTGAAGCCATTAATAAACCCTGAGGGACAACTCAACACTGAAATCAACCATCTGTCAGTCACTTTCACACGTACCTCCTGACATCTCACATCAACCTCAACCCAGCTTTGATGATGATCATATCTGACAGATGTTTGTATTTAGCACCCAGGCTGCAGCACTGGACAGCAATGAAGCTCAACAGAGGATACACAAACACAAAACACAGCCATGTTCTACCATGACTACATTACTTGAGGCAAAGTCACCTGTTTGTTCATGTGCATCTAGGAATTAGTTTGGTAACAAACAAAAAGCAACATTTGTATGGTATGACTATCACAATATATGCACATCCTCTATTTTTTTTAATGCAATATCCATAAAAACATGGATGGAAACCAGCCTTACAATAATCTAAAACCTTCAACCTTTTGAAGACACCTATAAAAATACTAAGACACTCATGACCTGTAAATCACATGACCTACTGTGCTCATGATTAGCGCATTTTATCTGATGCTCCACAGCCGTGCAAGAAGTGTGAAAATAAATGCCTATTGTAGTCACCACCATCATCTTGGATCCCTTACTTACATTTTCCTCCCTGGCCTCACGTCTCTATCAGCGTCTGTACAGAAGTACATACTCAAACAAAGAAAGTGAGAAGCAACCATCCTCAGCATCTCATGCATCCTGATATTCTCTGCCGATATCGGCTTAGATTTCTCCAAATCTGTTCTGATGAAGAAACAAACTCACCTTCATCTTAGATTAGTTTCATTTGGGATATCTGATCAATTCTAGTGGATGAAATGAATTGCATGTGTGGTTGTTAAAGGGGTCTTTTTCTAGGCTTGATTGTTTATGGGGTGCAGTCTAACATGTGTTAGAAAAAAAAGCCGCATTATTTTTCACATAATTTACCTTTATTCTACACCGTTTTGTCCCTTCTCTTATGAACACTGATGATTTCCTGGTTTTATGTGATGGGCTCAGATTGGTCAGCTGGCCCAGTGTGTTGTGATTGGCGTCGTCAGTATTGCTTATCAATTTGAGCCCGACTGAGACCCAGAGAATATTAGTGAAGAGGATTGCGCAGAACCTGTGCAAGCACGGCCCTTAATGGTGTGTTTTTTTGTTTGTTGTTGTCTCATGCTTTTAGATACGCTGTTATTGGTAAATGCTACTGCTTATGTTAGCTTTTAATATATGGTTTTAATTTAATTCGCTTTTTTTTTTTAAGTTTTGAAACTTGTGAATGCATTAGAATCGCGATTCATATATGAACAGATTTTTTTGTGCACCCCTAGTTTTGACGGCATGGCAACAACTCTTCCTCTTCTCTAAAGCAGCGCAGCATGACCCGCCCCCTTTGTTGTATGTTCCCGGGGGCGGGGTTTATGTAAATAACGTCACAAACCCAGGAAGTAACTCGTTGTAGTCCCTACGAGCCGTTTTTTTAGGCATTAAACTGCCATAATTCAGCGTCGTAACTTTGCAGATATTGTTTATGCTCAAACAGCAACATTACACACTAAAAGTGAAATCGCAATCAACCACCCCTTTAAAGTACTAGTATTGCAAATGCAAAAGTCTAAACCGCACAAATCCAAGCTCTTCCCCCTCTCTCTGGCCATCCAGCTTATCAGAAGTTCATCTCTGGCATGCTGAGAGAGGCACATACCACTCGCTCGGGCCCATCCTGTGAGCTCTCTGGTTGGCAAGAGAGGCCCTCTCAGCCGCTTTGATGTGCTGATGGTTCGGCGGCTCGCTCTGCAGCTGATGATAGCATCAGAGCAGGCCTCTCTTGGGCCTGTGTGCCACGCCATGATAACAGGAGGGTTGATAACAGGAAATATAAGCTGTCATGAGCAACACGTTGAGTTGGATGCCAAGCTGCCAAATCAGAGGGACAGCAAAAGATGCAGAGAAAACACAGAGATAGAAAGACAATGCAGGGGTGACGAGGCAATGCAAATGAAGGATAAAGATCCATGAAAGTGCTCACCTGACTTGTGTCAACCCGTGTTGCTTCTGCAGTGGCAAACCGCATTCAGGCTTTCATTTTTTAACATTTGTTATATATCTTATTGTGGCCAATTTGTTTGTGCATATTTTTACTTTTTTGCCTTGTAATAATATGTAATCAAAATGCCATCACTTGACCTTACAGTGAAAATACATCTGGTGACATACACATATAATATATACACATATATATATACACATATACATACACACACACACACACACACACACACACATATATATATATATATATATATATATATATATATATATACGGCCACTGATGTACATCACAATAAGTGTTAATTAGGTAGTTTTCACTAATATTTTGAATTAGGTTTTATTTATTATTTATAATAATAATTATGATTATTTATTTATATTTTCAGTTTTCGTTTTATTTAAATATTATTTGTATACAGTTTTCACTAATATTTTGAATTAGGTTTTATTTATTATTATAATTTATTTATATGTTCAGTTTTCGTGTTAATTTAGTTTAGTTTTTATTTTATTTTTTTCCACATTGCAATTTAGGTGTATTTTTTATTTATTTATTTGCACTGAAATACATTTTATGTTTTATTTCAGTTAGCTGACAAGCAACATTTCTAATTTTCATTTACATTAAGTTGTTCATCTAATATTTAATTAATTTATTAATTAAAATTATTAATTTTAGTTACAATAATATCAAGCATCAGGACCAACAAGCAAACATGAGGTAAAAGACCAGCTTTAACGTCCCTCCAGAGACTTTCTACCTAACATCCACAGCAGTTCAGCTTCTCAAGCCAAATCTAAAAGGATGCAGAGATAACCTGATTCTGTAATAAAGTCAGGAATTAAGCAGGAAAATTCACTTTGGTGGTGTAACTGGGCCAGTACAACCTTCTAACCTAAGTCTAAAACATGGATTCAAGAGGTCACAATCTACCATGAGACCATATCGCTAGTGTTAAATATCCTAAAACAACCTTACAAATAACACAAACATGCTAAAATGATGCTTATGTGTTCATTCTGAACGAGTTAGGCCTTTATAGAATAATATTAGGTGAAAACAGCTGGCAGGAGAAACAGCACAGATACATAAAGCACCAAGTAAAATAATGTGCAAGAATAATTTAAAGTGGAGACAGATGGATAGACAAATAAATGGGTGATGATATAACAGAATAACTATGACACACACACACACAAAAACACTGAGTAATATTTCCAAACATATAAAGTGAACATCTGAAGAAACAAGAAGCAAGTCACTAATGCTCAAAGTAGATATGAAACAAAAATCGTGTTGCTTTTTCTTCTCATGACTTGATAATATGAGCGAAACGGCTTCTTAATGAGAGAAAAAAAAGAAAGAAAGTAGGACGGGACATGATTTTGTCCATCGGGAATTGATTGGATCATTGGATTGCTGTTGTTTGCTAATTGCATGTCATCAGAGAAAAAAAAATATTGTTGCGAGGGGAATGTTTTTGATTAAAGCTTATTATAATAAACACTGCTGACTTTGAACAACGTCTGAAAATAAATATAGGCAACAAATCTCAGACACATTAGCACTAGCAAGCGCATTCAAAAGACAAAGCTGTGTTGAAATTACACCGCCAAGGCACAGCACACAAATCACACAAATCACACAGAATCACCATCTCATATTATTCCACCGAATACTGACGCCTCATGTGTGGTCTCGAAACGTGTTCAATACATACACTCAGTCAAAGGCAGCAAAGGAAGGATTTTTACAACCTTTAGAAACTGTTGTATCAACAAACAGCAGATCTCTAAAGCATTCAGAGTCCTGAAACGCTGGCTCCATTCACAGCAGCTCCACACTGAACGACTGTGTTTGAAGCTTTCTGAATAAACCCTGCTGGAGGTTTGACCCACGCACATGTAGCCATCTTATTTCCACCGTGATCCATGTTCACCAAATCACCCTCAAACCGCTATTAAAAAGAGATGCGGTCATCAAGTGACTCGGTCATTTCAACCATTGCTGGCACTTTCCAGACCACAGAAATCAAACATTTAATCAACTAAAAGTCAAAAATCACAGTCCAGGAATCAGAACACAAAAGTGTACATTAGTGCGTTCACAAAAACTATAGCTCCAACCTATAGGTCTCCCAAAATAAAAAATAAATAAATACATAAATAAATAAACAGGAATTCCAATTTTCACAGCCAGCATCTGATTCCAAACATATTTTAATTTCTGTGAGCAATATCAAATCATATGAAGTTTGCAACAATGCACCAATATTGAAATTCTGACCAGTAATTATTTTCATGATATGGTCAATAACTAATACATTTATTGCTATAATTCAAGATTAAAATCTAAATACAAGTTAATTTAGTCATCATAATCCGACAGGAAAAAAAAAAAAAAAACTGGTATAGAGATTAAATTAGAGAAAAAAAGAAAAAAAAGAGGGGCTACTATAATACCTGAAAATATAAACGTTGGGGTCAGTAAGATTTATTTATTTATTAAGAAAAAAAGTACTTTAAATTGATCAAAAGTGACAGCAAGACATGCGAGTGACAGGTATACTATTGCTATATTATAATAGTCTAAATATATAAAAAATATCATATTTAAACAAAATAAAAATTAAACATTTAAACAAAAATATTCAAACATTATATTATAAATATTTAGAATAGTATACCAATAAAAATAGATTACATATATGTGTTAAATATTATATTATTATGATTTTGATATAGTTTACATTAAAAATAATATTAACATTGCATAATATATTTTATAAAAACAATAATTTAAATAAAATAGAAAAAAATCTATACATTTTATTTTAAACGGTGTAATTTAATAAACATTTAGATTCTTATTTATTTTTTATTAAAGAAAAAAGTACATTAAATGTATCAAAAGTGACAGTAAGACATTTATGATACAATCTATGCTGTTCTTTTAAACATTCTATTTACAGAACACTGAAAAAGATCAAATAAAATGAGTCAATTTTAAATTAATAGTGATTTTAAAGAAAAAAAAAAAAGAACTAAAAAGTAACATCTCCACAATAATATTAAGCAGCACAGCTCTTTTCAACACTGATAATAAGCAGCAACATATCTTGAGCACCAAATCCGTGTATTAGAGTGATTTCTGAAGGAGCATGTGACACTGAAGACTGGAGAAATGGCTTTTACTGAATTTTTGATCAAATAAATGCAGCCTTATTTATTCAAATAGGAGACCCAAGTTAGAGTTTACACTCCCTCACTCACTATTACTACACAGAAAGCCGTTCTTGTGTCGCCGTCACAGGAGCTGTCAATATATTATCCTCAAAATGATCTGCTCATCTGTTGGAGTGCCACCGTTTTCCTTGCACACACTTCAAAGAGCAGCATGCACACACACACAGTGCTGTTCCTGTATAAACGTTACAAGGCACAGTCAACTCTGTTCCACCTGTTGTGTACTTTAGGAACACCGATGGATTAACCCAATCTGAAAAAACAGCACAGGGAGAAAATCAGGACCTAATCATATTTTGGGTTTATATGAAAAAATGAAAACCCCAAACGTCCTGATGCCCAAATTTAGACATCGAGTATTTCTCCTTCACCCGTCTTGTCCAACGAACACCTCCACCTTTATTTGTGCAGGGGTGGATTTCGCTGCAGGCCTGAGATTACATCACCAGCCGTTTGCGGTGCAGCTTTATCAGTCAGGCATTGCTCAGCCAGCTCTTTGAAGAGCCGCCGGGGGCCTTTGATCTGAGCGTGCTCAGTGGCCGATCCTATCAGCTCCGGCGGCACATTTGTGCTCAACCCAGAACCAGATTCCAGAGCCACCTCTCATTCTCTCTCAGGTCTGACGGGTTATGTGTAATGAGGTAAAAGGAGAGGGAAGGGCCTCCACGCAGCAGTAAATCCAGAGAAAACCTCTGCATGCGTGTGAAAAATACCACATAAATAGACAAGGTGTTGAAAGTCATCTCAACTCAACATGGAACTGGGGGCAGCACAACCAAAAACGCTCTTTTCCTTTCCTGGTGTTAATAACATACAGCATAGAAGTTACAGACTGTCTGTTTTAATATGTAGAGATAGAGAACTAGTATATTAATGACAAGTGACAACTTAAAAAATAAAATATAAATTCTGAAAATAAAGCTACTACTAAAGATATTTAATATATCACTATAGCTATATTATACTATTTTACATTAAAGATTCTAAATATATTTCAATTTAAATAATAATGAAATTTTTAATAATTTAAATAGAAGCATTTTCATTTCAAACATTATATTTGAAATATTACAATCCTTAAAATGAAAGTTTATATTTTAACTAATTAAAAATAAAATACAATATATATTAATAATATTATATTAATATGATTTGTAGTTTAAACAAAGTAATATTCATGAAATTTGATGAGTTTAGATCATTTATATAAAATAGAAAAAAATAGATATTTTATTTTAAACATTATAATATTATAGTAAATATTGAGATTATCTTATTTAAAATTAAACGTTAGTTTTAACTAATTTAAAAAATAAAATGGATACAAAAAACACCTGTTAAATATAATATTACACTATAAATATGATATTTTAATATATTTAATACTAAAAGTAAAAATATGTATTCACTTAAATATACAGGAAATGACAAAGTAAATATATTATTATAAGTATATGATATCATATTTAAAAATAAATAAAACTAACCCAAAACAAAACAGGCAAAATAGGCAAAACAGGCTAGTCTACCAATATGTGAACCTGAGGAGAGTATATCCGAAGCAAAGTGGCAAATCTAGGTCTCTCACCTAAAAAAAATAAATAAAAAATACACATTAGGGGGAATTCTGGTCAAGTAGAGATAAATCTACCTCCTTTATACCGTACAGAGCAGTTGAGAACATTAAGCAAAGAGACAAGTCTGCCGCTTGGACCAGACAACCTAATCTTTCAAAGCTGGAAGCTGCTATACCGAAGGGACGCTGAATATCTCATTAAAAGGGAGCCAGGAGACGGTTGTCAGGCATTGTAGTCTATTTCAGAAACCACAGAGAATCAACGCCTTGGACGAGACAAAATGTCTATGACATAATGAACACCTGGTGACCATGGAAAACAACAGGGGAGCAATTATACAGAAGCCATGAGGAGTGAACAAAGGAGAAGACAGAATGGATGATGCATCACAGAGAGAGGAGGACTTTCTTAATATAACAGAGACACAAATAAGCAGAACTGGGTTACAAGCAGAACTTATCTGTACCTTCACAAATCAGCTGGGTTGTTCTTTAGGTGCATTACAGCCAGTTCACAACATACAAATATGTGACCCTGGACCACAAAACCAGTCTTAAGTGTCAATTTTTCGAAATGTTATGATAGGACAATATTTGGCTGAGATACAACTATTTGAAAATCTGGAATCTGAGGGTGGAATCTAAATATTGAGAAAATCACCTTTAAAGTTGTTCAAATAAAGCTCTTAGCAATGCATATTACTAATCAAAAATGAAGTTTTGATATATTTACAATAGGAAATTCACAAAATATCTTCATGGAACATGATCTTTACTTAATGTCCTAATGATTTTTGGCATAAAAGAAAAATGGATCATTTTGACTCATAAAAAGTATTGTTGGCTATTGCTACAAATATACCCCAGAGACTTAAGACTGGTTTTGTGCTCCAGGGTCACATATGTTAATGAATAATACATAAAAACAAGAAATAAGCAAATGCTGATGAATGTTCATTTTAGGAAGTGTACTGTAAGTGGTGAAACCAAATAAGCGTTCGGCGTAATATCCCAGTGGAAATCTTTCGTCTTATGTAATTCTCGGCTGGGGTGTATTGTGGTATACTTTGAACCCGGTGTTCTTGAACTCAAGAAGAAGGTGGCCTATATGATAAGCAGAGACGTGGTCTTAAAACTCAAGGATTTCATGACTTGGTAAATATTAGTGAAGCTTGGATTTGTTGCAGTTACTTGTTTGTTTGACTTGAATGAGAACGGTCTTAAGACTATTGCTGAAGCTACCGGCGAGGTCAAGCAAAAAAGCAATGAGCAACACAAATGATACTAAAAATTACAACTTTTCTAAATGTGCTATACACCAATAAAAGGTCAAACTATAAGGGAAGCGGAGATATAAATAGTTATATACTGTTGGTGTATGAGGCCAGTGACATTCCTGCTATCACTCAATGACTGCAAACCATTAAACACAAGAAAATGATTAAGGTGTCATATTGTACAATATGGTTTAAAACTATAGAGTCTGTAAGCTTTTATGTTTTTGAGAGAAGTCTGTTGTGCTCACTAAGGCTGCATTTATTTGATCAAAAGCAAAGTAAAAACAAATATTATTGCAGCTAAAATCTTCTATTTAAATATATTTAAGTTTAATTTATTCCTGTGATGGAAAAGATGAATTTTCAGCAGTTTTCTCGTGTCACATGATCCATCGGAAATCATTTTTTAGGATTCTTTAATTCAAAATTATCAAAATAATAATAGTACTGACCATAAAATTTGTAATGATAATGTGTGTGGGAGAGAAAAAATAATTAATTTGCTTTAATAATCTCTTAAGAATCAACAATGTTCTCTTTCCCAATGTTATTCTGTCATTCATACATTCTTAATACTGAAGAACCTTTTAAGCTAAAACCGTAAATGATCATAAAAAAAAAAAAAAATTTAAGACTTGATTTAAGTGTTTTCCATCATGACCTAGACTTGACTTGAAATCTTGAAAGAAAGCTTGAATCAAGTCAAGTCTAGGTCATGATGGAAAAGATTTGAAACCGGTTTCAAGGGTTGGTTGAAGTCATATTGTGGATTACTGAAGTCTGAAATTAAATCTCATCCTCAAGACATGACCCGAGACATGAAGTCTAACATTTTTCGAGACCCCTCGTCTACATCTCGTCTCGTCTAGATGACGGTAAAGAGTCCCTGGAGAGCAAAGAGGAAAAGGAAACATATGAACAAGTGCTGAGGAAAACCCTCAAGTCTAGGCTAATTGGTTAAGCAGAAGGGCAAAAACAGTGTAGCATACTGAGTCGGGACATGACAGAGCGTCTAATGGCGTGATGAGTACAAGGCAGAGAGACAGTCAGACACGGAGCGAGGGAGAGACCGAAAAGCAGAGATTGAAAGAAACAATGGCTCCGCGTTTTGGACTTCAGCCGTTCGTCAGCACATTCCTGAACGACAACAAAGCATGCCTGAGCCTCTGTGTGCGCCCAGAGCATTGTCATTTCATAACCCTCTGCCCCCACCGCAGCTTTTAGAGAAGGAGAGACTAAATGAAGCACACCAGCCTTACCATTGTGTCAATAGTAGCTTATATATTGGGTTCCAAAAAGCCCCATTTAACTCTCGGAACAGAGTTTCTGGAGGTGTAACCATAGCAACTGGAATGACGAGCTGTGATAAGCTAATCAATCTGCGTTGTCAGTCACCATCAGGACCGCTCTTGCCTCTCAAGTGAACATCCAGTCCTTGTAAATGATCTTTGATGGGCAAATCAATAGGGGGTTCATGGAGAAACGGCGGAGCGATCTCTTGCGCCCTTTGCAGGAAGCAAGAATAGGAAAGTCTAACACAACTAAAGAATCCATACATAGACCTGCGCTGGGTAAAATAGAGAATTTACTATTCATTTTTGCACCTTAAGAAAACAAACACTAAAAAAGTGCATCAGAGTGAGGCAGACAGTGGTAAAAGAAGAAAGAAGTAGACAAAAACAGTTTAATCTTTTCTACTCCAGCAGAGGGAGAAAAAAACCAGCCTCAAATTACTTTGGCAAGGCTCTGAAAGGCCGACGGGTTAGCGGTTTGAGTAGATCGGTCTTAAAATACAGCTGCCACCACAAAACCAATAAATGGAAAAGTAGTCGTGCAGCACTTTTAACCTTTTAAACCCACGGTTGTTGCATATTGCTACTGTTGCTGTGGACAGGGAGGGGCCCGTGTTTTTGGGTACCCGCTGTCTCGTGGAGGGCCGCTCTGGACTCCCATGGTTTCAGTCTGTGGGAAAAGCATGCAGACTCTTTAGGCCAAACCAAGCTCTCATTATGGTCCTAATTTAAGCGCACAGCTACAGCGAGCTTTGAGGAAAGACGCTGTATCAATTACGCCACAGATCGTGGGCTGGCTTTAACAGATTTTGTAAGATAAAATTGAAAATATATAATAGTCCTAAAGTGCAGTTTATGCATCTAGGAATGAACCCAGAGCTCAAATTCTCAACACCGCAAACAAGGAAAGTCGCCTCGTGGTCTGTTAAAAGAATAGTAGTAGAGTAGTTGCTTATTCGTTGACAATCTTGCATTAAGTGGGCTCTTAAAGAGATAAAACACCCTCATGTATGGCCCAATGATTTCCCTGATGTGGAAAACATGGCCAGAATCGCAGAATCCAGTTATAAAAATGCAATTTACTGTATAACACAGAATTTGCACATTTCTGGATGAATAAATCAAAAGTAGCTTGGCAGACTTAAAATCAACACACAATACGGACTAGTGTTTGTGATTATTAAGTTGGAAAAATACAATTTAAATCTGAATCCAGCATTTTCTGTGCGAATGAATGGCGCAGACGCACGGTTTTGTTTACTACACACATACTGAAGTGCGTTTGACGCTCGCGGTGTTTTCAGCCTCTGCCGCACATGAACACATTAACATGATCTCTAGAACTGCTCTTAGAGTCGCTTCATCAGCATTATACCGTTACTTTTGAGAAAAACTACTGTCATATATACAAACAGGAACTTAAAGGTCTTCACAGCAACCTGTCAAAATAAAAGTTTGGTTTAACTTGAAGAAACTTTGACAGAAATATATTACTTAATGTAACGATAGTACTACTACTGCTATTAATAATATTAATTGAATATTCTTAAAATTAAAACATTATTTTGCAGAATTTTTTTTTTACCAGAATTTATTTACCAGAAAAATGTAAATACACATAAACATTTTTTAATTTAACCATTAAAACAAAGTCTTTTTATAACGGAAAACAAACAAAATTCAGAGAAATTAAAATGGAAAAAAAAATGGAATTTGAAAAAAAAAAAAAAACTAAAACTGATTTCATAGGGCCCCACTCTTGTCACTCCAGAGCTGTATGGGTTTCTTTTTTATGCAGAAAACAATGATACTTTGAAGAACGTTGGGGTTCAAATCAACATGTGTTTGTGTTCCACAGAAGAAAATAGGACAACATGAGTAAACAACAACCATCCCATTAACCTCTGATCATTGAGTCAGTGAGCTGAACTAGAGACTCGTACCAGTCTGATTCATGAACAAGTCATTTAAACCAGTTTAAGAGTCATTTCATTTGAAAAGAATTGAAGATCACTCCTCACTCAAACTCATGAATGTTCAAAGGAGTACTGAGGCGGACGTGAAAATTTCAGTGACTTTTCAAATGACTTCATAAATGGATTTTGGAAATCGTATGGACCAATTATATGGCATTGTTAAAGTTTCAAAGGCTTAGTTTCCATTCAAATGTATCTAGATAGGAAAAGAGTGACACAGAATAGATCTTCAGAAATTCTACTTGTATGTTCCACAGAAGGAATATAGTAATATGGATTAGAAATAGCATGATAATGAATAAACAACCACAGATGATTACGGCTGAACCATCTCTTTGAGAGAAACAGAAAAACTCACTGGGACCAAAATAACAATCAATAATAATAAATGGCATGTTTATGCATAAAAAATGATAAGTGGATCACCCGTTTCTCTGTTCTCAGGACCTTCAAGGAGGAAATTGACTATGCGGACTGAAGCTATGTCTTTCATGTGGTCACTTCCATGGTTCAATGTCATGTCCCTCCCTTGATTTCCCTCAGTATCCTAAAAATCTAAATCAGATGTGCTAAGCATTGCAGTACAACAACAAAAAGCAAGACACCATAGAACACGCCAAGCAAAGACTCACATCCCAACCAAATACAACAAACACCAGTCATTTTCCAATTACAACACATTTCACTTCCACAGTTACCAGCCGCCACAGACAGGTGAGAACACGGTTACTTTCCCACATCCAGTTCTTAATGAAGACAGTGTTTAAAAGCACCAGACTGAAGCGCTGGTTCTGCTGCAGGAGGTGATAAGGAGAGTCATCCATCAAGGTATTTTAGGTTAAATGCCGGCATGACAACATGTCATCACCTGCACCGCCAGCGCTCATACAGATCATTTCATTTCACTTCTGTTTATATAAGGGACTTTCAGCAGTAACGGTCATGAACTACACACAATCATGCTCTTAGTTATGATGGTAGATGAGAGATACATCTAAACTCGTCCGGTGTCATACAGAGAACAGTTGCAGTGACAGTCATTATCTTCCTGAAAAATGAAAGACAGGTGCAACTTATGAAAACCACAACTGGCAAACGTAAATATATATTAAGACTTGTTTAACTAATGCAGGGGTTTGCCATTTTTTTAGTCCCATCAATAAGGCTCAAGTAGAAATAGCAATATACAATATTCAATAGTTATTCCAAAATCTCTCTCTCTCTGCTTTTTATGCAATTTCGGGGTTGATAAGATTTTTAATGTTTTTGTAAGCCTCAGCAAAGCTGCATTTATTTGATAAAAATACTGTAAAAACTGTAATATTGCAAAAAGTTATTACAAAAAAAATTGAATAACTGCTTTCTAATTTCATATATTTTATAATTCAATTATAATGCAAAGCAGAATTTTCTGAAGTCATTACTCCAGTAATCAATGAACAATATGCAATATCATCCTTCAGAAATCTTTTAATATGCTGATTTGGTGCTCAAGAATCATTTCTTGCTATTGTCAATGTGGAAAACAGCTGTGCTCCTTAAAATAATTGTGGAGGGTTTTATTATTGTGGATTTTCTTTTTTTTTTTTTCATTCTTTGATGAATAGAAAAGACAAAAAACAGCATTTATTTGAAGTATAAATATTCTGTAACATTAGAAGGATATTTAGAGTCACTTTTGATCAATTTAATGCATCTTCACTGTATAAAACTATATATTTTTTAAATGTACAGACCTCATACTTTTGAACGATGTAGTGTATATTAACTTATATTATTCCAAAATACCATTCAGCATTACACAATAAATATTAAAGTCAAAAGTCATAAATTCAACTGATGCTGAGGGTGAAAAACATGCACACACAAAAATTAAAAACATTAAAAATCATTCTTTATACATACAGTTTAACCTGACATCCTTAAAACATTTAGAAGCTGTCATTTCTGTGTAACGAAGTACAAATCAAGGATAAAACAAAGCAAAATAAAAATCCAAGTACCACTGGTTGAAAGCCAATACACTAAACTACAAAAACTCAGAGTATAAAGGACAAAGCTATCAACACATACAGCAAACCTTCATTGTTTAAAACGTGCAATGTTCCGGGTCTAAACTTTAACACAACCTGCAATCACAAGACTTTGCATTTTACAAAAACAATATTTCAGCCAATTAAAATGTATCAGGCATCAGTATACGGGACTTTTGAAAACCACCACTGTCCAAACATGAAGCTGCATTTCAGGCTAAATATTGTAACCTTTCAGCCTTTGAAATAAAATAAAGCCATAACACTCAAAGCACTTTGATTTCTATAATAAATGCATGTAAAAACCATCAGCTAACTAGTCTCCGCTGGAGAACAGGCCAAGAAACTGGCAGCAGGAACCTAACACTATATTCAAAACACAATCAGCACGACCTTTCCAAGAGAGAAACCACAACTACAGTGTGTAAGAATTATTTAAAAAGACACTGATTTTCATGCAATGAGAAGACAAAATTGAGGCAATCGAGGTTCTAGCCAAGGGGAACATTGGTTTTGTGTATTAGCCAAGAAAAGTCACTTTTCTTCCTGCCCCATAAGGTAGAGTATGTAGCAAATTGAGTTAATTTGTTTGCTTTGGCCCTGATGGTACTCCAGGTTCTCCTTTTTTCACTCAAGGGAAAACTGACAAGGATGTACCAGAGCTAGTTTTCTAAAAGTTTTCTAAAATATTTCACCTACATTATTAACTTAATTGCATTCTCAACAGTCAACACCCAACCAAAAACTTGTTTATAATGAAACGGCCATCACATCAATGCAAAACATGGCCCAAACGGAAATACGAACAGCATCTTACAGGATAACTACCATGTTTACAAGCCATTTGGACAAATAGGCACAAGGAAATGTTTGTGCAAGAATGCAGAACAAGAATTCCACAACTATTATGTAAAGCAATTACTTATTCTCTTCAGATGTCAAAAACATTTCAGTCTTCATATGGTTCTTATTCAACCAGCTTCACAACAAAACTCTCACATCTCAACACCATTCAGAGCCAAATGAAAGCATGAAACTGCTGAGAAGCTGACATGGAATAACGGCATTGCGGAGGAGAAAATTGTGAAAGATACATAAGAAAATGAGAGAGAAGCAAAAGATCTTAAACATCGAAGCATGCAATGATTACAGCGTTCGCAGGAACGTACGATTCCAACACTACCTTGGCCTCTGCGACAAAAGCTAAACTATATGGCAAACCTCAAAGTCTTCTCAACGTAAAGCTGAGGTCTGTCATCGCAGCAGGGTTTAAAGATAGAGCCAAACGGCCCGTGCTAAATGCATGCATGGCCAGTCTAAATATCTAAACCACTAAATCTCTCATTTCACCCCACTACAGAGAAAGCACCTCCTCAGCCGTCGCTGAAAAACGATGATCACCACTTGCCATTTTGAAGAATGTGATACGCACTAATCCTAAACATGGGAACGTTCTAACATTACTAAGCACACAACTGTAAACACACACTAGCGAATGATGTGGGACGGACACAGCAGACCTGCATGTAAAAAAAGCCTGTACTTTTCATTTTTCTACACTAAAACCACAGGGAGGACTGTATAAGAAAAGCACAGCAATAGTAGAAGCCTACTGGATGCTTAAGCAATACTTTTGACTCCACATACATTTGTGCATTCATCAGAAAGCATTTGCATGCATGCATCAGGCATTCGCTTTGATCTGCATCATCGCATCCCTTTCACATTAACCATAACTTCCCACAGTGCACTGCAGCCAGCAGCGTTCAACTCTAAGCAAGTGTTTAAGGGACAGATTATTCCTCTTGGCGTGGCATTCAATAACGTCTTGCTCTTTGAAGCCTGTTCTGTTTTCACAAGAGAGAGGGGGGGGGAGGACAAACTTTCAACAAAGCATGAAAATGGGTGCTCTTTAGAAGCATTGCAAAACCCTCCTTAGAGAACACAAACCCGCGTGTGTGCAATAAGAGGAATAAATCACACGTAGGTGTGATGGTTCATGAACGATTTATCAAATTGCACAAGTCCCTGTGGAGATGCTATTTAAGCAGAGTGGGCATCTGGACCGCATTATGGAGAAGATTTCTCACAACCTTCAATGAACTTTAAACAAAGGACATTTATATGACAAGTGTCATATTTAAACCATACCATTAATATTACTTAAGAATAACCTCAGGTCATCTTGAAGGCATGCACTGATTTCTACAGGATTCTCACAGCTCATTAATATTTACCTGATACTTTTAGCACCACTAGAACAATTATATTTACTATGGAAATGAACAAAAGTTAGGACTTCTCCAGTCATATCTGCTTACTGCATACCTTTTTAACATGTATTTATATAATACATTTTAAACACATTGTAAGCACATAAGCATATTTCAGAGATGAGCATATGCAGAAATGTTTTTTTTTTTTTATAACTTTTAATAATTACCAGCATTTATAAATCCTTGATCTTTCCAAGTTTTCATTGATTGCGAGAATCCTAAGCAACACTGGCATTACAACGCTGCAAAAGATCTGGGAAATGCAGTTATTAAAATCGATAACCTTTGACACATGTTTACCGCTGTCATCTGCGCTACCAAGTTTACACCGTGTTTGTTTCTGCACGCGCGCTTCTACAACACCATTCATAAAAGTTGTGCATCCTAGGAACTTTTTTGCATGTTTTGCGAGACCAGAAGCCATTTTGCGAGCGCATATTATTATCTGGGCTTGTACCATCATCCTCGCGCAGTGAAGTGCAACCCCACACCCCCTTAAAGACAGAGAAACAAAGTAGCGGAGAGCGAATGCACCGCACAGAAAGCGTCAGATCCCCATGCGAGTGCACCCATAGAGACGGAGACGTACTTGCACGATATCGCCCTCTGCGCTGATAGTGGCCCCGGCTCTGGAGAAGCGCCCTCGCAAATCTGTCGTGTAAGTGGTATAATCACCATTTGGGCTCGACTCAAAAAGCACAACTTCCACAAAGGCATTATCCTTGGCTAGGACGCTTCCCAAGACCCAAAACAGCACCAAGACCACCGAATCAGCACCACGAGCGACCCCACTCCTCGGTAAAATCATCATCTTGCCGGTTGGATCAGCGCCGAGCGGAACATAATTTCCAAGGGTCTTCAAAAAAGTGTTGATTCAGAATCAAATTTGAGAGGAGAGCGCGTCCTCCCAAAAAACACAAACAACAAAAAAGGAGGGGGGAAAACAAACCGCAGTGGATGGTACGACGTGAGAATAGCGATCATTAAAAATGAAAGTTTGTCCTTGAGAAGAATGTCGTGTTCATTGCAGCCTGAACTATCGCTGCTGCTCGCGCTCTCTGTACAAAGCGGATCTCCTTTGATCTGAACACGTGATTCCTTCATTTATTTCCACAAAGGGTTAACCCCACCCACCGATCTTCCTGACCCTCTCCGTTCTAGTGGTTGGGATTTTGATTCATACAAGTGACTCGGTTCTTTTGAATCACTTAGTGTAAACGATTCATTCAGTGACTCACGAGTCTTTTTCAGGTCGAGTTATCTTTCTCTTATTTAAATATGTGTCTCTACAAATCAAGAGAGAGTATTTAAAGGTAATAAGCCTTTTCTCACAATTTGTAACTAAGCAGAAATACATTTTTCTCCATTTGCGAGCTGCTACAAAATAGCCTAAATAATTTAGGAGTTTCAAGAATGTCCTTACACTCTTAAAAACAAAGGTTCCATAGAGGGGTTTCAAAGCAATGCCACAATTTTGGTTCCACAAAGAACGTTTCAGTAAACAGAAAATACTTTGAAGAACGTTTTAACAATCAAATTATCTGTTTCTACTATAAAAAAAAACCTTGAATGGTTCTTCATGAAGCTATTGATTCCAATAAATAACTTTTATTTTTAAGAGTGTACGTCATCGTAGGTGCATATGGTTATTTTTACTTATTCATAACTCTTATTATAACCGTGAAGAAAGAGAAACTTCAGCCAACTAAAATATGAGATTTGTTCATTTAAAAGACTCGTTCGAAGGAACCGATTCGTGAACGTCTGTTCCACTCCACTGAATCGTTAAGGAGGAGCGACACATTCTGGATGATTCATACGCAGAAATGTGCATATGTAGAAATAACTTTGAAGTTAATTGTCATTTCGTTTATACTATAGTCACAAAAACGTTTTATTACCTTTGCTGGAAGATAGATAAACATGTCCCTTAGCTGTAACTAGCCGACTGTGATGCAACTTGTTGAACTTTGTGTGAACGACCTTAAAAAGAACTATTAACCTTCTGAGAATTATTTAGCATTCACTGGAGTGAGTTTTACTCGTTCAATAGGCTTTTTGATGCACTTTACACTCTTTATATTTGTCTGTCAAGTATTCACATCTGTGTTTCTGAGATAATGTTTTAGATTATATGTGGGCTTTAAATCACATTTGATAGAACAGAGAGGTTAATCTGTAAAATGTGCTTTGATTAGGTCATATGCACATAAAATAGGTAGTGGTTCATTACTATTATTTACACTTTAAGAACTGGGATCTCTGGGAAACATAAGACGACAGGATTTTTTTTTTCTTTTTTTTGCGGTGCAGGACTTTTTGATTATCAAAATGACCCTCACGTTAAAACGAGTTAAAGCCTTTGATTCACGAGGAATGAGACAAACTCAAAGATTAACTTATATGGTGCCTCAACGCTTCAAAAATAAAAGCAGTTTTGAAGTATTCAAAGGTTTGACCTTGGACTGACAGCAAAAGTGCAGTCGCTTGTAATCACTTTGGACTGGATCCATCTCATCTGAGGAAGCTCATGTTTACAGTAAAAATCTGTTTATTTTCTAGAGCAGGCCTTGGTTTAGTGCGACTTTGAAAATAAATGTTGGTAAGATGACATTTAACAAGAAATAAAAAGCTGGAATCTGAAATAATGTATAGCCCATGTTCTCACGGATAAGCCTCTTTATGCTGTTAAATAACCCGGGTAAATTAAGACATCGTCATAGTTTTACATTTAGCAGACGCTTTTATCCAAAGCGACTTACATTGCATTCAAGTTACAGTTTCTATATTTTATCAGCTCTTGCTTTCCCTGGGAATCGAACCCATGACCTTGGCGTTGCTAGCGCCATGCGCTACTATTTGAGCTACAGGAAAGCTAAAATGTTTTTAACACGGTTTGGGAAGTGTTAGGGAAGCAGACTCACACAGAGGATGAATTCAACAACAGGTATATTTACTGAACAGCAGAGCAAAGCAGAATGGATACAGCGAGTATGAACTTCAATAGACAGGTTGAAGGAGCGATGAGATCGTAATTGTATGTTTGCCTTAACAGGAACTCGAGGATCTTGGATCGGAGCACACACCTCACAGAGGTGCATTCAATGGCTTCGGTTACAGGATCACTGGAGAAGACAGAATTGGGAACACAGGAGATCTGGCGTTGGAGAGGACGCAAGAGGAGAGGGACGCAAGAGGAGAGGGACGCAAGAGGCGAGGGACGCAAGAGGAGAGGGACGCAAGAGGAGAGGGACGCAAGAGGAGAGGGACGCAAGAGGCGAGGGACGCAAGAGGAGAGGGACGCAAGAGGAGAAGGACGCAAGAGGAGAGGGACGCAAGAGGCGAGGGACGCAAGAGGAGAGGGACGCAAGAGGTGAGGACGCAAGAGGAGAGGCCCTCGCAAGAGGAGAGGGACGCAAGAGGCGAGGGACGCAAGAGGAGAGGGACGCAAGAGGCGAGGGACGCAAGAGGAGAGGGACGCAAGAGGTGAGGACGCAAGAGGAGAGGCCCTCGCAAGAGGAGAGGGACGCAAGAGGCGAGGGACGCAAGAGGAGAGGGACGCAAGAGGAGAGGGACGCAAGAGGAGAGGGACGCAAGAGGAGAGGGACGCAAGAGGCGAGGGACACAAGAGGAGAGGGACGCAAGAGGAGAGGGACGCAAGAGGCGAGGGACACAAGAGGAGAGGGACGCAAGAGGAGAGGGACGCAAGAGGAGAGGGATGCAAGAGGCGAGGGACGCAAGAGGAGAGGGACGCAAGAGGTGAGGACGCAAGAGGTGAGGACGCAAGAGGAGAGGGACGCAACAGGCGAGGGACGCCAGAGGAGAGGGACGCAAGAGGCGAGGGACGCAAGAGGAGAGGGACGCAAGAGGAGAGGGACGCAAGAGGTGAGGACGCAAGAGGAGAGGACGCAAGAGGCGAGGGACGCAAGAGGAGAGGGACGCAAGAGGCGAGGGACGCAAGAGGAGAGGGACGCAAGAGGAGAGGGACGCAAGAGGAGAGGGACGCAAGAGGTGAGGACGCAAGAGGAGAGGACGCAAGAGGCGAGGGACGCAAGAGGAGAGGACGCAAGAGGCGAGGGACGCAAGAGGAGAGGGACGCAAGAGGCGAGGGACGCAAGAGGAGAGGACGCAAGAGGCGAGGGACGCAAGAGGAGAGGACGCAAGAGGCGAGGGACGCAAGAGGAGAGGACGCAAGAGGCGAGGGACGCAAGAGGAGAGGACGCAAGAGGCGAGGGACGCAAGAGGAGAGGACGCAAGAGGCGAGGGACGCAAGAGGAGAGGGACGCAAGAGGAGAGGGACGCAAGAGGAGAGGACGCAAGAGGCGAGGGACGCAAGAGGAGAGGGACGCAAGAGGTGAGGACGCAAGAGGAGAGGACGCAAGAGGAGAGGGACGCAAGAGGAGAGGGACGCAAGAGGAGAGGGACGCAAGAGGTGAGGACGCAAGAGGTGAGGACGCAAGAGGAGAGGACGCAAGAGGCGAGGGACGCAAGAGGAGAGGGACGCAAGAGGCGAGGGACGCAAGAGGCGAGGGACGCAAGAGGAGAGGACGCAAGAGGCGAGGGCGCAAGAGGCGAGGGACGCAAGAGGAGAGGGACGCAAGAGGAGAGGACGCAAGAGGTGAGGACGCAAGAGGAGAGGACGCAAGAGGCGAGGGACGCAAGAGGAGAGGAACGCAAGAGGCGAGGGACGCAAGAGGAGAGGAACGCAAGAGGCGAGGGACGCAAGAGGCGAGGGACGCAAGAGGAGAGGAACGCAAGAGTCGAGGGACGCAAGAGGAGAGGACGCAAGAGGCGAGGGTGCAAGAGGCGAGGGACACAAGAGGAGAGGGACGCAAGAGGCGAGGGCGCAAGAGGCGAGGGACGCAAGAGTACAAACTGTATGTACTACTGCCCTACACCTAAACTAAGCTCTCACAGGAGACTGTGCATTTCTACTTTACCCAAAAAAACTCACTCTGTATGATTTATAAGCGTTTTGAAAAGTGGGGACATGGGTCAATGTCCTGAAAAGTCACCTTCACCTTGTAATACCTGTCATACCTGTGTCATTATACAAATTGATGTCCTCATTTGTCACACAAACACTCACACACAGACCATATTTTTTGTCAGTTTACCCACATTAACTGATAAATGATGCATATACTCTACTTTCGATGAGCATTTTTGTGTTGTCACGTCAAAGTTTGATTTTATTGAATTGTTCTGTGTTTGCCCGACCAATGTAAACACGTTCTTCATACAATCAAAGACTATGAATTGACATTTGCATGCAATAATATCCCAATATATTCAAAAGGCGAGTGGCTTCAGAGTCTTTTTGAAGACATTGGCTTTATGAAAACCAACTGCACAGCTCCTCAAGGTCAGGAATGTATCAGGAAGAAACAACGGATCCTAAAATGACCAACATATGTTCTGATTCAAGCCAGGAAAACCCAAAAGAGCTCGCAGAATGCTAAAGAGGCTGGTTTGCCTACAGCATGACAATGATTTACAGATCAACTCTCAGCTGATGATGTCATCGAAGCTGTGCGCTAACGATCTGGAGGATGAGGAGAGGAACGGCTCTCCATCTGTTTTCATAGAAGACCCTCAGCTGTAATCTATAAAACTACCACAGGATGAGGAAAACTGGCGTCTCAGTTTTTTCTTCCGAGCTTCGTAGCTTGCATGCACAGTCACTTGTTCATCACGATAACATTGCATCATTTTAGTCAAAGAAGAATCTCATTTTTGTGGGCAGGGTGGAGTAGGCCTGTCTCTTTTCAGCGCCATGCAAACATCTGCGTACAGACTGTTAGGAGAAAATAAAGGCCGACCGAAAAGTGTAAAAGGTGCCATGAGTTAAACAATAGTTGGCTCAGTGGCTGTAATGTTAAACAATCGTAAAAATGCCATGTTTACTATCTCTCCCAGTGTCATTTCCATGTGAAATCGTATGCAGGCCCTCAAGGGTTGATAAACAAAGAACCTCCTCTGTTTTCATTGATCCGTGTCCTGAGAGAGAAACATAAACGGCTAAACTCCCCTGATAAGCAGAAGACTTTATAATAGCGCTATTGTTCCGGACACAGAAGATGTGTGTTTGCTGTCGAAAATAAAAGCAAAATACGGATGCTTGCTTAGAACAAAGCATAAAACGAGCAGCAGAGCCAAGCAGAGTTTCCCAAGCTTGCATTCGTGTAAAGGTCATATGACTGAGCATACATTTAATTCGAGATTTGCCAGGAAAAGACAGCAGCTTGTTTCCGTGTGTTTCCAAGTTCAAAACATCAATTTACTCAATTTTTTTTTTTTTAATAGCAAGTTTTTTTTTTTATGCTTATTAAGGAAGTCACTTACAATCATCAAGGCTGCATTTATTTGATTAGAAATACAGTAAAAACATTAATATTGTGAAATATTTTTATAATTTCAAATAACTGTTTTCTAGTTTAATATATTTTAAAATGTAATTTATTCCTGTGATGGCAAATCAGAATTTTCAGCAGCATTTAACTAAATCTTTAGTCACATGATCCTTCAGAAGTGAGTACAATATGCTGATTTGCTGCGTATTTCTGAATATTCCTGCTTTTAAATTTATTGCAGGACACCATTTTTAAAGGATTCTTTTCTTTAATGAATATAAAGTTTGAAAAAAATATATATATTTATAGATTTTTTTGTAAAATTGTAAAAGTTTTTACTGTCGATTTAATGCATTTTTGTTGAATAAAAGTATTAATTTATTTTAAAAAATTTATAAAATAAAAATGACAAATCTTACTGACCCCAAACTGTTTAATGTTAGTGTACATGCATCACGGGAGAATGGTGACTTTAAAAATCATTTTTATTATTAGTTGTGGAAATTACAGATATAGTAGCAGAAAAAATTTATATAAATCATTTTCACAAAGTAAAGGTATATCGATTATTTTGCTTCTTGTTTAGATTTAAACATGCAATAATTCATCTTTTTATGAATGCATTTATGCAGAATGATTCAGAAAGGGTCAAATTTTCCAGAACCAAAAATCTGTTCAGTTCAATTAAAAAACAACCGCTGACACATACAAGTACCTAAACTTGAAGAAACACCCTGAAATAAATGAACCCCTGCCTCAGCCCTGGAATGTTAGAGGTTATGAATATCAAGAAACATCTAAGGAAACTGAAATGCCGTGCATAAACATTTACGAATGTAGAAATGCTATAATTATCTGTGATTCAAATGGTGTATGTGCAGCAGTTACAGCATTTCTCCATTCGTAATTGTTTTTGTTTTGTGTATGAAAGAGAAAGGGAAGGAATGAAAGGATGAAAGTGCAAAAATAACCTTCAGTTAATTCAATTCAACTCTGCCCTCTGGTGGTGTGTTTGCAGATCACCTGTGGATCTGAAATTACTGCCATCTGAGTATACACTCTCTTGGAAGTGTGTGTGTGTGTGTGTGTGTGTGTGTGTGTGTGGGTGTGTGGGGGCAATACATGTGTCTAATGGATCAGCACAAATGGGTTATAGACCGCATTTTCCCTCATATAGGTGCACTTCCTGAAAGTTTGTGTGAATCTCATAAAATGATTTACTACCAGTGTCTTTTAACAAGGCCTTCTATGAATTAAAGTATAAGCATACATGTGGGCTGCGATTCAAAACACATCCTCTCACACATATAACATTGTCTGGCTGTAACATCTTCTCAGAGTCGCTGGGAAAAAACATTTCCATCTGTGGGTGTCCAGGGGCCTCTTAATTGCTTTATGTAATAATACACTGCAGTGTTGTGAGTTACAGACGCAAAAGTAGGGCCTCCTCATCATCTCTTTTCTTCATTAGAGGATAACATCAGCAGGGCCCCATCAAAGACACGATTCACCGAGGGATGTCTGATTTACGAGCACTGTGAGGATCGCACACGTGCAAAATGGCTTCTCTGGTATTTATAGAAACCCGACTGGCATTGTGCTGGAGAGAAGGATGAGAACTTGTAGGAAGAGAGAGAGATGAAAATCACTCTGCTTTGATCTCTGGCTCCTCCTCTCAGATATAACTCTCACAGGACCAGAGCTTTGAACAGAAGTCACACAGTTCTTCTAGAATACTGCGCCACACAATTATGTTTAAATATGTCATAATCAAAGTGTATGGGTGCTATATTTATGATCAGTTCTATTGCATTCATTATTTTAGTATGAATAGCAGGACTTTGTCCAAGTTTCATTATGAATAACAGGTAAATCAGGATGTAAACCCTCTGTTATTTTATTATTATATTTTTCATTTTGCCTATGCAGTTTTTTATTTTTAAAGTTTCAGTGATTTTGGTGCATCCGGTTAAGCTAAATTAAAATAACAAGTGTTACCTTACAAGCTAGCTAAAATAGAAAGATTTTGTATTTTATTTCAATTAACTGTTATTTCATTTCAAGTAACGAAAATGTTCTTTTTTAAATAGTTTTCATTTTAGTGTCAGTTTTAGATAACTATAATACTGCTGTCACGGGCTGATGAGGCACAACTGCAGGCAGACGACGGTGATACAAACAAAAGGTATTTTAATCAGAATATCAAAAGGTAGACAATAAATCAAGCTCACATAGACGAGAACGGACGAATACACAGGGAGAACTGAAGACTTATAAAGGATGGACCAAACATAGGAGACTAATGAGATAATTGCAAACACAGGTGAACTGAATGACTAATTAAACTGAATGGGGAAAACTAGGTCACAGGGGAAAACAGAAAACCAGACATGTTACAGTTCGCCCCCTCCCGGCAAGGCGTGACCCCACGCCGTCATATAATAACTGAGGAGGGAGGGTGGGGGCTCTGGAGGAGGATGTGGAGCAGGAGGGTGGCAGAAAAACAAAAAACAAAAAAAACAACAAGAGAGAGTCCAAAAAAGAAGTCCATGGGGGAGTGGAGGGTGGGAGGTGCCAAGGGGAAGCCAGGAGCAGGAGGAGTCCGATGAAAATCCAGAGACCAGCCAGGAAGAGGCCCCAGGGTGGAGTCGAGGGAGGGAGGAGCCAGGGTGGAGAAGGCCTTGACGACACCCTGGGGACGACTGACGGAGATGGAGCCGATGGAAGGGGAGCCCAGGATGGAACCGAGCAGATGGAGAGCCAGGGTGACATTAAGGATCCGGAGGGCCAAGGCGGAGTCCGAGGCTCAGGCGACTGAGGTGGAGGCGGGGAACCGGAATGCCGCGGCGGAGCCGGAGTGACGGAGGATGAAGGTGACGCTGACGGGAAGGAGGAGCCTGACAGCGCCGAAGGGGAGGAGTGACTAGGTGTAGCCGCAGGAATGGAGCCCCAAGGCGGCGGATGGTGGACGACTGACCAAGGCGGAGCCGGAGGGACGAGGGAGCCCGGTGAAGCAGTTGGGAGGACGGGCCCCGGTGGAGGTGATGGAGCTATGAGCCAAGGTGGAGCCGATGGTTCGGAGGGCCGAGATGGAGTCCGGGGTTCGGAGGCTGGAGGTGGAGACAGGGAATCCTCACACCTTGGCAGAGCTGGCAGGTGAAAGTCCCGAGGCGATGGCTCAGGGCGCCCAGCTGGCGCAGACTGAGGGTGAGCTGAGGGGCTGACAGGCACCAGCGGGACTAGGGTAGAGGAACTGACTGGCTTGAGAGGAGGCGGGAGAGGGAGGCTGGGAGGGAACACAAGAGGATTCGAGCTGGACGGAACCAGCGGAGGCACAGGAGATTCAGGGCTGGACGGAACCAGCGGAGGCACAGGAGATTCAGGGCTGGACGGAACCAGCGGAGACACAGGAGATACAGGGCTGGGTAATGCCTCCCCAAACCAGTCAATAAGATCCCACATGAAGATGTCCTTAAGTTCTTCGGAATAATTGCCAGTGGCCAGTTGCAGCTCACCCTCAGCTTGGGCGGGGCTTCCCTCCAAGCCCTCGATCTCCACTAGGATTCCCTCGGGGACGGACGATGTTGCCGGCTCACGCACTTGGTCAGACCACTCCTGGGGCTCAGGCTCCGGGGTGACGATAGGCTCGATCACGGGTCTCGGATCTGGCTCACGTGTCATGGCAGGCACAGGCTCTCCATCTGGAGTGGGCTCCGGCGAAATCTCCGTGCAGTAGGAGAAAGGCTGGCTGGTCACTGGTTCTGGAGTGAGGCTGGAGAAGTCCTCATCAGCGGGGCAGACGGAGAAGAATAGTCCATTGTTCTCCAGCACCCACTCCACACATGCGGCAAAGTTGTTCCGAGGACCGCTCCCGGGGAGGCGTGCCTTAGACCGCTCGCTAAGGCTGGCGATGTAAAATACACAAAGCGAGCGGTCAGGATAGTGCGTTAGGCACGCCAATTCCACAAAATCCCTGGTGTAATCTTCTAGGGAGCGGTCCCTCTGCTCCAGGCAGAGCAGGGCAATGTTGGGATTATCCATGGGAAAGGGGGAGGAAAAAATAGGGGAACAAAAAATGCCGCAAAAAAAAAAACTGTATTGGTCCGTTCTTCTGTCACGGGCTGATGAGGCACAACTGCAGGCAGACGACGGTGATACAAACAAAAGGTATTTTAATCAGAATATCAAAAGGTAGACAATAAATCAAGCTTACATAGACGAGAACGGACGAATACACAGGGAGAACTGAAGACTTATAAAGGATGGACCAAACATAGGAGACTAATGAGATAATTGCAAACACAGGTGAACTGAATGACTAATTAAACTGAATGGGGAAAACTAGGTCACAGGGGAAAACAGAAAACCAGACATGTTACAACTGCTAAATTTTCTTTAAAGTTGTAGTGTATTTATTTTTTACAGGTGTTTTGTTTTTATTTAATTTTATTTATTTATTATTATATTGTATTATATTGTATTTTTTGTGTTTATAAACCTTCTACAGGTTATTGCAGGGGATTATTGTTTTTGGGAAAAAAACAATAATCTGAATAATAATAATAATAATTATTATTATTATCATTTTTAATATTTATTAAATAGTTTGAATTAAATTAATTAATAAATAAATGAATAACATTGTAAAAAGGAAGTAATTTAGAAAAAGTAATGTAAAAGTAATTTAGAAAGTAATACAAATAAATGAATTTATTACCTAAAACACCCAACAGCAGCAGCAAGTTTTGCATGGGCAAACACCCTCACTTTCTCATCAAAATATTAAACAAACCAAGTTAAAAATAAGATTATGCAACACTGTATTACACAACAGGCTTTGGTCTCAGATTGGAAAAAAACACTTTGAAAGAGTTTGAGAAAGTCTATTTTATGGTATAGTTGAAGTAAAGTAAAGAAAAGTAAAGAAATAGAGCTGTGAAGATGGATTTTCTTATAAGGGAAGGATGCTTTGAAATGTAGATTGCTCAAAGTTACTGTAAAGGATCTCAAGTCACTCACAGACTCAATCCACACGCTCCAGGGAGAGAGAAACAGAGAGAAGAAAGAGTTTGAGTGGATCAAAGAGAGAGGTTTTGTGATCTTGTGAGTTCAACATGTTTTCATGTCACGAGGATCATGAAAGTACAAGTGCGTGAGGCTCTTCTTCTGAACTTCATCCACATCTTCATCATCATATACATTTATTCATTATTCATTAGCTTGTGCTTCAATCTGAGGTGATTTACAACTGAGGAAAACTATATTTTCTATACTAACTATATAAATATTGTATTATCATAAAGGAGCCAAAAACATTACAGTATGAATTGTATAAAGCTTAAATAATATCTTCGGAAAGTTTATATAAATAATTGATGTAAATAAGTGTCATGCTTTAAGTGAACAAGTCTTGAAGTCTGTTATTTCTTCATTGTGTTCCAGTGAATTTGCAGAGTAAAAGTAGAAATCAATATGTTTTTAGGGATAAGAAACAATAAATAAATGGGTTTGGCAGACAGACAGAATGACACACACACACACACACACACACACAGACAGACACACACACACACACACACACACACACACACACACACACACAGAGACCACAGACAGACAGACAGACAGACAGAATGACACACACATACACACACACACACACACACACACACATGTTGGGTTTCCATGTTTTATGGGGACATCCCATAGGCGTAATGGTTTTTATACTGAACAAACTGTGTGTGCTATTGCCCTACACCAACCCTACACCTAAACTTAGCCCTCACAGGAGACTTTGTGCACTTTTAGATTTTCAAAAAACTTTATGCTGTATGATTCATAAGCTTGTTTCCTCATGGGGACCAAAAAATGTCCCCACAAGATTAAGATTTACTGGTATTACTATCCTTGTGGGGACATTTAGTCCCCAGGACGTGATGAATACCAGGTGCACACACACACACACACACACACACACACACACACACACACACACACACACACACACACAGACAGACAGACAGAATGACACACACACACACACACACACACACACACAGACAGACAGACAGAATGACACACACACACACACACACACACACACACACACACACACACACACACACACAGACAGACAGACAGACAGACAGACAGAATGACACACACACACACACACACACACACACACACGCACACACACACACAGACAGACAGACAGACAGACAGACAGACAGACAGACAGACAGACAGACAGACAGAATGACACACACATACACACACACACACACACACACACACACACACAGACAGACAGAATGACACACACACACACACACACACACACACACACACACACACACACAGACAGACAGACAGACAGACAGACAGAATGACACACACACACACACACACACACAGACAGACAGACAGACAGACAGACAGACAGACAGACAGACAGACAGATAGACAGATAGATAGATAGATAGATAGATAGATAGATAGATAGATAGATAGATAGATAGATAGATAGATAGATATAACATTTCAATAAAAATGAAGAATGAATACTTTCTAAATTACTAAAATTGACACTTAAAATTACTAAAATGAAAACAAAAAGTATTTAATAATAAAAACTTTAAATATGAATAAAATCAATAATACTATATTAGTATCTCAATTATATTAAAACAACAATTCACTAACATATCTTCAAATATTTTAAGTCATACAGTAAATGATGACAGATTATTTATTTTTGGGTGGACTGTCCCTTTAAACGTGGTGCCAACAGTTCAGATGAAACATTTTATATTCTACCTCTCTGATAGAGAGAGAGAGAGAGAGAGAGAGAAGAAACAGGCCGCTCTGTGTTTTTAGAGACAACATAGATTAATCCACATTAGCAGCGTGTCAGGAAATGACTTCAGAGCATATGGCTGACATGATTATGGTTCCTGCTTCTTTTCATTTATTCTTCCACATCTCTCTCACCTACACAAACCACCACCTTCATCTTCTCTATTCCTTTTTAACTTCAAACATAGAGTATGGAAACTAAGCTCGTTACCACATGATGTCTTGGCAAGTTCATCCATGAATGGCTCATATTTTAATTTGAGCTTCATTGTTTTAACAGCCCTGACCAGCATCTCCAGAGAACAGCACAATAAAACGCCTCACTCTTCTCCAGACGCTTCGTCATCAGTGACAAGTTCAGAAAATATACAAGACCAAATTCAATGACAAAAAAATATGTGTTTTTTTTTTTTTGGACATTAGCTGTAAACTTAATAATGTTTCTCTAGCCCTGAGATTATATTTTTAATAAATAAATAAATAGTTTATGCTGATATTACATACGCACTAAAAAGTTAATTTAAAAGTTTAAACATCCATTGTTATATTTATTTATTTTTTATATATTTTTTTAAGTGACTGTGTTAATTTTTGCACCAAAGGTAGGAAGGTAAGAATTTGTATTAAATTTCTAATGTCACAATTTGTTCTCAGAAATAAATGTGCGCTTCTATTATTCTCCGCCAGATGGCAGCACATGTGTTTCTGGTCTACTGCTGTCCATATTCAAAATCTACTCTCACTGTTTCTCCATATCCATTATGAGTAACTGTTATTAACCGTCTCGTTGTTTAATTGATTGGACTGCTCAATTATAAGTGCAAGGTAATGAGGTCACGTGTCAATAATTGTGTTGCATTGAAACATTTAGTGTCGCATTTACCCACTCTCTCAGGAAAACAGTAGGTAGCATCTAGTCTATATAGTGCACAGTATGCAGTAAGCAGTGCACAAGTATTCCATTCCGAACACAGCCACAATAATAATTACTGGGGAGTACAGACGTAGAACCATGGTGCGTAGCCCACAGAATTTCCATTACAGTGATTATGCATCACAGCCGGAATCTAGTTACCAAATCTCTCAGTTCCTTACAGTTAATTGTGCATTATTCAGGAGATGCACTTCCGTGTGCGTTCACATCCCCCTCTCTTGCGAGGCCTGTTTGGGGTCATGTAGTTGTAGTTGTTGTTGTTTTTACAGGCAGACGGAGCCAACGGCTGAGCAACAAAGACCCCGCATTGTCAGCTATTCCTCAAACAAAGCCCAGCTTATCCTGCAAACAACAGTCTGCCAGAGACACCACCGCAACTACAGCACACTCAAAACAAGCAAGATCCGCATAACACAGAAATTGTTTACCTTCTATCTATGATTTTTTATTTTCATTCACATTGCTCATTCATTCATGAAAATGCTGAGTTTTGTGGATGCAGTCCATGTTAGCTTGAAAGACATTGATATGCTAGTGTAGCTATTTTACTCCTAAAAAAGATATTTTGAATAATGTTGATAACCTAATGGTTTCAGGCCCCATTGACTTCTATACAGACAAAATAAATACTATGGAAGTCAATGGGACCCAAAACATTCAACATTCTTCAAAATATCTTCTGTTGTGTTCCAAAGATGACAAAAAAAAATAAAATTAAAATTAAAATGCACACAGGTTTGGAACGACATGAGGGTGAATAAATTATGACATAATTATGACAATTATAACGCCTGACAATGTAGAGCGCTTTGAGTGCTTATAAAAAACAGAACAACGCTACATAAATGTAATGAATTATTATATATATATATATATATTTTTTTTTTTTTTTGGGGTGGACTGTCCCTTTAAGGCCTTTGCATAACAGACAATATCATATGCATTTTCCTTGTAAGAATATTTTATTATTAGTGAATTTACAATTGCTTTACAGCAGTTTTTGACAAAGCTGAATATTATTAAATACTTCACAGGAAATTATATTCCTGTGTTACAGCGGCAACTTCAATTCAATCCATGCACACAGACACATCTACCAAAGTAAACAAATAAAAAATAATCTTACACTATAAAAAAAATACACATTACCCAATAAAAATACATTACAATTGTTGCACATTAGATGACAGCAGGCAGGAATAAAGTACAATGCCAGAATAGTCCATGTTGTAAAAATAAATACATAAACTGTATAATAGGACATAATGAACTGTAGAGGTGTTTTACCTCTATTTTGAATTTTATACTGCATTGCGTTGTGTTTTAGAGTTAACGGAAATGTCTGTAAAACTAATGGATAATGACCTGGTAATGAGCTGCTAGTGCTTTTTCTGTTCTTTTACAGAGATTAATCTATTTCCAGTATTTAAAGCACATGCAAATACTGATTATCTCATGCCCAGATAAAACATAAGAAAGTCATCTACTACCCCAGACCGTTTGATCAGAGATAATGTGTTTCACAACTGGTTACACAATCGTTGCTTCAATGAGACATGAAATGTGCAAGAGTACAAGGATGTGTTATGACACACACCACCGTTCTCTAACATTTGTTTTTTATTAAGACTTTTATTCAGCAATGATGCATTAAATTAATTAGAGACATTTGTAATATTACAAAAGCTTTCGATTTCAATTAAACGCTGTTCTTTTGAACTTTATAATTATCAAAGAATCTTGAAAAATGCATTAGTTTCCCAAAAAATAAAATATTCAGCAGCACAACTGTTTTCAACATTGATATCAATATGAAATGAGCAGCAAATCAGCAGATTAGGGATCATGTGACACTACAGATGCTGAAAATTCAGCTTTGCATCACAGGAATAAATTACATTTTAAAACACTTATTTTAAAGTGTAATACTATTTTAGTTTTTTATTACTGTATTTTAATCATCCCCAAACTTTTGAACAGCAGGGCAGATGTAAGACCTTAAATAAGGTGTCTCTAAACAGCAAAGTCCCAAACTTTAAAGGGACAAATGCTCAAGAAATCTTTATAGAGAGCATTATTTCATGTTTGCCAGTGTTCTCTGCTGGAAATGGGTGGGACAGCAGCAGGCGGGTTGCATACACACAGGGGAGTGTGATCTGGGATTGAGTAAACATTGTACAAACCGTGGGAGTAAACCAGCTGTGTGTGTGTGTGTGTGTGTGATGGGTGTGACCCTTCAACGCCCCATTATCCCTACAACACACACAACAATAGGTAAAATGCCACAGATGCTCCTACCCTAGCTAGTGTGTCACTGTGGATTCTGCAAAAGTCAACAAGTGATCATGCAAGAAGACATGAGCCAAAAAACACTGTAAATCATGCATACGATCGTAACAATCTGACCCTTTAGCCAGACTTGATTCAGTACATGCTACATAAAATCCTGTGCAATTTAACAGCATTCAAGCTAATTCAGAAACAATTTCAATTCATGTTGAATCGCTTTACTATTTGTTCCATAAAAGCTTGACAAATAATCTCTGTCATGTTGCAGCGGGACTCATTGTTCTAGCGGTGAATAGCTCTATTCGTTCATTGGCATAAACAGATGCATGACACAGATTAGTGCTATTTCAGTATCACTGATATACTTTTATGTTTTTTGTTAATATTTTGTATTAGATTTTATATTTTCTGTTTATTTTGTTATAAATTATGTTATGTTCTAGTTCTTAGCTTTAGTTGATTTAATTTAATTTTTTTTTTTTTTAGGTACATCAGCTTAATCTAAACTGAAATGAGAAATGTTACAAGCTAAAATTAAAAAAGTTTTCATTTGTACGTTTTCATGACAGACAGGTTTAGGGATGGAGCTTCATACTTTTAAAAAAAATAAATTTCCTTGAAATAGTTATGTTTTCTCATGAGATCTGGCGTCTGAGTGTTGTCGTATTTTTAGACTGCAGCCAAGTACACAAGTGCCTCTCTGAATAAATTGTAATGCTAATTAATGCAAATGATGTTAGCACCACTGAATCTACATTGCACTATTTAACGGCCAGTTTAACCCACGATATATTTGAACAGTCCGTTTAACCTACAATCTATTGGCAAACTTTGTAGCACAATGTCACAACAACTCAAGAGTCACTTATAACAGGAATTGCTGGTAAGTTTCATCATCTTATAGTCAGTTTGCCAATGCACATATATTTTTTTCATCATTCAAAAACATGCTCTGTTCAAACATAGTTCCTGTTTCACAGGAAGTAGACCAAAACTAATACTAATGCATTAGTGCAGCGAGAGAGAAAACCAGGTGCAATTTAGGGACTCCCCTTTTTGGAGAAATGCAGTGACTTAATGTGACAGTTTTGCTCTCTTGGTACTTTTAGAAGAAACAAGAAAGATGTCCCTGCAAATGAGCAGCTAGGGAATAGAGAAATGTTTCTCGCATATATTACATACAGCTGAATCCTAAACAAGCTACAGTGACCAAAGTCCTGTCCTATCAGTTTCTTCTAGTGGGGACTGTCCCTCTGATTAGTGTACTATAAGCAGCTTAAGAGGGGGAACATCTGCTAAATAACAAGCTGAGGTTTCAGTTCCCTTTCACAGTCCAATACTCTACAGAAACAGATTACAGGCATGTTACATCATGAATTAAATACTATAACACAAGACAGGGGACTTTGTACTGTGTTTCTACAAAAAGGGAAGGAATGAGAAATGTTTTTGGACACTTAAACATGCACACCGAGTGGCGTCTGCTATACTCTCCATGCTCCAGTGTGCATATTCTACATCTAAGTTCACGATGTTGATTGAACGGCTAGTAGTGTGTAAAGCAAACAGTCTCTGTTTGTTCTCAACACACAGAAGACTTCTCCTTCAACAGGCTGAAACACCTTTTATACACAATTCCTGCAGTTACAGAGAATCACCTGAAGATCATACAATATATAGTCCTTTTCCAAATTTATTTTATAATTCCTAATAATCTGTGGTAAAAACAAAACAAAAAAAACATACAATCTAGATGAACAGATGGAAAAATTAAATAAATCTTCTGAAAGTTTCTGAAATCTGATTTCCATTATCAGAATCACATGCAGATTTTATGCAAAAGTATTTTCCAAACATAGACTCCATGCGAATTTATGCTGTCCAAATAGGGAAACCCACTTTGCCTAGTCTTTCACTCTCAGGAGGCATTTTTAGGACATGAAGGTCCCCTCAGAAGTTTCTCCTTTGACAATATAGACCTACATCTTCACTCAAGTCAGTGTTTGTTAACGAGCCGTTACAATTGCAGCTAACGTGACCTCCTTCAAATGGTAGTAATCAAAATGCACAGGCATTTGAGTGGGTCTTAACCACTAATGAAATGAGAGGATTTTAAAAAATATTTTCTGATGCAATCTCATGCAGTAGTTAAATGCAACTTTTACTGCGTTTTCTTGCAATAATGCAGCCTACAATAAAAGCTGCAGCATTTAAAACACGGTTCAATGGGTCCCTGGGTCAATTAATTTCTCAATTAATATAAAGGGTTAAAAATGCAATCCTCTTCAAAGGGAAAATGCGAGCAATATTGACATGATGCACATGTAGTTTCAGAAACATTAAAAAAAAAAAAAAAAAAAAAAAACTGAATTAGCTTTTCATGTCAATAAGCAAAATAGATGAATTCACAAAGTTTAGATGGGAAAGAAGAAAATGGAAAATAAGAAAAATCAAAGCCATGAGATTAAATTAATTTACATAAAGAGGAAACCCCACATAATGCTTGTGGAATTTACTCATAATTAGATCTAATTATGGCTAATTATTAATAGGGTCACACTTTTTGCAATGCAATTTCAAAAATGGTGACTCTTGAAGTCACTTGAACAATTTCTGAAAAACTTTCCATATCAATAATTCATAAGTGTGAAGGAATAAGCGTAAACACGAAAATTACATCAGCTATTTTAACCCAAGGAAAGACTGACGTACGAATGCGTCAGTGATCCCGGCAGCCAATCACAGCGCACCACGACGCTAGAAAAAGATCGCGAGCGTCTCCGCTCCTGCAACTTTCAGACATCGAAGGGGGAAGATATACAGGGAATTAAGACAATTTATCGGACGTTTTCCCACCCCTAAACAACTACCGAAAGGGGTTTTGACGCAGATCCTAAACCAGAAAACCACACAACATGGTCGTAGTGACAGCAGGGACCGGAGGAGCCCATAAAGTCCTCCTGATATCAGGGAAACAGAGCCGCTCCATATCTGTGATGATCCCGAGCCAAGCCTCTTCAGACTCCGACTCCACCGTCTCTGGAGCACCGCTGCGCAAAAGGCAGAGACTCACGCATCTGAGCCCAGAGGAGAAAGCGCTGAGAAGGTGAGACCAGTTTCATCAGTTTTTAATCCGTTCGGTCGGTTTGAAACCGGGTTAAACCGAAATAATTCACGAGGGGTGCAATATTTAGTTTTTGACATTTCATACATCGACGTTATAGTATGTAAATGTAGGCAGTCGAACTAATTTGACCCTTTCTTATGGAAGAATTTGAATCTGAGCCAAGATCAGCTTGTTTTGCCGGTCAGTCCCTCCCCCTCTGAATCAATATACCCACATCTGCCTGCGTGGCAGGAACTCGACTGCGCATGCGCAGCTTCCTCAAAACTGGCTGACCTGCCAACATTGGTTTGCTTCATAAAATGGATTATAAATTAATTTGCAAAAACAGATAACTCCGTTTTTTCCTTGTGCATTCCACTTAATCTCAATCAAACTGCAGTTGGGTTATTTTGATTAGGTTAAAAAAATAAAGTACAGCTAACACAATAAAACACAAACATAACATGATTTGTTAAAAATGGAACATCTGTTTTTGCAAATAAACTTCATACACCTATCTATCATAAGGCTATTTAAATAGAAAGGAATAATTTTATAAATGCAAAAAGTGTTTCCCACTGTATCATGTCCCACATAAATCCTATGTTTATTGTTTAGCCAAGACGCGCATGTTTAATAGCTAATGATTTGATTTTTTTTTTTCTTTTTTTTAGGAAACTGAAGAACAGAGTTGCTGCACAGACGGCAAGAGACAGAAAAAAGGCCAAAATGGGAGATTTGGAGCAGCAAGTCTTGGAGTTGGAGCTCGAGGTACTTTGACTCTTATCTTGGATTATTTCTTTTTTTATCTCCGTTTAGAGGAAAGATTTAATTTCGACATGTTTTCCACAGAATCAGAAACTTCACGTCGAGAACAGACTGTTGCGAGAAAAGACGAGCGATCTGTTCAGTGAGAATGAGGAACTGAGACAGAGACTGGGGTTGGATACTTTGGAAGAGAAAGAAAAGGTAAAATTGGTTGTAGCTCGTGTTAGTTAAACAGGCGGTTAGAAGAGCTGAAGAGTGTTGTTTTTATTCCCCCGTCCCGCTAATGCCTCTCATTCTCTCTTAGGTTCAGGTACTGGAGTCCGTGGTGAGCGATTTGGGTTTGGTGACCGGGTCTTCTGAGTCAGCAGCACTCAGGCTACGTGTGCCTCCGCAGCAGGTGCAGGCCCAGCAGTCCCCAAATCTGAAGACTTCTCCATGGATACTCACAGCCCTGACCCTTCAGACTCTGAGGTGAAGATCCTGCAGTGTTTGGGTTTCAGAGGAGTTATTGATCGTTATGCTGAAAACATATGTGACCCTGAAAACCAGTCATTTATACATAGCTTTCCATTGATGTATGGTTTTGTTATTATGGGACGATATTTGGATGAGATGCAACTATTTGAAAATCTGGAATCTGAGGATGCAAAAAAATATTGAGAAAATCGCCTTTAAAGTTGTTCAAATGACGTTCTTGACAATGCATATTACTAATAAAAAAAAAAATTAAGTTTTGATATTTACAGTAGGAAATTGACAATCTTCATGGAACATGATCTTTACTTAATATCAGATTTTTGGCATAAAAGAAAAATTGATAATTTTGACCCATACAATGTATTGTTGGCTATTACTACAAATATACCCCAGAGACTTAAGACTGGTCCAGGGTCACATATTGCATTGACTCTTTCGTCTTGTGTTTTGCTGTACCAACACAATCTCACTTTTAATCATCTTTTCGTCCTGCAGTCTGATCTCTTGCTTGGTATTCTGGACATCCTTGACCCAGAGCTCTTCCTTAAGACAGAACTCGCAGAAGCACAGGAGCCAGAGCTTGTGCTGGATGGAGGTCCAGGAGAGCAAGTACCTGCCTCCCCATCTGCAGCTTTGGGGCCCGCACCAGTTAAGCTGGAGGCCCTTAATGAACTGATCCACTTTGACCACATCTACACCAAACCCGCCGAGGTGGTGAGCGAGGAGAGCATTTGCGAAGTCAAAAGCGAGGATTCGGTCGCCTTCTCCGAGGTCGAGGTGGAAATCCAAGTGGTGTCAGTCAAAGATGAACCGGAGGAAGAAGTCATCCCTGCGGTGGATCGGACTCCAGACGCGGTTGACGACTTCTTCTCCGACGCCTCTTCCTTCAGCGGCTACGAGAAGGCTTCGAATCTGACGGATGTGTACAGTGACTCTGGATACGAGAGGTCTCCTTCCCCCTTCAGTAACATTTCATCCCCCCTCTGCTCCGAGGGCTCTTGGGATGACATGTTTGCGACTGAACTCTTCCCCCAACTGATCAGTGTCTGAAGGTTGCATACAATATCCAGTTACAAATGCACCTGCCTTTGCTCTTTTATTGTAAGTGATTGCCATGCGCTTCATAGTGATCGTACCACAGTAGCATCTAACTCCTCTTGCAGTTTAGCATTGCTTTAAGGCTTCTGTTGTAATAACGCACAGAACCTGCGGCGACTCTGTACAGTTGAAGTGCAACTCAGTATTTTTGTTGGGGAAGGGGTTGGGGCCTAATTGTTTTTAAAGTAGATCTATTTATTTGTGTATCTCTCCTTTCCAGAGTTTATTGTAATGTAATCCGTCTGCTTATTGTACAACTTAATTTTATTGTAAATGCTCTCCTTAATCATATTGCATTAAAAAAAAATTGCATTGCATCACATGCGTTGAAGTCGTATGACTTTTGGTGTGAATTTGAACATGTGCCAAAGCTCTTATCTTCTGCTTTGTAGCACAAAATTTTTTTTTTTTTTTAGATTGTCATTTACTTTCTTAACGTTGTTCCAAACCAGTTTTTATGGGTATATATGGAACAACATCATGACAGTTTTATTTTTGGGTGAATTTTTATTTTTATATAAACCCATTCCAATAGCTTCAGTAGGATTGTGGGCCAAATTTTTGGACCAAGTAACCACCATCGAGAAAATGTGTATGAACTGGATAACAAAACCATTAACTTGAACACCATACGCTTTGCATGTAAAATGCCTGTACATACGGCGAGAACCACAATCTATAGTATTTTTAGTTCCAGTACAGTGTCAAATTGCACTTGGGACTTTGCCATCTGCTTTCTGTACTTTTTTAAAACGAGAGTAAATGATTACGCAACAGCCATCGTGTCAAAACCGCTTTTTTATCTGATTACGTCAATGCGTAAGCTTTCAATAGAGGTTCTGTTCTTTTTGCAAAGAGTTTAGAAACATAAACCCATTGAAATGTTACCCGAGTCTCAGTCAAAAATGTGTGCCAACCGGTGTTTAATGTAGTGTATTATGACACTAGGATGGCTAACACCTTTCTATCCTCAGGCTAATTCAGTCAGCTTGGTTTCCCAGCGCAGGGTGGAGACTGGGGAGGGAAATGATTCAAAACCCCTCAGGGGCTTAAATTCCAGACGACGCCAGTTGAAAAGCTAGTCTGACTACCTGATTTTCCTCTTTTGCAAGACCAACACTTTTCCTGTTGTAGATAATTTGTTCCTCCATCACAATATTTAAAAGTTTGGGGTTGGTAAGATTTGTTAATGGAGTGTCATTACTCCAGTCTTCAGTGTCACATGACTTATTTGAAAATTATTCCAACATGCTGGTCTGGTGCTCAGGAAATATGATCATTCTTCAATTCTTTGAGTTAGAAAAAAAAACAAAAACGTTTGCATCTTTATAAATGTCACTTTTAATAAATTGAATGCATCCTTGCTGAAGAAAAAACATTAGTTTCTATAAAAAATCCCATGTTACTAAGCCAAAACTATTGAACGATAAAATAAATTGTAAGTCAGTGTGGTACATCTGGTCTCAACACATCGGGTGAAGTTCCTGCTGGCGGAGATTGTGGGTTTTTGTTTCATCTAACATAGATATTTTAGAAACAAGAAATGCATAGAACAGGCGTACTTTATACTGACATCAATGACTATGTATTGGTCATACACATGATGTCATCTGTAATTCCAAAAAATATTTATGGGCCTGTATACTTTGCTATGTACTAAAACACAGGCTCAAATTAGAAGGTCTTAAAATGACACTATCATCACCTTGGGTGATTGAGATAAATCCTAGTAGCTCTCATCTTACAGTCACGGTTACAGCAGTTATATGGAGACCAGCAGCTGATGGACGCTGGGAAATACCCACAAATGCCCCACTGGTCTCGGTTTCAGGGACTATCTGACTTTATACTTGGATAAGGAAAATGGAAAAATGACAAACTACCACAATATATGTCTCTTTTTCGTTTTGTATGTATTCGGAAAACCCACCACCATGATGCTAGGGTGTTGAGAGCAATAAGCCAAGGTATTCTGGGAGTTTTTAGCTCATTGATAGTTGCTTCTGGGTGGTTTTACTGCCCCGAGTCCTTTCTATTGTCCAGAAAACTGAAGCATATCTTGGAAAAGTAATTAATCCAAAACCTTCATCTTGCCTGACGTCATTTTATTTCTCTGCACTGAAACATGCATCAGATCAGGAGAAAACATGCCGAGATGTATTACGAATCAAAGTCAACTGTGGAAAGGATTTGGGCTGAAGAGTTTTTCAGCTCAGAGCAGGATAGAAAAAGACATGTGATGCAGAAGGTCAACAGCTTTCACAGGCATTAACTTCTCAAGTCTTCTTGAGTTTTGTGAGTGTTTTCACGGTTCTGCTAAAAAATACAATTATATTTATCGAAACACACACCAAACTTATCAAAAGCATTTGGAAGCAAAAGTATCGATTAATAGCATTGCATGTATTAGCTTGATATCTTACCTCACACTAGGATTTTTATACTTTAACCAACGCAATTCGTATTAATTAAGCTAATTTTCTTAATCCTAAGTGAATGGCAGAATAATCATCAAATCACATGACATATTAGTTCATGCCAAACGAAACATGGAAGCAATAGACGAGAATAAGCACCAGTCTTTCCTGAACAGGTGTGTGAATAACGCCTGGTTTCAAACTGACTTGCGTGTCACACCATAACTAGAAATACAAGCTTACAACGACAAAAAAATAAAATATTTGGTTTGGTTTTCATTCTTATCCTAAAGAATCATGAGGCCTATAGTGTTAACTTCATTGTCAAGAGGTTTACAATTCTATTTTCATATGGTTTCAGGCTTAAATACCCCTAAGCTGTACTTGTGAAACTGCTCTTCTACAATCTCCACATGTGGCCATCTTTTAAAACAGTCCTAGTGTAAAATTAGTGTGTGTGTGTGTGTGTGTGAGTAAGTGTGAGTGAGGGGGTGGGTGATAACACCGTCCACATCAGCACAACCGACGAGATGACCAAAACAGGAAGCATAACCGAGATGAGACAGCTTTGTCTCACTCTCCATACACTGGAAATCTACACTCATGTCCTATATTTCTTAACTTAGCTTTGTGTGCTCAGAAACAAAGATCATAATAGTTAGAAATATCTTTTTAGACTGTCTTAGTAAAGTTATGCAGCAATGCAAAACTAACAGCAAACATACCAACACTGCTATTGAGCTAATTGATTTAGGAGACACTTAAAAAAACACCAAGATAGCCTATGTTTAGGCCCACAGAGATATACAATACCTGGTAAAGCTATTCGTTAACATCCCATGCACCTCAATGGCAGCTGCTTGATGAAACCTTCTCCTGCCATCTTGCCTTTGAGTGTATTTAGTTCTGGAAACATTTTTGAGCCAATTACCCGAGCAATACATGTCATGTGACTGATCTTTAGGGTCTATTTCACACCAAAAGCACTCCAGAAGAAAAAAAGTTACTGGCAAAACACATACAATATAATATGAATTTTGTGATTTCATGTGATTTTAGTGAATCAGTTTTATTTTAGTATAGGCTAACAATATACTATATGTTATTTTGCTAATATTTTGAATTCATTTTTATCATTTAAATTTTGTTTTCATTTCCATTTTAGTTTTGTTGTGTTTTTGTCATTTTTATTTTTTTTGTTTAAAAAACTTTTTTATTGATTTTTATTTCAGTGTTAGGTTTTTTTTTTTTTTGCAATTTATATTATTGCAAAAGTTTATTTTTATGGCTTTAGTTTTAGTTGACTATAATAACCCTGAATAATCAGAAAATTGCTTACAAAAAAAAAAAAGCACAAAAAATAGTACTATGGAGGTCAAACTGTTTGGTTACCAACAGTGTTCTGTGTTCAAAAGAAGAAAGACAGGTTTGGAGCAACTTGAGGGGGAGTAAAAGATGACACAATTTTATTTTTTATTTTTGGGTTAACTGTCCTTTTAAGGCACTTATACCTGCTAACTGCTGAAGCTAAACATGGATACTGCACTTACATTAAAATACTACAGATTTCCAAAGAAGAATTCAAAGACGTGTCATTTCTGTACAAATCTCAACACAATCCCTGTGTTTTACATGTTTGTTTGCTTAGAGTAGAGCTCTATAATGAATTCTACAAAAAGTTGCCCTACAATTAACACATAAAATGCTGTTTAGAGTCCATTTGTTCCTCTCAATAGTGCACAAATGACATAGCCTCTCTGGAATCTCTCTTAACCCTTGGATAAGGGTATTCCACAAGGCCTGAGTGATGATCTTGATCTCTTTTGGGATTGAATCGGTAACTTTTAGCTGCTAATTTAACAAGTAAACCTTCCATTTCATGTTTGAGGCATGCATGCTGTTTAGTCAGAATGAACTGAGAGAGGTAGAAAGACTGTTTAAACCACATTCTGCTGTTGCCATGGTTTCATTTCCTGAACATGTGACAGCTCATATCATCAAATCACACATTTATCGAAACAATCAACCACTACATCCCTGTAGAAAGTACACGAGATCACATCATGCTGAGACAACAATGGCAAGCTATGCAATGATTTTGAGTTTTGCTAATGTTATTAATCAGATAGGATGACTAATAAAGACAAGAATAAGTGTTTAAAAAAATTTGCATTACATTTAAAGGAAAAGTTTAATGATGCTATTTGTGAAAGTGACTGTAAAATATTATTTAGTGTAATTGGCCTTGTTTGAACTATTCGTTATGACTTGGCAACCTTGTACACGACACTGAAATTAGATTTATTTTGCTATCTTGCCCTTTTTTACTGATCAGGCTACACTCGCATGCAGTTGTTTATTCAGATGGAAATGAAATGAACCTTTAGTTAAGAGTATGTGTGGATTATTTCATTTATTGTATATTGCAGCACTCGAGAACTGACGGAAGCAGGAAGAATTATTACGCAACTTTTCCTGTAAAGATTAAAAACCAGGTTTTCTAGTTGGGAAACTTTTTTAACTTTGTTTGAAATGCAACATCAAACAGACACCGAATGATCACCACAAAACCACAAGTGTTGAGACTGAAACAAAGGCATGTCTTTTGTATGCTTTCCTGTGCTCTTGTCTTCTTTACTCACTGTGGTTATTGTGTGGTGTTGTTCATACTAGAACAAAACACTATAGACTTGTCTGAGACGAGCTGGACTTTGAAATCACATTCTAACACCCGTTGACCATAAAAAGGCCAATAAAAATGTGATATCATTTGTTAATGTACATATGCGGCCACTTATTAAAGTCAAGCTCCAGTTAGTTTATTCTGTACAATGTTTGAGGGCTGCGCCGGGGGTCAGGTCACAGTGACCTCACTGATCTCATATTGACATCAACGCTGTGACACCATCAGAAAGTTCAAGACCATCACAATGTACACAGAACACACTCACTGTGTCATAACGACTTCTGCGGGAATGCTGCCTGACGGGCTTTTCCAATAACGTATATGGATTCCTAAAAATTCCTCTTTTTTTTATATGGGTTCTCTATTTCACTGCAAAAAAATGCTTTTCTTACTTAGACTTTTTTTGTCTTGTTTCCAGCCAAAATATTTTAAAATTCTTAAATCAAGAAGGAAAAATTATTATATTGTTTTCAGAAAAAACATGTCAAATTTAAGTGAGTTTTTGCTTAGAACAAGCTAAATAATCTGCCAATGGGGTAAGCAAAATAATATGATTTCAAACAGAAAACAAGATTATTTAGCTTGTTTCAACGCTTCATTTTGACGCTTTTTCTGAAAACAATACAATCATTTTTTCATCTTGATTTAAGAATTTTTTAATATTTTGGCTGGAAACAGTAAGAAAAGCATTTTTTGCAGTGTTGAAATGGGCCACATGGAAAATGCACTAGATTTAAGTGAAAATGAATTTAAATGGTACTATATTAAAATACTTTTTAAATGTTTTATTATATAAACATTACCTGAAATAACAGTAAATATTTAAACAAATCTTAAACTTGTTTTATTTTAGATGATAGCCGAGTCATTTCTCATTTTTGCTTAATTTTAAGTTGAAATACTAAAATAACTATGAAACTAATGAATAAAAATGATAAAAAAAAGTACTATATAAAAACTAATAAAATAAGGTAAGTTAAGGTAAAATAAGGTTTTCTGGAATGTTTTTTTTTTAACGTTTAACATGTTTTTTTCTTGCGCAAATCAAAATACAGTAAAAACAGTAATATAATGAAATATGTAAAATAGCCGTTTTCTGTTTTAATATGCTCTAGAATGTAATTTGTGACCCTGGAGCACAAAAGCAGTCATAAGTAACACAGGTATATTTGTAGCAATAGCCAACAACACATTGTATGGGTCAATATTATACATTTTTCTTTTATGTCAAATGTCATTAGGATATTAAGTAAAGATCATGTTCCATGAAGATATTGTGTCAATTTCTTACTGTAAATATATCAAAACTTAATTTTTGATTAGTAATATGCATTGCTAAGAACTTCATTTGGACAACTTTAAAGGAGATTTTCTCAATATTTTTATATTTTTGCACCCTCAGATTCCAGATTATGAAATAGTTGTATCTCAGCCAAATATTGTCAGATTCTAACAAACCATACATCAATGGAAAGATTATTTAGCTTTCAGATGATGTATAAATCTCAGTTTCGAAGTGGTCCAGGGTCACATTTATTCCTGTGATGACAAAGATGAATTAGAATTTATGCTTATTTGGTGCTCAAACATTTCTTACAATTAGAATTCTTTGATGAATAGAAAACTCAAAAGCATTTATTTGAAATAGTTTCGAAATTATGTATAATTAGACCATGTTTCTATCTTAATAAATAAAAAAGAAGTTCAAGGTCTAAAGTTCATTATATCATGTGACTGAAGATAAGGTCGGGTCAATTTTCCATCCGGTGTATATCTGGAGGGGGCTGCTGGTAATTGAAGAGTAAATATTGGATTTTCCTATAAAAGAAACGAGACTGTGGTGAAGCGCAAGGACAGGCTTCATTTCTCGGCAGGCACACTCATGCAGACAAACAACAGAGCGGACTCATGCCCACATGCACACACACACACACACACACACACACACACACACACACACACACACACGCACACAGTTATGTTGCTCAACCTGGTTAATTTGAAAACACATTAAATAAGTCATCTTCCAAATGCACAACCTTCTGTCTCCTCTCATGCCTCTCAAATTTAACATGTCTTTTTAAGTGCATGGCAGAAACATGCACTAATGTGACTAAATTGCTGCATCCTTTCAGGACAACAAACATAACGCAACAGCTAACGTGTTTGTGAGGAGGAAAAGCATAATGCAATCCGCAGAAATCCCACAATCCTGAAAGAGGCGGAGATGTGTCCCAGACACAGACACTGAGGCATTCTAGAAATGTCTGGAAAACAGCACTGCTCCCTTCCCTTTACCCATCATGCCCATGAGTGAACTCTGACCCCAGAACTCTGACCTCCCACTACAAGCTTATCACGATAGATAAGAAATTCTGCTTTATACTTTAAACTCTGCTGATTTTAAAGGCACACGCACGGGCCATGACATGATAAGAGTGACGAGTTTATCAGACATGGTTTATTTGTCAAATAGTGTCTTTAATGCCAGAATGAATGAAACAAAAAAGTTCCAATTACATAACTTTTTATTTTATTTTATTTTTTTAACTGCCATGATATTTGGCCTTACACAGCACAACATGAACTGAGTGGGATGAGTGAATAGAGATGGATTTGGGCTGTTTGCGTTGGCCAAGCGATTTAACTGATAGAAGAGACACATGGATGTCTGCCATGGGTGACTGGGACTTTTGGTTCAGTAGTAGCAGTAAAAATAACTCTTACTGGAATGACTCAGAAAGAGTATTACCCCTTGAGATATAACACAAATGTGCTTTTGAGCAAACGGAGAAGGGACAGAACATGAAAACTGAAATATTGTGAAATGAGATGCCTAATATTTTGTTATAAAGAAGGGTTACACTTTATACATTTAAGTACCGAGTAATATTCATTAACTACATGTACTTACTATATTTTTAGGTTTAGGATTAGGGTTTGGCTTAGTGTTACTTGCATGTAATTATGCATAATTTATTATTATTATAATAGTAAGTGCATGTAACGTGTAACAAGGACACCTTAAAATAAAGTGTTACTGAAAGTAGACATTGATAGAGAAATAATATAATAATATAATTATTTAATTATATTATAAATAATATAATATAAACATACTGGCACAAAGTTCGCATCCTGCTAAGAACATCATATTTTACCCCAAAATAAAATAAATAAATAAATTGCATAACCTAACAAGATTTGCATTGTGACATTATTTTCATGAAAATTTAACTTCACTGTAATGGCAAAAATCTCAAACTGTAAATTACAGTAATGAGAATCTATTAAATTAAAATGATTTAATCATTAAGTAATTATTCATAAATAACATTTTAATAAATAATTAACAAATACATAAAATTATTAACAAATAAAATCATTGTGAGCACTTTTACAAGTATTTGAAAGGACACTATAAAATTGTAAAAGGAAATATATAATAATATAATGATCTGTTGAACATTAACTGAACTGAAAGTTTTCTTTTTCTTATATTTTACTTTCTTATATTTCTATATTTTAATATTATATTAAATTATTTATTTCCACTCTTGATTTTGGAGTAACATATTACTTAGATTAACTGACTGCTTTAAAATACATGTAAAAAGGCAAAAGAGAGAGTGGATAGTGGTCTGGTCTGTGATTGGTTGACTCTGCTGTGTGACCACGAGTCGTACTCTGCTTTGGGCATCTTTACCACATTCAGCCTCACTATCTGCAAATGACAGGGAGAAAGATAAAAGAGCACTTCTCATAATTACCAGCCGCTAGCACCCTAACCTCCCAGTTCCTGACAATAGCTTATTACACACTGAATAATCTGTCATTATACGGCCCAAATGCCTGCTTGTTACTGGCGTCCTGTCTGGACAAGATTTGAGGGTCAGCAACATTTTGGCATTTACAATTAAAGGAGAAGAAAAGCTGGGGAAGCTGAGGCACCTGAAATCCAAAACGCAAATAATGCCCTAGTGAAAAATAAATATACTAAAATATATTTGAAATACATTTATTTCATGCTACGTATGCTACAAATACGTTTACATATTTATGTACTTAATTAAAAAATACCATGCAATTGTACTTTTGGTAAACTAAACTGGTATACTTACCCCCGGTTTCACAGACAAGGCTTAAGCCTATCTTGAGTGATCGGTCAGAAAATATGTAAATGGTTTTGAACTGTCCTTAGAATGAAATAAATGTATTTTAAATATATAACTTTTTTATTAGGTAATGACAAGGTTTTGGGGTGAAGTATCAAGTAAGCCAATTAAAACAGCAATTAAAAAATCATGACACAGTAACTAAGAGGGGTTTGTTTGGGTGCTTAATAATTCTGAAGGAAGCTGATCAAAACATGATTTGATGTATTTATCCTTGACAAGATCATCACACTGATAAAATGAAGGGCCAAATGAAGTGCCACGCTGATTCGAAAAGAAGTCTTGCTAATGAAATTGCAGTTAATCTGTTGGAGAAAGAGACTACAGACCAGAAAGAGTAGAAAACTGCAACTAACAGTTAATTAGTTCCTTCTAGATTCAGTCATTTTACATTAAACGCAGCTTCCATGTGTGCCAAGAACTATCACACAGGACATTTTGTTCTTGAATTATATTTGAGGTCAGTAGGATTTCTTTTTAATGTTTTTGAAAGAATTCAGCAAAAACTGTAATATTGTGAAATATGATTATAATTTTTTACTCCAGTATTCAGTGCCACATGATCCTTCAGAAATCATTCGAACATGCTGATTTGCAGCTCATGCAGCATTTATTAATGTTGAATATCAATGTTGAAAGCAGCTGTGCTGCATAATATTTTTGTGGAAATCATGAAATATTCAAAATAACTCATAACAACAGCATTTATTTGACAGAAACTGTGTAAAACTCTTTACTGTCACTTTTGGTGAGTTTAATGCATCCTTGCTGAATAAAAGTATTAATTTGTTTCAAAACTGTAGTGTATAAAAACTCATAAAGTGTGAGTAAAAATATTAAGCGTGATATTATACACAACAGAGGAGGACAGTAGTGAAGTGTTTTTACTTTACTCAAGTACATTTAAAAAGTATCTCTAGTTTATGAGTGTTTTTCTTTGGAAAACTTTACTTCACTATGTTCCAAAGCTATCATACGTTTTACTGCACTACTTTTCATAAATAAATGTTTTTTTTTTTTTTATACCTTTAATACTTAAGAACATTAAAAATGTAGTACTTTCTTGTCCTCAAGTAAATCTTTGAATTACTTTTACTTGAGTAATGATATTGATTTATTTAAAAAAACGTCACTTATTTTGATACTTTGTTATGAAATGCTATGGCATTTATGCATTTTTAAATGTGTCTTTCATCTACAAATATTTTTTGGCCCCCTGCATGATTCAGACGGCCCAGATATGTTGCAGTCATTGAATCGTTTCTCTGAAGTAAAACATTAATGAATGACAGCAGAATGCTGTCTTGTACCTCTATAGTCACACACAGATCAGGACAGCAGAGCTCCCACGGCTGGAGGGAGGTTAAGATCCTCAGGAAGTTGTGTGGGTGGAGTTGCATAGAGTGGCCTTCTGTAAATCGACTCAGCTTCTCCAACAAACGTGCAACCCTCCTGTCTGAGTGCTTGATGGGGGCCAGATTACTGAGCAACGCTGAGAGCCTTCAGCAGACACACACACACACACACACACACACACACACACACAAGGACAGTATTAGTGTAATGTTACTGTAAACGTAAATGTTGAATGCATTTTACACACAAACACACACACACACACACGCTCCTGCACCTGCAAGCATCCTGTAGGGTCATTAACTTTAATATTTGGCAAACACACACACACACACACACAGCACATTAAGTGGTTTTGCATTCGTGTTCTCTGGAGGATTGGAAGTGACGCAGACCATTAAACATTCACTGAACACACACGCACCACTGAGTGCTGTATGGATCCTCAGTGCTGTCAGGGATGCTTGAGTCTGCCGCTCTTGAAGAGACCACAGAGGTTTTGGAGGTCACAGCAGAAGGGATTCGTCTACGGGACAGCATATTACAAAGAGAGCGGTACCTCTGGACCCCAAAATCCCATCTGTTCCTAGAAAGAGAAACAGTAAGAGGAAAAAATAAATCATTAAAAGGAGATGTATCATTACTATTGATGAGACACTGTAAGAGATTCTTCGTTTTTTGAGATTTTTGAATTCTATCACTCTCTACTTACTGTGAAATTTCAGATTTTTTGCCTGATTTTTTGTCCATATCTTCATGATTTATTTTTGCTACTTTTCAAACAACTTTTTACAGAATATACAGATTTTAAAGATTTACCTGTATCCCAAATCTTTTTAATATATGAAATTCCATCAAAAATGTGAAAAACATTATGAATTATTACACTTTAAAATCTAAATATTTATGGAATATATAAATATTTCAAATTTGTTTGTGTGAAAATTATGTATTAGTATACACACACACACACACACACACGCGCACACACACACACACACATACATATATCAAATTCATTTTTATTAGTGTTAGTTTGTATTTTCCATTTTTATTTGAATTAATCAAATTTTAGTAATTCTGTGGTATTTCTATTAGTTATATATATATTTTAAACGTCTATACTTTTTTTTTTTTTACAATTTTTATTTCAGTTTTAGTTTGTTATTTTAGTGCATCAAATTAAATGAACTGAAAATTAGAAATGTTGCTTTACAACTTCAAATATTTTATATTCAGCTAATGTTCATTTCAGGTAACATTTTAAAAGTTGTAGATTTAGTTAACTATTTTAACCCTGTGCATAACAAGTGGGGAAATATTATGTCATTGTGTTTATTTGGGCAGTGAAAAAACTAAATTACAGAATTCTTATACGTGAATCCACTATTGAACATTTTAGAAGACAAATAAATTAGTGGGAGTGTGCAAATTGTGTTTAGTTGAACAACTATATAAAATTCTGTCATAAAGTTAAAAAGACAATCAAACAAAAAAAACTTTCCTTGTTCCCCAGTGTGGTGGGAAAAAAAAACAATACAAGAGCATCAGATAAATTAAGTGTTAACTCTTCTACTTTGTCCACAAAAGATGCCCTCTTCCCACCCAACATGACTTCCTTCTTGTGGATGAGTTGGGCAGTGGCAGAGGTTCTGGCAGGGGAACTAATAAAACACAAAAGAGCAATAAAAAGAAATGCATTAGCAATTTCTTTTGGTACACATCAAGGCTGCCTTTACATGAACAGAACACATGTGAGGGATGTACAGCATGCATCAGAGGACAAGCACACATGAGGATTGAACAGTGAATCTATGGAGCAGTTTCAGATGGGACTACACCCTGTCTGCACACTTTTGCACAACAGTTTAGACAAGAGATGAGGGAGGAAGGCCGTTGCACACTGATCCATGCTGTTTACTTCCCACAAACTGCCTGTAATCTACAGCTTACTATGGTAGGTGGAGTTTATGAAAGCAAAGGTCAATGCAAAAGGCCTACAGCTGTACTAGTGCTTGACATGTAAATGAGAAAAAATTCACAGGTAAAACTAGCTCCTTAAAGTGAACAACAACATTTCTTGCAGTGTAATGCTTTTTTCTGTATTAAGTTACCATACCGTTCAATGTTTGGGTCAGCAAAATGAATACTTTTCTTCAGCAAGGATGCAGTAAATTGATCAAAAGTGACAGTAAAGACGTATTTATTTCCAATGTTACATTTACATTTACATTACATTTATGCATTTAGCAGACGCTTTTATCCAAAGCGACTTACATTGCATTCAAGTTACAATTCAAGTTATGTTGCTTCAAATCAGCATATTAGTATGATTTCCGATCAATCATGTGACACTGAAAACTGTTGAACATTTAGCTTTGCCATCACAGGAATAAATACAACTTTAAAATATACTAAAATAGAAACCAGTGAAATTAAATTGCAAAAACATTCTACAGTATGATTACTGTATTTCTGATCAAATAAATGCAGACTTGGTGAGCATAAAATACTTGTTTCCATGCTCTTTAACAAATGTGTTGTTAAGTCTTAAGTCTCTGGGGTATATTTCTAGCAATAGCCAAAAATACATTGTATGGGTTTCTTTTATGCCAAAAATCATTAGGATATTAAGAAAAGATCATGTTCCATGAAGATATTTTGTAAATTTCCTACTGTAAATATATCAAAACTAAATTTTTGATTAGTAATATGCATTGCTAAGAACTTCATTTGAACAACTTTAAAGGAGATTTTCTCAATATTTTGATTTTTTTGCACCCTCAGATTCCAGATTTTCAAATAGTTGTATCTCAGCCAAATATTGTCCTATCATAACAAACCATACATCAATGGAAAGATTTGGTTTTGAGACTGGTTTTGTGGTCCAGGGTCACAAATGGCCTAAAATAACGTGATGGTAATTTTAGTAATTCTGGGAACAGCAGACACACCTCTGCACTCTCTGAGATCCCGTCTTCTCTCTGGCTGTGTCTCGCTCTCAGGACTTCGACTGATATATCACTGTATCATAATGGAGACAAATGGTCACATGAAATCCCACAGTAAACCCATCACAGCAATCATGGGTAATCACATTCTCACATGCTGATCAAATAATCTGATAACCAATAATATACAAATAAACTACAGTGAACAAATTAACTGTGGCATTTAAGTGTGTGTGTGTGTTTACCCTATTGAAAATTAAATATACCAAAATGTATTTGGTAAGTATGCTACAAATACATTTACATATATATATATGTGTGTGTGTGTGTGTGTGTGTACTTAATAGAAATACCCTGCAATTGTACTTTTAGCATTCTAACCTGGTATACTTAAAGTCTGCTCAATTGGAACAATTAATTTTGTACTTAATGCACTTTAATCGTTTGGAAGTAGTGCTGAAGTCCAACTAAATATATACTGAAGTAAATTTGATTGTGCTAAAATGGAACTATTATAAGTATACTTCAGGTGAACTTTAAATATCTTGCATTTAAAGACCGATGTTATTCAAAGACAATCCTCATCAATAGTGACATTAAAACACATTTTAGGCTTAACATTAAGAAATGTACATTGTACACAAGTAGTACTCTAAATAAAGTCAATAGGCCTATATATGCACACACACACACACACACACACAGCCTACTTGTAATAATATTTGTCTCCTGTGCTAGTTTACCTGTCTGAAGCGGATGTGAGTGGTTTTTCATAATTACAGCAGGTTTTAAGAACACACTGGTACACTTCTTGAAGGAACTTCTGGAGATCTGAAGGATATCAACAGATAAAAGCACAATTTATATCATAAATATAAGTTTTACAAGAGGCAATACAATATTCTAGTCATAATGGTTTATAAGTACATAAAGTAGGCCAGTTCCGTTTCTGTCCCGTATGTTCTGATATTTATGCTTTAACTTAAGACACTCTTGTTGTTGTTGAATATTCTGCAAAACTCTCTTCTTTATCATTTTTTCAAGTCCACCATATTTTGTAACTCGAAGCAGCGTGGATGTGTAAATGATCCGAGCGCGCCCTCTGCTGGACGACAGATATATCTACACACAGAAATTACTACAGCATCCACATAAACAGAAGATGACAGCAGAAATGAACAATCAGTTCATAGATTTATCACCATGAAAATAGCATCTCCCTCCAATACAACACTTCATTAGTTGAGACAAAACACATGCATCTTGAGTAAAAATGAAGTTTTCATTACATCAAATAAAGTGGGATGCTGTTGGAGACAGATGAAAAAAGACATAACTCTTGAATACATTGGTTGGCTTCATGCCTCGTAAATACAAACTATAAGGATGTCATTTTCAGATTTACTATCTATTAATAATATTTAGACTTATTAAATTGGGTGATTAATCACGTCTGTATAAGCTTACATAATAAATAATGAATGTTCATGCTGATTCTTCCCATCAGTGATGATTCTCATGCAGCAGGTTTTTATCCCAAACCCAATTAAACCAGCAACAATAAAACTCCAGTAAAGAGGGATATCTTCAGAGTCCAGCTCTCGGATTTCACCCTTAAATCGTTTGGATTAGTCCCTCGCTCGATTAATTGGCACGACCAAAAGAGGCTTTATTAGGCCTTTTATAGAAAATGAAATACACTGTAATGACTGAGCGAAAACAAAGGAAGCATTGCCAAGCTCCCGAGCTTTCATCAGGACTTGCTACTTCTCTCTGATCTGCTCTGTGGGGTCTAGAGAATTTCAGCTAATTATCTTCAGGCAAAAATGCAGGACACCTATAGTGTGCATTAGGCCCCTGTCACAGGACTGGCCCAAATAAGCACCCCAGGAGCAGAAAACAGCACAGATCATGCATGCATTTAAAACCCAAGGAAGGATTCTTCAAAGATTCACCGTCATGACAGAGAGGAAAGATTTGCACTCCCAAAATAAGATTTCACGGGGGATAGAAAAGAAACTATCATGCTGACCAAAGAGCTTTCCTGAAAGTGTCTTTATCAAACCTCAAATCCAAATCCCATGGATTCTTATTTTAGTCTTTCTTTGTCGTGAGAGCCAAACAGCACAGCGCTGAAGTGCATGATGATGATGATGATGATGATGGGATGCACTGTTGCCATGACAATGTGCTGCATGTGACTGTGTGAGCAAGGCAAGTGATAGTTGAGTTGGCAGTGAGATGGGAAACAGATAACACTCGTTTTGTGCTCCACCCATCAAGAACCAGACAGCAGTGAAAGTCACTCAGGCTGTGAATTCACAAGTGTGTTTATCTGGATCAATTTCACAGCAGCTGTGTTGTGTTGTAAATTGCCACAGAACATATTTGCGACTTGTCGCTCAGGTCGTGAAAAAACAAAGCAAAAAATGTGTATACGTGTCATTTGATCAAAAATACCATTGTGTTGTGAAATATTATAATAATTTAAAACATCTGTTTTCTATTTTGAAATATAATTAATTCCTGTGATGCAACACATAATTTCACTCCAGTCTTCAGTGTCGCATGATCCTTCAGAAATCATGCTGATTTGCTGCATTTGTGATTATTTTCAATGTTGAAAACAGTTCTGCTTAATACTTTTGTGTACACCATGACACTTCCCAAGACACTTTGGTAAATAGAAAGTTCATTTACAGCACTAATTTGAAATATAAATCTTTACTGTCACTATTTTATGAGCTCTTGTTGAATAAAAATACTACCCAAACCTTTGAATGTTAAAGTAGACTCTAATGGGTCTGTTGAATATGTGTATTGTATAAAAAGCCTAATTAGAATTTAAAGCCAGAATGATCCATTTTATAAGATGAAGTCATTATAAATAGACTACATGTGACCCTGGAGCACAAAAGCAGTCTTAAGTCGCTGGGGTATATTTTTAGCAGTACCCACAAATATATTGTATGGGTCAAAATTATCCCATTTTCTTTTATGCCAAAAATCATTAGGATATTAAGTAAAGGTCATGTTCCATGAAGATATTTTGTAAAAGTCCTACAGTAATTATATAAAAACTTTATTTTTGATTAATAATATGCATTGCTGAGGACTAAAGGCGATTTTCTCAATATTTAGATTTTTTTGCACCCTCAGATTCCAGATTTTCAAATAGTTGTATCCAAATATTGTTCTATCATAACAAATCATACATCAATGCAAAGCTTATTTATTCAGCTTTCAGATGATGCATAAAATCTCAATTTAAAAAAATTGACCCTTATGACTGGTTTTGTGGTCCAGGGTCAGTTTAATGTATTAAATGTACTTTTCCAAACAATTTGATCGTTTGATTTGTGATTCGTGTCCACTTGGTTGCTAGATTTCCATTATAGGCTTTTAAACTGATGGACGAGTCGAAATTGTCTGTGGCAATCAACAACATACTGATTGCATCTCAAATATTGTTATAAAACAGTCAAACTGTGTCATCTTCTTGCATGTCTAAACCACTTAAAAAAATCACGGCGCTCTAAAGAGCTCATGCAAATCAGACAGAGTCATGATTGAAGTTGAAGGTTAACCAGTGTGATTCTGATGATGAAGGATCAGAATCGGTTTCTCGCATGCTCAGAGTCTCCATGCCCTTGGTTTAAACAGACTCATCACAGGTGTGATCTGGAGCCGGAGCCAAAGACAACAAGCTGCCCGCTGATGACCCTGTTACTGAGGAGGAGAGCACACTGAGAGCGGAGGTCTTCCAGGGCTGAAGTCTCCCTGAAGAAACTCGTAATGGTCTGGATGTGAGATGCCGCGTCTGTTTTCAAGGCAATTAAACATCCCTCTACAGAACCACCCCAGATCCTCTTTATTAATTAATATATTTAGAATTGTAAATAATACTATAAATTGTTGTACATATTAAATATTAAACACACACACACACATTTATACATACATGCATATATATATATATAGTGCTGTCAAATGATTAATCGCATCCTAAATAAATATTTTTGTTTACATAATATATGTGTGTGTGCTGTGTATATTTATTATGTATATATAAATACACACATGCATGTATACATTTAAGAAAAATATGTTATGTTTATATATTAAATATATTTATATGATATAAATTATATGAATATAAACATAGTCATGTAAATATTTTCAAAATATATGCTGTATGTGTGTGTATTATATATACATTATAAACATACACAATACACACATATTATGTAAACAAAAACTTTTATTTTGGATGTGATTAATCACGATTAATCGTTTGCCAGCACTAATATATATATATATATATATATTATTTATTTCTTTTGATTTTAAAGTGGAAAATGACCTAGATATTTCAATAGATTCATACAAAAAAAAAAACTTTAAAATTGTATGAAATTCTGAAAAGAAAGCAAGAAACAAATGCTAAAAAAAAAAGCCAAGATGCTTTGGACGTGCATACTTTGAATTTTTTTATAGAGATAATAAAGAGGTCATCTGACAAAAATGTAGAATCCTGCTGTAGATCACACGCTATTTTTGTGCTATAGAGTATCGGTCACACTTTATATTCGGTGGCCTTAACTACTATGTACTTACATAAAAAATAAGTACAATGCACTTATTGTGTTGATATTGTATTGCAAAACACTTTTGCTGCTATTGAGGTGGGATACGGGTAAAGTTAGGGACAGGTTAAGTGGTATAGGTGGGTTTAAGAGTGGGTTAAGGTGTAAGGGATGGGTCAACAGTGTAATTATAAATGTAATTACAGAAATTAATTACAGATATAACTACATACAGGTATTTTTAAAGTACAATGTAAAAACATGTATGTACACAATAAGTGCATTGTATCAAATTATTACTTTAAATGTAAGTACATAGTAGTTAAGGCCACCTAATATAAAGTGGGACCGTGTATCTAGTATGCAGCATGCTAGTATTGCATTGCAAGCACCCAAAGTGTCTTGATCGAGGCCACAGTGGCGATGATCACTCGGTTACCAGATGTTTCGCCATTAAGCCACCTCACATAACTGTTGTGCAAAATGGGTGTTTAAAAAACTATCTTCCAACAGAGTGTAATTAGCCCTTTGATTATTTACTGTGTCTTCCAGAAAGCAGCTAATGTTGCACACTTGTCTAAACCCGGTGGCATGCTTAAGAAGAACACATTGCTTCACAGAGCTCCAGCGGAGCCTCAGCAACACAAACATTCCAGTCTGAAAGAGCCGATTTGGAGGAGAAAACCTTCGGCGGGGCGATAAACTGCTCCCACTTGGCCTCTATTGCCTTTTCTTTATTCAGTCTCTTTATCGTGGTTCTGCTCGTTCCAGGGTCCCTGACAGATACACACAGAGAGAGAGAAGGATAGACACAGACAGATAAAGAGACATACGAAATTTCTTGACATATTAATTATTCGCGTGATCTCTCCATAATGCGCTCGCTCTATTATCAAAATTGTATATGTCACCTTGAGAGGACAGAAAGAAATAGAAGGATGGAGTAAAACAAGTGCGCACATCTCAATCTCTCTCTCTCCTCCTGGCTTGGGTCTTAACGGCGGCTGATAAAGTTTCATTATTTTTTGTAATATCTGCTCTCTGCTGTGCTGTACCGTTTTCCCATAAAGCTTGACTTTATTGGAAATTGGATTCTGGGATGGAAGAAGCCCCTCCAGGCTCTTCTGGGAGATGCTTCATACAATCTCTCTCCCTCTTTTTCCATTTGTTTTGGCTTCGCTCTCTCCGTCCATCACTTGCGCCAACCTGTAGCTCCAGGAGATGAAGGATTAAATTCTCTCCTCGCTCTTTTTCTTCTGTATCTCTCTATTTAACACCACCTAAATTCCACAGTTTCATCATTTCTCCATTAACTCTGATCCTTGTTGTTCCAATTCACCGTTGTTCCTGTAGGATCTCATTAGTGGTGATGGCTAAGGCAAGTATCACTGTTAGTGATTTAAACAAAACCCTGAACCCAAGTATTAAACTTTGGCGCAGTATTTGTACAGAGATGAATAATACCTGGAACCATAGGTTTGTCGACGAGAAAAGGAGGAGTATTTTCATACCTTACTATCTATCTATCTATCTATCTATCTATCTATCTATCTATCTATCTATCTATCTATCTATCTATCTATCTATCTATCTATCTATCTATCTATCTATCTATATGAATCTGTGATTCGGATTAGGTCTTGTGTCCTAAAATATGAAGGTTAAAAAAATGGTACAAATCTAATTAGGTCATGACTTGAGGGGACACAGTCTGGTTGCCTGTATTAGTGTGGGTCAATCCACACACTATAATATGTTATATAGAGACCTTCCAACAAAGATGCACATTGTGTGTTACAATTTTTAAGTATTAAACGCAATTTTATGCATGAACAAATGTGTTGGCAATCACTACATGCACACGAAACCAATTAAACTGAACCAGCAGGCAAAGAGAAAAGAGTGAAAGTGAAAGAAAAAGAGTGCTAATAAGCAGAACACAAAAGAGTAAAAGCCTGTTCAAAATTGTACCACTTTATAATTGCACAACTCTGTGCAAAAATCCAATAATACTGTCCAAAAGTGTATAGCCATGACCTCGCCATGGCCGCTGGAGTCCCAGGACCCGCCCTGGAGGCTTCCCCAGTGTCCCTGCCCTGCACCAGCCTCCAGGGCTTACAAAATGCAAACAAATAGTTAAATTATGCTCTTGAAGACCACCGACCAACAAAGACAGATTCTGCAATGCTGCAGATCCTAAGTGACATGGTCTATAATGTATATGGCAATGTCTCAACACACAAAAATCCTCTGAAACTACTGGTGGCCTATAAAGGAATGCTCCAGGCTAGTAATTTTAAGATTACAGGTTCAAACCCTGGAACAGCCAGTTCAAGTACTAGAACACAGTTGTGCCCTTGAGCAAGGCAGTTAACTTTGGGTTATTCCAATGGGGATAGTCAATGCAGAAAGGATTCTGGAAGATGCTGTGGACAAACATATGGCTGCTAAACGACAAACCAACCCACTAAACGCAGATTGACTGAACAGAACAACTGCATCTGAACCCCAAAATAATCACAATATGTCAGACTTTGTTTCCCTGTGTCTTGTGTTTCCACATGCTCCCTGTGTTTCTGTGCCCTTATTTGGTCTTCCTGTTCCTTTCCTCGTTTAGTTTCATTATTAGTATATTAGTCCCCAGACTTGTGTCTTTAATTATCCTATTACTCCACTGTTTATAAGCCCTGTGTCTGCTGTCAGCTGTTATATATTCGATGTTTCCATGTTCCTGTGTTCTAAGGCTTTTGAGTTCCATTAACGACTTTGTTAATATTATCTCCTGAATCTCCTCGCTCCTTCTTCCATCGCTCCTGGTGTTTTGCGTGACACACTATGCTTTTTGATATTTTATGGCAATTAAAATGTATTTCACTATCACCTACAGACCAGAACATGTTGTGTCCCCAAGCTCACATATATATTTGCTGCATTTACATACAAAGAAAAAAATCTGAAAATAATGTTATCTTAACGTGTTCATTGTTAAGACTGTCGGGTCATAGTTTATTATTCTGAATTGTCAACATCAGCTGAAATTCTACCAACTCAATGAGAGCAAGAGTTCTTCAAATATAAGCCTGTTTAATTAAGGCAGAGCATGTTTAAATTTGTTAAATTTTTTAAAGTGCAATTTACTTCATTTTGACTAAGGCTTATTTGCCTTGTGTGTGAAGGTTTTGGTTAATCCAGTTGCTACTGGAATGTAATGAGGATTAGTGTGAACTTGTAACAAGCTATACATAATACAAAGTTAATTTCATTTTGGAATCAGAATTATAGGAACTGTTGCGCTTCACAATTTTCCTTTAAGCGAGTAAGAGAGACTTCGAAGAAGTCTCCTCCTGTTTCATAGTTGAACTCAAGACCAGATCCTAGACCAGTGCTAGACCCCTCAAGGCACAGGCCAAGTCCTAACTCCAAGACTGATCTTTTTTTTTTCATTGAAATGAACTGAAATGCTGCATGCATTTTATTCAGTAGCTGAAAAAACATTAAGAGAAAATTTGTATTAAATCTAATGGCAAGGAAAACATGCAGGGTTGAGGTCCAAGGCAAAGATATAAAACAGATAATTAATACTTTTATTTCGATAATTAATACTTTTATTTAGCAATGATGCATTAAATTGATCAAAAGCGGCAGTATAGACATTTATAATGTTACAAAAGATTTCTATTTCAAATAAAAGTTGTTATTTTATTACAGTTTTCTCAGTGGCTTTGGTACATTTCTGAGATCAGAATTGAAATTCTCAAAACTACCTGTTCAATCTTCACATCATTGTGTCACTTGTTCACATCAAAAAAGCAGTTTCTCATATCTTTGAACAAGTTGCAAATGCTTTGGTACATCCATGCAAATGATTATGTACAATTCATGCTGCTCAAAATGTATTATATAAGTTCTCTGTGCTATTGTCTTACCCCTCAAAACATCTAGTCATTAGTTCATCGTATAAGTCATTAAATGAAAAAGGGTTGATCTAGTTGTCATAAACTGTCAAGCATATTTTCTACACATCTCTATTAGACTTTTTGTAAATTTGCCATGAATTGTGCAAGTGAATCTTGACTCTCACTAATGAAGAGAATGTAGATCAACCAATTATAAACCAATTCTCTGAAATAGCTCAAAAGTGCATTTCATGACCCTTCAATTGGAAAGCACATATAGACAGAGAACAACACAAAATTTACAAATTCTGACGATGGATGAACATCCAGAATATGATCAGGGACAACAGATATAGATAGAACGATAGATAGATAGACCGATAGATAGAACAATAGAACGATAGATAGATAGACCGATAGATAGAACAATAGAACGATAGATAGATAGAACGATAGAGCGATAGACAGATAGAACGAAAGAGCGATAGAGCGATAGAACGATAGAGCGATAGATAGATAGATAGATAGAAAGATAGATCGATAGAACGATAGAGCGATAGAACGATAGATAGAACGATACCTAGATAGAATGATAGAATGATAGAACGATAGATAGAACGATAGAACGATAGAGCGATAGATAGATCGTTAGAACGATAGATAGATAGCACGATAGAACGATAGAGCGATAGAACGATAGAGCGATAGATAGATAGATAGAACGATAGAGCGATAGAACGATAGAGAGATAGAACGATAGAACGATAGAACGATAGAACGATAGAGCGATAGATAGATAGATAGAACGATAGAGCGATAGAACGATAGATAGATAGATAGATAGATAGATAGATAGATAGATAGATAGATAGATAGATAGATAGATAGATAGATAGAATGATAGAATGATAGAACGATAGATAGAATGATAGAGCGATAGAGCGATAGAACGATAGATAGAATGATAGAACGATAGATAGATAGAATGATAGAACGATAGAACGATAGATAGATAGAATGATAGAACGATAGAACGATAGAGTGATAGATAGATAGAACGATAGATAGATAGAATGATAGAACGATAGATAGAATGATAGAATGATAGAACGATAGAGCGATAGATAGATAGAACGATAGATAGATAGAACGATAGAATGATAGAACGATAGAGTGATAGATAGATAGAACGATAGATAGATAGATAGATAGATAGATAGATAGATAGATAGATAGATAGATAGATAGATAGATAGATAGAACGATAGAACGATAGATAGAATGATAGAATGATAGAACGATAGAGCGATAGATAGATAGATAGAACGATAGATAGATAGATAGATAGAACGATAGATAGATAGAACGATAGAACGATAGAACGATAGAGTGATAGATAGATAGAACGATAGATAGATAGAATGATAGATAGATAGAATGATAGAACGATAGAGCGATAGATAGAATGATAGAATGATAGAATGATAGAACGATAGATAGATAGAACGATAGATAGATAGAACGATAGATAGATAGAATGATAGAATGATAGAACGATAGATAGATAGAACGATAGCTAGATAGATAGATAGATAGATAGATAGATAGATAGATAGATAGATAGATAGATAGATAGATAGATAGATAGATAGATAGATAGATAGATAGATAGATAGATAGATAGATAGATAGTGTGACGAGTCGGCTGCCTCCCCCCTGTCCATCATCACCACCCCGTCCCATATTCGCCGCCCTTCACCAGGCTCCCGACAGGAGTGGGTGTGTGAGAGAGGAGGGGCGCTGAAACAGCCAGGGCTGGCGGCGTGTGATGAGGCGCACCTGACGTGAATAGAGCCTCATCACCGCCGCCGTTAAATGCCGAACGCGCCTCTCCTCGGGAGACCGGTCTCTTCCCCGTGCATGCACGCTGGTGTCCTCGTGGGTCCAGGAAAGGGAGCGTAGAGGGAACTACCTGCCGCCGCCAGAGACGCGAGCGGCCGGACCCGCAGTCCGGCCGACACTGCACCCGCGATACGGCCGTCGGGCAAGGACGCCGGGCCGTGGAATCCCGTCGAGCACCCGGGGATGAAGGAGTTGGACGAAGCCGCCACAGAAGCCGCCGTCACCCGCGCCCCGGGACCTCCAGACGGGAGCGCGTGCGGCCGCCGGACTCCGCCCCTTACCTGGACCCTTCCCCCCTGAACACTGCCCTCCTTCACGAGCCCCGCAGCACAACGAGGACACCAGATCCCTGTTTATTTTGGACACTTTTCCCCCTTTGGACACTTTATTTTAATATTGTTTAATAAAAACCTCTCCGAGGCTTGACGCCACGCCCACTGTGTCTGTCGTTGGCTCCTCCCGCCACAAGAGATAGATAGATAGATAGAATGATAGATAGATAGAACGATAGATAGAGTCTCCAGTGTTTTGAATGGTCTGGAATGATGGGCATGGAGGTGAGCTAGAAGAATGTCTCTGTCCTAGACACACAATCTCACCTGGCATCCCAGCAAGACGTTACAGGTCCAACTCTTCCAGAACGTTCTAGAGTCAGTGCCTCCAGCAGCCAATTCAAACAGCACAACTGACGATATACACGCTCACTAAGAAAAGAAGAAAAGATGATAACATATACAACTTGCAAATCATGTTATGAAGTTAAAAAAAATATATATATATTCCAATGCAATTTTCCCGCAGGGCACAACATGCAACTTTGTGTCAACAACAATGCTCAGCTTTGAAATCCTGTATAATTGCTTAGTTTACAAGTTGATGTACAACAGAAGGCCTAAAACTTGATATTCCACAGAAAGCTTGACAGCTTTCTTTTCATAATTAAAAAAACAAACAAAAAACATGATGTACAAATCACATCAGATAGGCTACAGAACCTCCATCCATCCATCCGTCCATCCATCCGTCCGTCCATCCGTCCGTCCGTCCGTCCGTCCGTCTGTCTGTCTATCTGTCTGTCTGTCTGTCTGTCTGTCTGTCTGTCTGTCTGTCTGTCTGTCTATCTATAAATAAATAAATAAATAAATAAAAGATGTGCTTCCGTAAGAGTCCGTTACTTTGTGAGGACGTTTTTACGGTATCAAATTTTCTCTTACTTTATTTGTGTCTCCTGAAATATAGTCACACTATAGGGGCACTGTCTTTAAAAACTTTGAGAATCACATGCAATGTTAATAGATTCAGTGTTTAATCTCCTGTTAAAAGATGAAAGAAAACTCTGGATGGAAAAGAGGAACAGAGTGAGAAAGAGAGAGAGAAAGTTACCCTGACTGTGGTAGTTTTGGTTCCTTGCCGCTGTCGCCTCTGGCTTGCTCAGTTGGGGACACTTGATTTCTAGCGATTATGGTCAGTTTGATTTCACAGATACTATTTAAACTAAACTGAGCTAGACAATGACATCTCTGAATTCAATAATGAAATGCCTTTAACTGATAACTGAGTGTTTAATCTTATTATTATACATTACTGACACTCTATCCTCCAATCTGATACTGTTAAGTGCTTTGACACAATCTGTATTGTTAAAAGCGCTTTATAAATAAAGGTGACTTGACTTAACTTGAAGGTGCTTTGGCTCATTTGTTACAAGCTAACATCTCAAGGCCATCTCTGTGTCTAAATTAATTCCTCTCACTTTCTTTTCAGCATGAAGTAGAGCCATCGCTTGCTCTCTGCTTTCTGTTCAAACATCAAGGTTAAGATGTTTAATCAGGCCTTCAATGAAAGACATCCACCTACTCACTGCTGGCAGACAACAAGCTTCTTGACATCACGCCACATAAACAGGTTAGTTAGTCACAATGTGATACGTGGGTTAAATATCCGGCTCAGAAGACCCAAAGGTGATGGAACAGGATTCCTATAAATGCCACATTCAAGCAGAGGTGACCAGGCACTTAGAGAAGCTGTCAATAATAAGATCTTCATTCAAAAGACCCCAAACAGTAATTTTACTATAATAGCTGTTGGCTAAATAAGAGAACATATCATACTGAGATGCATATATACAGTATGTGGTGTAAGATGTCTTTTTATTTCATTATTTTATAACTATTTGTGACCCAGGACCACAAAACCAGTCTTAAGTGTCAATTTTTTGAAACTGAGTTTTATACAGCATCTGAAAGCTGAATAAATAACCTTTCCATTGATGCATGGTTTATTAGGATCAGACAATATTTGGCTGAGATACAACTATTTTAACATCTGGAATCTGAGGGTGCAAAAAAATCTAAATATTGAGAAAATCGCCTTTAAAGTTGTCCAAATGAAGTTCTTAGCAATGCATATTACTAATCAAAAATGAAGTTTTGATGTATTTACGGTAAGATATTTACAAAATATCTTCATGGAACATGATATTTACTTAATATCCTAATGATTTTTGGCATAAAAGAAAAATGTATAACTTTGACTCATACAATGTATTGTTGTCTATTGCTACAAATATACCCCAGCGACTTAAGACTGGTTTTGTGGTCCAGGGTTACATTTCAGCAAAATTATTTTTATTTCTCAAAGGTTTTCTACTGTGACAACTTGACCCATTTAGAATATTTTTTATATTTATTTTGAATATATTTAAAATATCTAGTCATATTGTAACTTGTAGTTAATAAAGGAGTTGAATTATAAGGAGCTTTAAAAAGACTACCATTCAAAAGTTTGGGGTGATTAAGATTTTTAATGTAAATATTATTACAAATTAAAATGCTGCTAAATTTTCTCCAATACTCTAGTCTTCAGTGTCGCATGATCCTTCAGAAATTATTTTTATATTTTTGTGGAAAGCTTGATTTATTTACTTGATTATTTGGATTCCATAATGAATAGAAAGTTCAGAACAGCATTTATTTGAAATGTTTTGTTTATAAATGTCTTTACTGTCATTTGGATTAATTTAATGCATACTAATGCACATTTAATGCAATGCTTTCATCCCTAAAAAAATAATAAAAAAAAAAAAACTTACCCCTAACTTTTTAATGGTAGTGTATTCATTTCAAAATAACCTGCCTGAGAAATACTTCCATATGCAATGCATCACTGTAGATACAGATCAGGAGGGTGTTTGTGTAGTACAGTGCCCTACAAAATGTATCTGTGCACTTTTAAATACATTTAAAGAATATATCAAAGCAAGTGCATTAGATAACACAATATCAAACACATTAGCCTACACCTCTCCTACAGGCCTCCAGAGGTATCTGCAGTATAATCCCCATCAAAACCAAAAATGTTTTTCAAGTGCTTGCAGAAAATGCAAATAGGTTATCATTGGAGTAATGGTGCATCGAAGATGTACTTTGATTCCAGCATGACATTCCATTCCATCAAGAGACACTGTAAATGAGCCATGTTTATTTTTTCTTTTCATTTTGCTGCATTAGATCCTTCTAGTCAGAGGGTAATCACTCTATCCTGCTGGGCGAGACTGATGGTTGAATGAATTTTGTTTTTCTGGAAGCTGAGACCCTCACGGTGAAAACTCTCACAGATTGCTGTGGCTCATTCCAGCAGAGAAAGGCATTATTTTCTTGTTTTACATTTGGTTAAATGCATTTTTATGTCTGTGTGAACAAAATGTTAATGTCAGAAAAAACGTGTGAGTTTATCTGATGCGATTTGTCAGTATCCCAACCATCCGTGTGAAAATGTGTCACTTCTTTAACCACATGTACAGATTGTTGAATTATGGCAGAAATCTGGTACATATTCTGACCAGGAAGAAAACAGTGACCACTCACAGTTTGGTTTGTTCTTAAATAACATCTAGAGAAACAGTTTCACAATAATAATGGGGGGAAAAACTAAATCAAAATATGGATTTCTGTAAACAACAAAACAGAGCAGAAGAAAGGGCTGAGTGGTCTTACCCTGATAGTAGTTGAGGAGGTGTGGAGATCAATGATCTGTGGATGGGGATAAACGGACGAGCGGCCTGGATTTTCCTCCTGTTGGGTTTCCAATCTATAGAGGATGTTGCTACAACATCACACCACCTGATAAAACAGCCGTGTTTGGTGTGGATGGAAAATAACAGATGCATTCAAGTCAAACACGTCAATATTTAGGAGGCACTCTGCTCCCTTCCGTGAGAACATGGAAATAACATTTACTGTAGCTACTGATCACACAGCAATAAAGTGATATTCTTCCTCAGTATTTTAGAGTAAATAAAGGTTCCTAAATCAAGACACATTACCTTGAAATGGGTCAAAATGAAGTGAGTTTATGATTAAAACAGAAACAAATATCAGCCAATGGACTTAGAACATTGAAGTTGATTCAAAGGGAAAACAATTGTATATACTGTACCTCACTGACAGATATTTGTTCTTGTTTTAAATATAAACTCACTTAATTTTTAATTGACCAGAGAACAAGACTTCAACTACTGTATCTCAATTTTGCCTCTTAAGTAAATGCATCTTGATTCAAGGATGTTTAGATATTTGTATTGAAAAACAAGACGAGCAATGAGGAAGATATTCATGTTTTACAGTGCATGCAGCATTTAATGCCATGACTTTATAAATGTAAGATTTCAGCAACGATTTTTAAGGCTGTGATTTGTGGAATGACAAATTAAGACTTTTTTTTAATATCCGCAGAAACCCTGACAAATGCATGTTATCATAGTTAAAACAAAACTTCAACTGATATCTATGGAAGTCATACTCTAAAAAATGCTGGGTTAATTACAACCCAGTGTTGGGTAACATATATGGACAAACTCAGCGACTGGGTTGTTTTTACTCAGCAATTGGGTTACTACCCAGAAGGCTGGGTTAAACATTTAACCCAACCGCTGGGTCAAAAGAACCAAATCGCTGGGTTTGTCCATATTTTACCCAGTACTGGGTTGCATTTAACCCAGCATTTTTCGGAGTGTACTAAGCTGTTGGCAATTATAGTGGTAATTAGGGTGAATTCTTAGTTTTTATTATTCATCTCATTGGAAAGAAGCTGCATATTATCCTATTGGTATTGAATTGCTGTGAAGAAATTATAACAATACCAGATAAAACTTAAAAAAAGTTTCAAGTACATGCGATTTAATTAATGTTTTCGACAGAGGAACACCAAGGTCATGAGTTTGATTTCCAGAGTAAGCAAGGACTGATAAAAAAAAAATATATATATACACCTTGAATACAATGTAACTTGCTTTGGATAAAAGTGTCCGCCAAATGCGTAAATGTAAATTTTAAACCCATATTTTTTCCACTGTCCTGAAGGCCCAATTTACACAAATTCACCCTGCATATATGCATTACATTTGCAAAAATAAAGCTAGATAATTTAGTCTGAGTATCACTGTCCTCATCTGAATCGGAGAGAGTGGGAGGCCATAGTTTAGTTCGTCTCAGTTCCTCCCTCCTCTGTTTTTCTCTCCGCTGCTCCTCCTGCTCCTCCTCCTGAAGGAGGTGAAAGTAGCTACGACCCTGCTTCACTGCAAGAACGTGCTGCCTGTAGAGACATTTGTTTTTAATATTTAGAATGCAACAAATAAGAGCATATAATTGGCTGAGACCACCATCACTGAATATTTGTAACATTAATGCTAATACTAATTTTGAATAAGTTGGTGCTATATAGCTCTAAAAGTGTATATAGCTATATAGCACTTTTGGTGCTATATAGCACCATATATTTAAAGTCAAATGGCGCTATGTAAAACCATAAGAGGTGCCATATAGCACTGTATTTCTTTAACAATAATGGTGCTAAACAGCACCAACAGTGGTTCTTTGGCTCATAAAGAACCTTTAAAGGGGTTTAACAGGTTCTTTGTACGGCAGTGGTGCACCTTAATCACCCCAAAGAACCTACGTTTAGCTTTTTACTTCTATTGGTTGTTTTTAAGCATCAAAAGTCATAAACATTTAGTTTAATTGTGATTATGATGAACAAAACATGCAAGAATTATAAGCATTTGTTGGTCACAGAGCTAATTTTTCGCAGTAATAATACAAAAGCCAGTGGAAAAATCTTAGTGGGTTTTTGTCAAGGGAACCAGTATTATTTTAGTTTCCGGCTTGGCCTACAAAAATATGTTATCATCATTGCAGCACAAAAAAAAAATAGTACATCAGCTACATATTTCATCAAGGCCAAAAGTAAAGTTAACAAATTAACTGAAGCAATACTGAACAAAGAGCTCTTGATAGACACAAGAACGAAGACCTTATCCTCTCGCGACTGTGTTTCATTGAAAGCGGCAACAACAATTGCATTTTTCCTTTCAAAAATGCCAGTCTTCATGAGTATGAATATTTCAGCACGCTTGGCTACGGTCGTGTCTGTCATAAATGTCAACCATTTTATGATGCGCAGAAAGAGAAGGAGAGGAAGAGGGTGAGAGAGGGACACACAGCACTCTTGCCTGTGGTGAGACTGTGTTAAATTCCCTCACAAACAAAATGCCATCGGTGATGCCTGCCAGGTTGAAACCATAGCCGCTGGGCAAGACGCAGGCGGTGAGAGTGGGGTGGAGAGGAAGAACAGATAATAACAGGTCTTGCTGCAAGAACACACAGTTTATCATTTAAATTAAAAAACAAGGTATGTATGCCGTTTTAATATTTGCAAAGTCATTGAACAGATCTAAAAAGCATAATTGTATTTCATGCAAACATGCATATTCATATTACATGCAAATAGGGAATGCAATGGTTAACTACAGCATCTGTGGAACGCCGCTCACTGGAGCTAAACTGCAACAGCATATTGATGCAGACATAAACAATAATTAGTGCACAGCTGGAATCCAAACCATAAGTGTTTTCGAAGAGCCGTGTCCTCTCTCTTCCACGACCGGGATTTCTATGGGGGGATTAAACAATGAGAATGAACCAAAGAACATCTTTTCATCAGAAGGTTTTGGAAATATTCATCAACAAGGCTCAACAAAAGGATTATACAAATTCTTGCACTTTAAAACAGCTTTTCTATTGTAACACATTGTAAAATCTAAATAATTCTGATGGCAGCACTGAATTTTCAGCATCATTACTCCAGTCTTCAGTGTCACATGATCCTTCAGAAATCATTCTAATATTTGGCGCTCAAGAATTTTTAAAAATTAATATCAATGTTGCTGCTTAACGTGGAAACTCTGATCATTTGTGTCAGGATTTTTTGACACGTGGAAAGTGATTAAAAACAGCATTTATTATTATTAGTTTTTTTTTTTACCTTACAAATGTTTTCTGATCAATTTAATGCATTCTGCTCAATACAATTATTTATAAATTAAGTACTTACTACTACTTTGACATTTATATAACTTCATAGCCATATATACCCTTTTGGTCCCACTTTATATTAGGTAACTACTATGTACTTACATTTAAATATATAATTCGATACAATGCACTTATTGTGTACATACATGTTCTTACATTGTACTTATATTTTTAAAAATACCTATATGTAGTGTGGCGGGAGGAGCCAACGACAGACACAGTGGGCGTGGCGTCAAGCCTCGGAGAAGTTTTTATTAAACAATATATCAAAATAAAGTGTCCAAAGGGGGAAAAGTGTCCAAAATAAACGGGGATCTGGTGTCCTCGTCGTGCTGCGGGGCTGTGCAGGAGGGCAGTGTTCAGGAGGGAAGGGTCCAGGGAAGGGGCGGAGTCCGGTGGCCGCACGCGCTCCCCTCTCGGGGCCGGGAGCGAGTGGCGGCGGCGTCTCTGGCGCGGCTTCGTCCATCTTCGGGATCCCGGCACTTCTGGGGGACTCGGCGGCTCGGCATCCAAGCCCGTCAGCCGCCTAACGGGTGCGGCAGTCCTCCTCGACGCTCCCTTCCTGGACCCACGAGGACACCAGCGTGCATGCACGGGAAGAGACCGGTCTCACGAGGAGAGGCGCGTTCGGCATTTAACGGCGGCGGTGATGAGGCTCTATTCACGTCAGGTGCGCCTCATCACACGCCGCCAGCCCTGGCTGTTTCAGCGCCCCTCCTCTCTCACACACCCACTCCTGTCGGGAGCCTGGTGAAGGGCGGCGAATATGGGACGGGGTGGTGATGATGGACAGGGGGGAGGCAGCCGACTCGTCACAGTAGTTACATCTGTAATTACATTTATAATTACACTGTTGACCCATCCCTTACACCTTAACCCACTCTTAAACCTACCCATACCACCAAACCTGCCCCTAACTTTACCCGTATCCCACCTCAATAGCAGCAGAAGTGTTTTGCAATACAATATCAACACAATAAGTACATTGTACTTATTTTTTCTGATGTAAGTACATAGTAGTTAAGGCCACCTAATATAAAGTGTGACCTAATTTTGCTATATAATTTGACCTTGGTGACATATTTAATCAGAAAAAGTGCAAAATTTGCATCAATTATAATCTTGTAATGTTCTGTGCATATAAACCCCATGTAAATGATCATCAAATCATTTGTACGGACAACACAGCACTGGCCTCTTTTTGGCCATCCTTAAAAGTTCCCATTTTTAAACAGCAACTCATAAATGCAAAAGGCAAGGAATGCTAAAATGAGGGCAAGGACCCTAGAATGACCCCTTGAACTTCTCCAAATGTGACATTCCACATAGAACCTGCATCTATTTGCACAGTGAATCGGCTGACTTTAATTAACACGTTCGTTTGCACCTATGCCATGTGCCGTCTCATACTTTTCACTCAGCTGCAGAAACAGGACCAGTGTGTAGAGTTATAATCATTGGGTACGTGTGAGAGCAATGCAGATAAAGCCTCACACCTCGTTTTCCTGTGAAGAATGTGGAGGGGTTTCGTGAACGAGAACGTCATCAACTTCAGAGATCTTCTCATTTGGTACCTTGTAGAAAAACACAAGTAATTTCAGGATGATTTTATTACCAGAACAGTTGCATAGAAATGAGAATTAAAGTACAGCCCACAGAATCCAGAGAAGACATCACAATATAACAGAAGTTCATTACAGACAAAGTGCTTAAAGCTTTTCCCCTCTTAGTGATAATGAAGATCTACATTTTTTTCAGGCTTTGTCAGAGATGTTGCACAGCAGTTAGCTCATTATATATATAGTGTTTTATTTTCTCATTTAATAAAAAGAAAAGAAACGAAATCATTACAAATTATACTTATTATCCTAGAAATAGTAAATCATTTTAAATATTTGTTTCTTCATTTGTCATAATGTTTCAATGTAAAAAAAAAAAAAAAAAAAAAATATATATATATATATATATATATATACATTTTTATTTAATTAATCAGGATTAATTGCACTGAAAATTAAAGTTTGTAATAAAAATACATATTTTTTTATTTAATATTCTCAAAATAATGTAGAAACACATAAAGGCAGTATATTTAAAATATTTGTTTAATAACATATTTTTTACTATGAATTAAATTCAGTATCACTTGTACCAACACTGATACTGATACTGATGCCTGTTAAATTGATTTTTAATCAATTTCTTAGGATAAAATAAGTACATATAGCCATTCAAATTATAATAAAATTTGTGCCATCATTTTAAACATTTAATAGGCATATAACGTTTACAAAACATTGAAAAAATTACTTTTCATTTACGTGAACCAAAAACAGTCTTCCCATAAATCCATTATAATAAATGTCACATTTAGCTGTGCCTTTAATATAGTGTGTTATATATAGTGATGTAAGTATATGAAAATATAAATTTGCGTTATGCATTATTTCTATTATTCTTTCAAATAAAGGCAAATGCCCGAAATAAAATCAAAAACAGTCATCACAAGCTTCAGTTCACTGTAAAAGTGCATGCATCTCTGAATGCAGTCTCCCTACACTATGAAATACCACAGGTCAGATCCGTCTCATAATTCTGGAAAAGAGGTAGAAAAAGAGACAGAGGCTGAAAGAATGTGTCCTTTCTCGGGCAGAGGTCTCTGCTCCGGCCGCTCCCTCACTCATGTCCTCCATGCCCTTGTCCACATCCTCCCTCTCCCCTGCTGATAGATGATCTCATTTGCAGTAAATCTGCTTGTGTCTGAGCCAGACATGCCAGAAAGCTCTGCCTCCACTGCTCTACCCCTGCTGGGCCTCAAAGCCACAACATATGAGCTGCATTTAAACACAGTTTAAAGAGTGGTTACCTTAAAGAGCGAGTCGACTTCACATTGACCATGCTTAGTTACTAAAAATGACATAATATGTTCAACAGGACCATAATCAGTGAGGTTTATGGACACGATTACAGCATTCAGAATGCATTTGATGCTTAATGCATAGATTAGCGGAGCAGGATTTTCAACCTTAACTGAGACTTAACTGTGAGCAACGCTATAAACGTGTTCAAAATAATGTACAAAGTCTCGCATTTACATTCAAAAGAACGATTTTTATGAATTCTATTTACCATTTTATAATTAGAAGTTGAATGTTTACAATAACAAGTAATTTTTTCCGCAATGAAAGCCAAGGGGCTGCAACATCAATTTTAACTAGTGCTGTTAAACGATTAATTGCATCCAAAATAAAAGTTTTTGTTTACATAATATATATGTGTACTGTGTATATTTAAGAAATATATGTTATGTTTGTATATTAAATATATTTATATATAAATGTAAATATATACACGCAAATACATTCAAAATATATACTGTGCGTGTGTATTTATATATACATAAAAAAAATCTGATTATCAAAATGCGGGTTAATAGGACAAATATATGAGTTGTACAGTTACCACACGAGCAAGAGTGCTGTTTTCCTCCAATATCGTGACGATATTGGCTTTATGCAACAGTTTATTAAACCAGAAGTTTAATAGCAAGTGATTTACATTTTAGACACAATGTGGTCTGATTTTGCTGTATTTTGTCAAGTGTTTCATTATTGAACGGATCGAGTCAGTGATTCAACCCTCCATTCATGGACAGTCACTTAGTTCATTACTGAATCAATCATTCGTTCAATGAATGGATTCAGTGACAACGATTTTGCGCCACTCTACATTTAATCATTTAATCACTAATTAAAGTATCTTCCCTTTAAAAAAAAAAAAAAAAAAAATCATATTTCTGTAGTCAAGCTCTTATAGTTAAAACAGTAATCCCTTAACATTATGCAATTGCTTTTGTGCTTCCTCTGCAGTGCAAGGATGGATTTTGTTGATACCAATTTCAGTAACACTTTAGAATAGGTTTTCACTTATTCACTATTAACTATGACTTTTAATCAATAAATGCATAATTTGCTGCTTATTAATAGTTAGTAAGGTAGTTGTTAAGTTTAGGTATTGGGTAGGATTAGGGATTTGTGTAGAACAAGGCATTAATATGTGCTTAATTAGTAACAATAAATGGCTAATATTCTAGTAATATGCATGCTAATAAGCAACCCTAAAATAAAGAGTTACCCTGATTTAATTGGAATGTGAATTTATTGTCTTAATTTTTTTTTTTTTAAGATGTAAGATTTTTCATAAAGGATGACATATATTTAAAGAATAGGAAAATACCCACACAAAGGTTAAAAACAAACAAATAAATAATTAAACAAACAAACCCATGGAAAACAGTTTAAATAGCCTTTTCATAGGAAAGTTAATTTCTGTCATTGATCAGACGTTTTTTTTTTTTTTTTTTTGCAAAATAAGTGCATAGCTTTAGTTTTGAGTTTATATATTCAATTATAAATTAACAGAATTTGCAAATGGTTTTATAGTTATAGTTGTTTTGTGCCAGTTAAATTTGGCAACATCTGAAAGCTAAACATTAATGAAGATACTGCCTCATTATCTCTAATATTTGCAAACTACTTTCAAGAGGGCAGCTTGACTTAATTACTTTTAATTATGAGTATCCTGCATATAAAGCAGCTTCCCTCTGCTTTAAATACTGAGAACACACAAAAGCAACCTGCCCATGCATGCCTAAACATATAATGATAATAAATGCAATGCTCACAGCTCTGGCACTCATTTGACATTGTAAAGTCCCATAATGCCTTAGGCTCTCTGCAAATCTGTAGCTGTTTAAGGCATGTGGTTATAGGAAGTGATGGCATTGCGGAGGCCCACTTCACAGGAGTAATTGTGTTTCAAATGACAGCCTCTGCGTCTCATTCTTTACGTCTGTGTGGGTTATGAAAAGCCACTGGGAGGAGCACAGAGCCGTGCTGAACACCTCAGCAGGACTGGAGACTATCCTTCACTGTTAAAGCTACAGGCCTCTATGGAACAGGCTGTCTCAGCACAAGAGAAAAGAAGTGCAAAGAGGGAAAAGGTGATGCCCTTATCACAGGTGATGCTGTCAGAGTCATTAATTTGCTCTGTATCCATGTCCTTTAAGAGTAATTGGAGTACTTTAGTTCAAGGATCAAGACAGATGTGTATGGCCTGCGGAGGTGAGGAGAGCTTGGACAGTGTGCCATGGGTGAAAAAGTCCACACTAATCACATCAGAGTCAAAAAGGAAGGTAGTTAAGTTTAAAAAAGTCTCCCAGTTAACAGGGAATGGTTTCTGAACTTATAAACACACATTCTTTCAGTAATGTTAGCAGAACATTCATTCTGTTATAAAGTCAACTGGTATTTAATAACATTCTCAAAACATTAGCACAAAAACTTTATTTATACATCATAATTTTCTGAAACATTTTAGTTGGATGTTACTTCAGAAAACATTCCCATAATATTCTCTAAATGATAAAATTAAATGTTCTCTTAATGTTTTCTCTAATGTTCACATATACAATAAAAAAAGGATTTTTAAAATGTAAACAAAAAAACATTCAGAATTTAGAAAAATCATGTTAAATGTGAAAATCAAATATTATGCATCAAGCTTTTGATCTTTTAATTATCATTGTATTACATTGCATTATATGTTTTGCCCTCCACACGCACACACACACACACACACACACACACACACACACACACACACACACACATGTTGGTTTTTGTGGTTTATGGGGACTCTCCATAGGTGTAATGGTTTTTATACTGAACAAACTGTGTGTGCTATTGCCCTACACCAACCCTACACCTAAACATAGCCCTCACAGGAGACTTTGTGCATTTTTAGATTTTCAAAAAAACACCATTTAGTATGTTTTTTAAGCCTTTTGAATTACGGGGACATAGGCAGTGTCCTCATAAACCACCTTCATATTGTAATACCTCTGTCATACCCATGTCATTATACAAATTTGTGTCCTCATAAACCACATAAACATGCACACACTCACACACACACACACACACACACACACACACACACACACACACACACACACAAACACACACACACACACACACACACACACTACAACAGATATTTGATCATAAAAATAAGCATGTAAATATTAAATATTTATTTATTTATATTTAGATATTTAATTAATATTTATTGATAATTAAGATCTTATTGATTTACATTACAAACTATCAGAATTTCATCTTTTTGGCCATATAAATATCAGCAACTTGGCAAAAAATCATATTTTTACTTAGGTTGGACCTCTGAATAAAACCTTTGTTTTTCCCACCTCCTTGAATATAAGCTCAAATATTATATGCAATCAAACATTAAAAAAATAATAAAATAAATACATATATATATATATATATATATATATATATATTTTATTTTTATTTTTTTTGTCACACTACACAATTTACTATCCTTTGTCCAGCTGTTTAGAATTAAACTTCATTAAACTGATCTTATTAATATGCTTGTGATGTCTTGCTTAGATCGTAGTACCTTGTCTTGTCCCAGATAATTTGTGATGAGATTCTTTGGTTCCAGGTGAAGTGACTCCAGCACATCCTCAGCGCAGCTCCGTCTGAGTGAACTGTAGACTCTACGGGTCAGTGGTTCCTGTCTGCGGTCAAATCTCTCCCAAAACATCTCACATTTATACGGTTTGTCAACTTTGCAAGATCCAGAATCTGAAGAAACATGCCTCTGAACTGCCATTTTCACTGTTTTGGGTTGAGAGAAGAACCGTTATCAGTTCATTAAAATTATAATGGATTATATCCTGTACAATACCATTCAAAAGACTGGGGTAAGTATGGTTTTGAAAAAACTGAATACACTTATGTAGTATGGGTGCATTAAATTTATCAAAAGTGACAGTAAAAACATTTACAATTTTACAAATAAATAAATACATTTATTTCTAATAAAACTTTCTATTCATCAAAAAAAAAAAAGCATCAGCACAACTGTTTTCATCACTGATAATAATAAGAAATGTTTCTGATTTTTCTGAAGGATCATGTGACGCTGAAGACTGGAGTAATGATGCTGAAAGTTCAGCTTTGCCATCACAAGAATAAATTACATTTTAAAACATATTAAAATAAAAAAAACTGTTATTTTAAATTGTAACAATATTTCACAATAAACAGTTTTTACTTTATTTAATCAAATATACACTACCAGTCAAAAGCTTTTGAACAGTAAGATTTTTTATGTTTTTTAAAGAAGTCTCTCCTGCTCACCAAGCCTGCATTTATTTGATCTGAAGTACAGAAAAAACTGTAAAATTTTGAAATATTTTTACTATTTAAAAAACTGTTTTCTCTTTGACTATATTTTAAAATGCAATTTATTCCTGTGAGTTCAAAGCTGAATTTTTAACATCATTACTCCAGTCACATGATCCTTCAGAAATCATTCTAATATGCTGATTTGCTGTCCAAGAAACATTTATTATTATTATTATTATTATTATCAATATTTAGTTGAGCATTTCTTTCAGGATTCTTTGATGAATAGAAAGATCCAAAGATCAGCATTTATCTGAAATAAAAGCTTTTGTAACATTATACACTATTATACCATTCAAAAGGTTGGAGTCAGTATAATTAATTTTTTTTTTTGGTAAAGAAATTATAGAAATTAATATTTTTATTTAGCAAGGATGCTTTAAATTGATCAAACGTGACTATAAAGACATTTATAATGTCACAAAAGATTTCTATTTCAGATAAATGATGTTCCTCTGAACTTTCTATTCATAAAAAAAAAACTTAAAAAATTCTACTAAAAATTAATTAAATTTAAAATTTAATTAAAAAATTAAAATTATAAAAAAAATTTGAGCAGCAAATCAGAATATTAGAAAATTTCCAAAGGATCATGTGACTGGAGATTCAGCTTTGAAATCACAGGAATACATTACATTTTAAAATATATTCCAATAGAAAACAGTTGTTTTAAATAGTTTTTTCCGTACTTTGGATCAAATAAATGCAGGCTTGGTGAGCAGAAAAGACTTACTGTTCTCAAGCTTTTGACCGGTAGTGTGTGCAGCGTTGGTGAGCTTAAGAGGCTTCTTTCACAAATATTAATAAAATCTTACCAGCCTCAAACTTTTGAACGACAGTTCAGATATATTCAGGCATATCAAATCAGCAGCAGTCTTCAGTGCAAACTCAGCCTAATGTTGGCCATTTGGTCTCCAGTGGTAACAAGACGATTAAAAAACCAGCCTGGCCCACGGTTTTTGAAGCCATGCTGGATGGATTATTAGCACAGTTGTGCATCACAGATATTGCTGAGGACAAACTGTGCAATATTTAAAACAGACAACATCTTCATAGTAACACTTAGCGAAATAATATTCAATGATATAAATTTTTAATCATATTGCACACCAGGTACAGACTCCCAATATACAGAATATTAAATAGAACCTGAACACAACAATAAAGTGTTGAGCAAACATAATTATGCAGCAGCTGTATGCCTCAGCGCTGAGATTAATAAGGGTGAGTTGGCTGCACTGGGCCCATTAAAGAAAGTCCCCTGTGCACTCTTTCATTCGGATTCCAGGAAATAAAGTTAACAAGCACTTCACAACCTCTGTATAGACACCTCAACACTTTAATAGTTTCTACATCACCATTAACGATCACTTCAATAAAAAGCTCTTTTCCTGTCACAGACTAAGCAGGACTTCACTCGGGCTGTTCATACTCATCAAATAGCTATGTGTTGCTTCCCTTTTAGATCTATAAATATCCTTAATTAGCATCTCCCATAGAGCCCCTCCACCCTTCCAGCAGCAGATTGAACTACCTAGCCATCACTTCGTTCCTACATTCTCCTCTGGTCGCATCATGGTTAGCGCTTAGTAAGTGTTAAAACACAAGGACGCTATATAAACAGTGTCTGCGATGTCTGCCGCTCAGATTTGGGGTTGCTTTTATTGTGCAGTGGTCTCGTTTTGGTACAGCTAGCGCTTCTTTAATCGTACTGGGGCTGGACCTTCTGAATCTTTTTCTTCCTTTCGTGTTTTGATTTTCTCACTATGGCGGATGCTATCAAGTCGCCATCCAGGCCTCAATATTGTCATGATGTATCTTGGAATCCCCTGAGTTACAGATGGCCCAGCGTAATCTTTAACCAACACTACGGCCTGCCTCCGTTATTGGACCCTCAAGACCTCAGCTGGATGGAAGGCATCTTCAGGAGGCTGGGGACGTCGTCTTGGCCCGGGTACTTGCGCACACCCGTGTTCACTCAGGCCCCAGGACAGCACATGTCTAAAATGCAAAGGGAGATGAGTGGAGGGGTGTCGGAAGTGTTTGGTGAGGTGTGCAAGTGGAAAATTAGCTTGGATGTCAATCAGTTTGCTCCCTCGGAGATCACTGTCAAAATACAGGATGGACTTTTAGTAGTTGCAGGTATGGGTGACAAAGACTACTGTAAAAGGATATATATATATATATATATCATCTGAAATGAGCATTTTTATCAGGCTACTATGTTTAGGTTTATTCATTTTACTCTTATGGCAATGTATAGGTAATTTTCTATGCAATTAAAGTGAAAGAACTGAACATAAATAGTAGCCTGATAAAAATGCAAATTTTATAAGAAATGGCACTTCGAGGCTTTTGCATCTGAACTCTTCATATATAATTTTGTATTTAATATCAGCTACTAAATGACACTATTTATTGAAAGTTCCATTTTTAGTATTTAAAAAAAAATCACAAACATATCAAATGCTCTTCTTTGAGCTAAAGTTATTAATCTCTCAATTTTGTGTTAATAACTGATCTATAGGAAAGCATGAGGAAAGACAAGATGAGCATGGTTACATTTCAAGATGTTTCACAAGAAAATACACGTAAGTGTTAACAAGCATATTCAAAAGTACATCAAAAATACAGTAAAAACAGTAATATTGTGAAATGAAGCAGAAGTTACTTGCAATTTTGTGTAAAAGTCTATATGCTGTGACTTTTGTTCAATTTCATGTGTTCTTGCTGAATAAAACTTTTAAATTTTTTAAATCAGTTGAATGGTAGACTAATAGTCTATTTTATTCTGTTTTAGCACAGTGTGTGTGAAATTTTCACAAAGCTGTTGATCAATAAAAACAAATGAACAGATTTTTTTTTTCTCACCACTACCTAAGACTTCCAGGTGGTGTTGAAGCTGAAAGTCTCCAGTCGTGTCTGTCAGCCGATGGGATCCTTACAGTGGAAGCACCGTTACCCAGCATCCCCCCCCCTGCTGATGTCAATATCCCCATCCAGGTATCGATTAGTTCTGACAGCTGTTTAATCTGTAATCATACAGTCTGAACGTTTTCACTTATTGAAGCTCAAAATTAGGCACTGAGTGTTCTGGGTGGTATGCATTGCATTTGTTTACAATACATCACCATTACATTTAAGTGGTGCCTTCTGTCATTCATGGTGAAATGGCACCATTATTATCATTACTGAATACTTTTCTTGGTAAATCCAAGGGGTAAACACTATCCATCCATCCACCGATACCTAATTGGTTTTGTATAAAAGCTAGACATCGCAGGTACAGTAACTGTCTCCCAGGAGCTGTAATATCAGCCAGTCTATTGGCAAAAAGCTGACAGCAATTTAAGTTTGCAGGGGGAACTTGGGTGTAATACAGGCATGGAGAGAAAAAGACTTCTCAAAACCTATTATTTCAATTATTTAGTTGTGTTATATTATTGCATAGAAGGTGGCCACTCAAATTGTCTTGCTTTAGAAATGCTAGATATTGTTTACCTGTCTTTTTCAGCTTATGCCAATTTATTAAAGCATGCAGTCATAATAACAGGCTGCAAAATAAAATGCTTTTTACATTAAAGCAAAAAGGATTTCAGAAATAATTAGAGGTATACGATTCTGCAATGCCCTGTAAACGTCAAATGGCAAATTTAAAGTCAGTTCATGAATTAATCACCCAGCAATTCCAATTACCAAGCTCATAATTGTTCTAATAACCTACAAAGAGATTAAATGCAAGCTTATTTTCCCGCAGGGAACATATGGCCTTTCTTCACAACCCAGAAAATGAATAATTTTTGTGTACACTGACCCCGGCATTTTAGGGTCTTGATGTGGCATTTAAGCTATTGATTTAATTTAAAGACTGTTTCGCGTTTGCCACAGGTGGAGGAAACCATTGGAGGAAAACAACAAGATGAGCCTCAAACTGGTGTTGAAGCCGAGGCTAAACCAGAATCATTTGAAGGAGAAACTCCTGAACCCTCTGTCTCAACTGAGCATCCTGAGGGTGGACAGGTCACCGAACCAGACCAGCAGACTGTATCTGATGTAGATCCATCTAGAGAACCACAACCCCAGTCCACCTCAGAAGCTGCGGCGGGTACCGTTGAGTCTGGAAGAGAGCGGGTCAGTGATCCCAGAGACGAGGACAAAGAAGCTGCTTTTCAAGAGGCAACTGAGGGCACTGAGCGAGATGAAGAGGAGTCTGCAGACAAGCCTCAGGCTCCAGAGACTCCAGACACCATCACCCCTGAGCAAGGAGAGCAGGCAGAGGTCATGCAGCCTCGAGAACTGGAGGGTGAAGAGGGATATACAGACCCTGCTGTGACAGAAGATGAGCGATCAACCTTCGGGCAAACCCAAGAGGCAATCACCCCTCAGCAGGTGCTCCAAAAGGAGATGGATGTAGAAAAAATGTAGGCTACAAGATATCAACATCCCAGCTCTTTCCTTAGCCTTTGAATTTACTGTAACATGCATCTTCTTAGCACTAATAAAGACCTGAGCATGATTGTGTGAAGCTTCTTGTTGTGCTTTACAATAATACAAGCGATTAATCAGCGAAAGCTGAGAAATGTTTCTAACTAAAGGTGACAGACAGAGATTGTCAATGTGGCACCTAGTTGATTTCTTGTTGTGCTTGCAGAGAACTGTATATTAATTTGTTATGCAGTGAATAGGGTTGCATATTGCATCCCTCGAGTTCTAGTAAATATTGTGTAATTCTCATCTAACTTGGATGGTTATGGTGCCAGCGCCTATCGAGCATGGTTATATTCATGATTCCTTAACCTCAAACCCTGGAAATTATACAACGCGAGAGCGCAGATCGATTTGAGGAGAAAAATCCAATCGGCAAACACATCAGTTAATCAGCAGTGGAGTACCGTTTTCTTCAATATTTTCTCTCCGCATCCTCATCGAGGAGATTGAAAGCGAGCCAAAGCGTTCAGAATAATCTCCACACTAATCTGTCACCCAATTACCGCCACCGTGCAGAGACAACTCCCATGGAGTCGCTCCCATAAGCACACAGCCAATCTGCCAAGCGAACACCCAGATGTGATAGAGGACAGAGGATTGTGAGACAGAGAGAAACCAAGGTTTATTACTCGACAGCATCAGGAGGTTATATAAGTGGGATAAGCAAACAGGTGTAAAGCTGTAGGAAAAATAACATCCGCTATATCTGTAATGCAGCTCATTTATTAACTTTACAGATTTGCAGAGAGGAGTAATAAATAAAAGGCTTGCTTTCATAAATGTCATTTATTATAAAAACGCATAGCATACATCCCTACACAAAAACACAAAAACACACAAATAAGAAAGAAAAGAAGAAGAGACAATAAACAGCCTTTGAGAAAGCATTTACGCACAGTTCTCAGAGAAGACCATATAAATAGTCCAACATGACGAATACTCAGATGATTAAAAGAGCACTTCCATTTGAACTCAGGGCCAAAACAAGTTTAGGTTTATATGAGGGACAGAAAGTCCAAACATACTCTACACAAGTATGTGAACACAAACTGTAGCTACGCAAGCTTGCGTCTCAAAGTAATTTATATTGCAACACAAGCATACATTGCATTCCCAGTGTTGTCCTCTATTGGATCAGAATATGATGAAGCAAGGAGAATCTTAACTTAGAATCTTGTGTTGTTCCAAAGCTGTATGACCTTCTTCTATGGAACACAAGAAGATAGTTTAAAAAATGTTTGAAGAACAATTTTTTTGTCCATGCAGTGAAACTCAAAGGGGTTTAAAATAACATTGGATCATACTGACACTTATAGTATGGACAAAAATGTTTTGTGTTCCATAGCGGAAGTAAAGTCATTCATGTTTGGAACAACATGTGGACTAGTAAATGATGAATGAATTTTTGGGTGAACTATACCTTTAAATTGCTGACATTTGAAGGGAGCTTTATCGCCCCCTTGAGGACTGAGACTTGCCATTACAATGTTTAACCATGCTTTAGCATCTATGTACTTGCGTAGAGTATGTTTATGGCCGTAGACTCTTTATTACAGAAATTTGTCTAGTCTCATCTCATTTCATACCTTTCCCTTGTTATTTGACTGGTAGCTTTATCACATTAATTTTTCTTCACTGACGTAGTAACTGAAAGCTGCTGGTATTTGATCCAACCATGTAGGGTAACATTTGATTTATGGACTACTCCCTAGCAGATTAATGACTTTTGATTTAAGTAAATTTATGAAACTGATAAAACTAGATTTTGGCACTGGCTTGGAACAAATACCAAGGGCATGTAAGCCCACGTTCACTCCCTGGCTGCAAAGACTTCGGCTGAAGCCATACTGGGTTCCTGATGTCTGCTCTCGGGTTCTTCCATGGCTTCTGCGGGCATTTCATTGCTGTAGAGGTAGTACGGAGGGGTCTGCCGGGCTTCAATGATGAGAACCCCTTCCGGAGACAGAGAGGCGAACACAGTGAGTGGGTCCACATCGGATGGGATTCTGTGAAAGAAGAAAGAGTAGAACATTTCCAAAAGGGGGTTTTCACAGCAATGCCATAAAAGAACCATTTTGGGTTCCTCAAAGAACCTTTCAGTAAGCAGTTCTTAAAAGAACCTTTTTTCTTAGGGTGAAGAACCTTTTAATTATCTAAAGAACCTTTGTGCAATGAAAAGTTTCCATGGATGTTAAAGTTTCTTCATGGAACCACCAATGCCAATAAAGATAGACCTCTTTGGTACAGATTGAACCAGATTCTGATTTGGGCCATTATAAATTGTCACTGTTTTCAAAGCTAATATGTGACCCTGGAGCACAAAACCAGTCTTAAGTCGCTGGGGTATATTTGTAGCAATAGCCAACAATACATTGTATGGGTCAAAATTATTGATTTTTCTTTTATGCCAAAAATCATTAGGACATTAAGTAAAGATCATGTTCCATGAAAATAGTATGTAAATTTCCAACCATAAATAGAACAAAACTTAATCTCTGATTAGTAATATGCATTGCTAAGAACTTAATTTGGACAACTTTAAAGGCAATTTTCTCAATATTTAGATTTTTTGCACCCTCAGATTCCAGATTTTCAAATAGTTGTATCTCAACCAAATATCCTCAGCCAGTTCTATCCTAACAAGCAATATATCAATGGAAAGCTTATTTATTCTGCTTTCAGATGATGTGTAAATCTCAGTAAAAAAAAAAAAGACCCTTATGACCATATTTTTTTGGTCCAGGATCACATATCTAAATGCATACCATAATTTTTCACCTTAAAAAGCGCTTTTGGATTGTACTCTGAAACAAAGCTTGAAATCAAATGTTACAATTTGACAAAGGTTAGTTTAATATTAACAACTACACAGTATTGCCTGAACATAACATAACCCAGACTAATTGAGTTTTAACTCGAGTCTAAAGTTGATATTAACCCCGAATTGTGCAAGTTGCTCAAACTATCCCCACGTGTACTCAGTATATTCTCATTTTGGTTTAATTTCCAACAAACTTCATTTTCTGTGTGGCAGCTTGTGGCTAGAAGATAATTCCCAATGCATTTTGTGGTTTTCATTTAAATGTTCTGCCTGCCATCACTTGCAATGAGAGAAAGAGAGAGAAAGTGAGCGAGTCCTGCTCCCTCCAGGTGCTGGGCTCAGAAATAGAGTCTGTTGCCAATTATTACAAATCGCCTCCTGATGCAAAGTTTATCACCAGAAATTTCCATCTACACACTTGTCTAATCATCCGGCAGGCAGACTGACTGCAGCCGTTTTAATGAGAGGAGTTCTTACTGTCTGTTTGAATTGTGATGCCTTTAAGCCTGGATTACCATAAACTCATATCTGCTCTACAGAGAAAGGGTGGAACTTGTTTTGAACATGAATGGATGGTGACATCATACAAAGTCACTTCCTGCTGGTCTTCTTCTGCAAAAGTGAAGAGGTGGGGGAACTTTTAGGGCCGCTTTAGAGATTTGAGAGGCGAATGCAGTGTTTGGGTATTGCTAGATAAAATAATTATATACTTAACACAGTGTATGGAAATAAATACATTTCCATGGTCAGCAATATATTACTAAATGCACTGCAAAACTCCACAGTGAAAAAAGAAACCCTTATGTGAAGCGCATAAAGAGTTTGACTTTAACAAGTTTCTAAACTAAGGATGAGATGTACTACTCTAACAAGCATGAAAATATACAAAACACACCAAACCTGACCCTTTTTAATTAGATTGAATATTAAATATGTTTAATATATTATCATTGTCAAAAAAAATTTGGGCTGGAAAAAAATGCTCACTGAATATTGCCGTTCAAAAGTTTGGAGTCTGTAAGATTATTTTAATGTTAGTGAAAAGTTTTTTATGTGCACCAAGGCTGAATTCATTTGATCAAAAATACAGTAAACATTAATATTTAATTATAATAAATTATTATTTATTATATACAATTAAAAAAAAAGTTTTTTATTTTAATATATTTTAAAATGTAATTTATTCATGGTAAAGCTAATTTTTCAGCATCATTTCTCCAGTTCTCAATGTCTCATGATCCTTCAGAACTCATTGTGCTTATTTGCTGCTTAATTTTTATTTATTTTTTAATTTTTGAACAAACCGCTATGCATTTTTCCTCAGAATTTTTTGATAAATAGAAAGTTTAGAAAAACAGCATTTATTTGAAATAGAAATCTTTGTAAAATTATGCCTTTACTGGAACTTTTGATCAATTTAATGTGTCCTTACTGAATATAATTATTAATTTCTTAAAAAAAAAAAATTGTACTGACCCTACATCAAACAAAACTACATTTAATACTACTTAATTTTGACCTAATGCTGTTTGGATCAGCATTTTACACCTATGGTGCCTAGTTAGAGCTCGCTATAGGGTTTAGAACAGAGCTACTGTAGTGTTTCATTGTTGTTGTTTTTTATTCTCTGCCTTTAGAAAGAGAGTGAGAGGACACAACAGAGATAGACAGAGAGACTCTGAGCTTTGTCTGTCATCATGGCCAAATAAGGCTGGAAGGTTCCATGCTTGTTGCCAAGCTTCTGTGGAGTTTATATAAACCTCATCATGTAGCTGCCTTCAGCGGCCTGATGCTATTCAATTAGCACAGCAATGCTACAGCCGTCCTGCGCTGTGACTCAGACACAAAGACTGAGATTCCAAGCTATCAGTAAAAAAATCTATTTAATTACAAAATGGATTATTCTACCCAATACTTATGCATGGCCTATATCTTCTATAAGAGTATTGTGTTCTTAATTCAGCAGAATGCTAATATTCAACACTGTTGGAACCAAATGAAACCAGTCTCTAACATTTCGCAATACCAGCATGGTCTGTCAACATCACTGTAATAAGCAGTTTAGACTAAAAGTAGAAGAAGGACTTATAATGGTGTTTAAAAGTTTGGGTTCAGTAAGATTTTTTTTATTTTTATTAAATAGTATTTTATGTTCAACAAGGCTGCATTTATATGATTAAAAAAATACAGTAAAAACAGTAATATTGTAAAATATTATTATAATGTAAAATAACTGTTTTTAAATTCAAATATATTTTAAAATTTATTTATTTCTGTGAGCAAAGCTGTATTTTCAGCATCATTACTCCAGTCTTCAGTGTCACATGATCCTTCAGAAATCATAATAATATACTGATTTACTGCTCAAGATTCTTATCACCAATGCTATAATATATCATATTATATTATCCTGCTCTATTTCTTATTATTATCAATGTTGCTTAATATTTTTTTGAAACCGTGATATATTTAAGATTAGAAATATATTTACTGTCACTTTTGATCAATTTAATGCATCCATGTTAAATTGAAATAATAATAAAAAAAAACTTTCTGGAACCCAAACTTTTGAATGATAGTGTATATCTCTTGTGTTAGAATACTAAAATAGTGCTGCATTTGTTCAATAATTTAATTCTTTTTCTTAGAGTCTCTTTCTTGGTCTCTGACAGAGAAACAGCATGGTGACAAAAAAAAAAAGAGAGGAAAAAATCAAATCATTATGTCGCTTAATTACTGCAGACATCAGAGCCACATGATATGTTGTCTGAGTCTAACAAGAGTTTCCCTTTTCTATTTTATCTCCTAACTTTGATTCTTTTCCTCTGCGTCTACCATCCAATTTGACTCTGAAGAGCGAGAAGAAAGCAGAGAGGTTGGAGTGGGTGGAGGAGTGGGAATGCTTTGTGTTGCTTTAATAACTCCGAGTGACATTCCTCATTCTAGAAGGTTCCAAATCAGAAGCCTCCGGAAACTTTTGATACATTCATGATACTTACTGAATTTTCTTTGTGAAGTTTTTGGTAACAATTCCACCCTCGTCTTGCTTTTCCTCGTGCTTCCCTGGTGAAAAGACATAAAGGCAGTTGTTAACGCAGAGATCGATGGCTTCAAGCGAGATGATCGATATGACCATACAACGCTTATGACATTCTGCAGGTATCAGTTTTTAAATAAGAGGTGTAGAGAATTGCTTTTGCTTTAAATGCAACATCAATATAGGTATCTTGAAGTCGATCCCAGCACTGGTTGCTCATGAAAAGCTATAATATTTGGCACAGAAGTGTAACCTTTACCACACTGACATTAAATTAGACTCTAATAGTCTAAGACTTTCTGTCCATATAAGACTTTTTTTTTGTTGAGTCCCTTCATTTTACAGTCATTGTGAAGGCAACATTATATTTTGTGCTATTTCAAATCAAGACGGCCTGTTTAAAAGCCTCTTGGCCTCATTCTCTGCAGCTGTTGGTCACTAAATGCCAGTCATATCACACTGGGTCTCGCCGCGGCTACATGTCTACAATAACTGGCTCTTTAGAGAACACTATGAGCACAAACACATTTGATTGATTATCCTCCTGTCAATACGCTCATACTCTGCAGCTAATATAACAGTTTATAACATATATACGAATGAAAGGACATTTTGAGAGCAAAGTTTTTCAATGTATATATATATATATATATATATATACATATATATATACTGTATATATGGAAGCTTATTTCTGCCACATTTTTCAATTCTCGTAATTGCGAGTTTACAAATCACCGTTTGGACTTTTTTTCTCCCCATAATTCTGAGTTTACATCTCACAGTTGTAACTTTTTCTTGGAATTCTAGAGTATATCTCACAGTTCATTTTTTTTTCTCTCATAATTGCAAGTTTACATTTCGCAATTGCAAGTTATAAACTTGTAATTTGCGAGTTTATATGTCGCAATTCTGACTTTTTTCCTCATAATTGTGTTTACATCTCACAGTTCTGATTTTTACTCAGAATACTAGTGCGTATCTTGCAATTCTGACTTTTTTTTCTCATAATTGCAAGTTTATATCTCAAAATTGTGACTTTTTTTCTTGGAATTCTAGCTTACATCTTACAATTCTGGCTGCTTTCTCTGAATTTTAGAGTATATCTCACAATTCCAACTTTTTTTCTCATAATTGCGAGTTAATATCTTAGAACTGCAAGTTATAAATATAATTTTTTTTCCCCCTCCTAATTCTGTGTTTATATCTAACAGTTGTGAGAAATAACCTCAGAATTTGGAAGAACTTGCAATCACAATTTTGAAGAAAAAAAAAAAAAAACTGAGTTATGGGATATAAACTCCCAACTGTGAGAATAAAACTCAATTGTGAGATAAAAAAAAGTCGCAATTACCTTTAAAAAATAAAGATGTTAAGACATGTCTGTGGCATTTGATTGACAATGCTTTCCTTTAGGACAAAGTTGAACTTAATGTTTTGCTGATTTTCAAGGTGTTCCAAAACTGGTTACCAGAATCTGAGGTCTGTGAAAAGGCCTTTGGTAAAACAGAGCGAGGGTAGTTCACTTTGATATCTGCATGTGACACTTTTAGAATGAGGTTGTGTGACGTTGAGTCCTCCTCCTCCCACAGTGACTGAGTGACCCAGCTGGCATACCAGCACAGTGTTTCTAAAAATCCCAGCGCAGCAGGCCTTTGCTCTCTCCTGAACTCTGAACTTCTGTCCTGCCGTCACAGTCAACAAATATAAAGTATTTCTGGAGCAGACAGCAACTGCCCTTTGCCCTTTCCGCTTTATAAGTTTTACTAAAGAACTTTAGTCATTAAAGAGAAAAAGCCGTGCAGTGTGGGACTCTCTATTTGAGGTCTAATTCAGTGTGTTTATGTGAGTGATCCTCAAGGGATCTCAGCAGGTGGCTGATTACAAGAGATTTGCTGGTAATGTGCAAGTCATGCCAAAGGCCTTCCATTCTCAAACCACAGTCGAGAGCACGCAGCAGTGATGTATGGAATAAGCATATGGAGCCCAAAAGGGCATTATTGAAAACCTGCTGGGATTTTATTTTTATTTTTATATTTAATTAATCAAATAAATCAAATAGTAAATAAAAAATGGTCAAAAATGTAATTGTTGTGTTGATAATATAATTTAAAATGATAATTTGTATTACATTAGAAAAACTAATTAGAAAAGTAAAACACATGCTCTATGCAAATAAATACATAGTTTTTAAATGAAAAAAAACTTGTACTAAATGATTTGTGTGTTCTATGCAAATAAATACTTTTCTAAATTACAAAAATAAAACTTGTACTAAAATAGTTGTGTACTTTGAAAATAAATATATAAATAAACAAAAAAATTTAAAATGTAGAAATAAAAGATACTAAAGGAGTTATGTTATGCTTTATGCAAATAAATAAATAAATACTTGAGGGCAAGATCTATTATTTATTGTTTTGTGAAAAGAGGCCTTGTTAACATATGTAGAAATGATAACTAAAAAATTGGCAAAAATCCTATGGTAATAAACGTTTCATATCATGTCTCATAATCAATTTTTTATTATTTTTTGGTTGTATTGTATATAACATTCTGTGTTATTCCATGATTTATTATTATAGGCTATAAAATATGTGATCCTGGATCACAAAGCCAGTCGTAAGGATCAAAGAGATCCCCTGAAAAGCTTTCCATTGATGTATGGTTTGTTATGATAGGACAATATTTGGCTGAGATATATAACTATTTGAAAATCTGGAATCTGAAGGTGCAAAAAAAAAAAAAAAAAAATAGCCTTTAAAGTTGTCCAAATGAAGTTCTTAGCCATGAATGTTACTAATAAAAAAAATAAGTTTTTATATATTTACAGTTGGAAGTTTACAAAATATCTTCATGAAACTTTACTCTAAGGATTTTTGGCATAAAAGAAAAATCAATAATATTGACCCAAACAATGTATTGTTAGCTATTGCTACAAATAAACCCGTGCTACTTATGACTGGTTTTGTGTTCCAGGATCACATATGTTATCAGTTACCCCTCTTTCTCAAACTTCAGATGTGTTTTCTCACCTGACACCTCTACAAAACCTTCTTTAGTTTTGACATTAAGCTCCTCAGGTCTGAAGCTGTGCACGTTCACGCACACTTTCCACGGCTCGTCTGGGTTGGTCAGGGGAGCGCTGGATTGGCGCGGACCCTCGCTGTATCTGGCGCTGAAGCCCCGCGGGAAGCCCGTCCACGGCGCGTCAAGGCGGGTGCTCAGTCGAGGTCGTGCCCAGCCGGGCCAGTCCATAGATAACTCATCGTGAAAAGGTGGCAGTCCAAAGTCATCGTCCATAAATCGAGATGCGAGCGACTGTTCACGAAACGGATCCCTTGGAATCCTCTGTCGGTTGCCCATAGTGTAGTAATCCCCTTCTGCCATGGTGAAACTGGGAAAAAGTTTTCAAAAAAAAAGTTTTCTCTTTCAAAACGTGGCGTTCCTGTTAGAAGTCCGAAATTCAATCAATTATCAAAAAGAGCGCAGTTTGAAAAAGTCTCAGGGCGCGTAATTACGCACCCAAGTTTACGCGTAAGACTGGGCTTATGTAGGAGTTCTAGAAGTTTACTGACGATGTAAGCTCTTTCCACTGGTTTATATGTGATTTACCGGTCTACAAAGTCCAGAAAGTGCTCGGCGCACACGACAGCTGACTGAAGACCCTCCCTATCCAAGTTTAGACCCCAGCCTGTGACTGGCTCCACCGGACAGCGACTGGTCCAATCTCACCCTCCCCCAGATGACTCATTCCCTTCATAATAGAAAACTACTCACTCTTCAAGGCCGGAGAGGAGTCACACACGCATATGAAGAACACTAATAATGTTCTAAACACGAAATGTGACGAAATGCAACAGAGGCATGCGGTATCTGCTTCTCCTTCTTCAGATGAGTCCTTGCATTCGTCATGAAGATTAAAGTTGACAGATGAGCAAGAAAAACATGCAACAAGTTATATTTCAGGATGTCTTCTATCTGCTGTAAAGTATGCAATGGTATATGCAATACATATATACATAATTATGTAAATTAGAAAGCCATCCTTGTAAACAGTCAGTACCACTATATCTCAATAAATACGTCGGCATATTTACATAACGGATTTACATAATCATTTTTGGATTTACATAACTATTGAAGATGATCAACTATATAAAGTCAGGTCCATAAATATTGGGACATCGACACAATTCTAACATTTTTGGCTCTATACACCACCACAATGGATTTCAAATGAAACGAACAAGATGTGCTTTAACTGCAGACTGTCAGCTTTAATTTGAGGGTATTTACATCCAAATCAGGTGAACGGTGTAGGAATTACAACAGTTTGCATATGTGCCTCCCACTTGTTAAGCGTCCAAAAGTAATGGGACAGAATAATAATCATAAATCAAACTTTCACTTTTTAATACTTGGTTGCAAATCCTTTGCAGTCAATTACAGCCTGAAGTCTGGAACGCATAGACATCACCAGACGCTGGGTTTCATCCCTGGTGATGCTCTGCCAGGCCTCTACTGCAACCGTCTTCAGTTCCTGCTTGTTCTTGGGGCATTTTCCCTTCAGTTTTGTCTTCAGCAAGTGAAATGCATGCTCAATCGGATTCAGGTCAGGTGATTGACTTGGCCATTGCATAACAGTCCACTTCTTTCCCTTCAAAAACTCTTTGGTTGCTTTTGCAGTATGCTTTGGGTCATTGTCCATATGCACTGTGAAGCGCCGTCCAGTGAGTTCTGAAGCATTTGGCTGAATACGAGCAGATAATATTGCCCGAAACACTTCAGAATTCATCCTGCTGCTTTTGTCAGCAGTCACATCATCAATAAATACAAGAGAACCAGTTCCACTGGCAGCCATACATGCCCACGCCATGACACTACCACCACCATGCCTCACTGATGAGGTGGTATGCTTAGGATCATGAGCAGTTCCTTTCCTTCTCCATACTCTTCTCTTCCCATCTCTCTGGTACAAGTTGATCTTGGTCTCATCTGTCCATAGGATGTTGTTCCAGAACTGTGAAGGCTTTTTTCGATGCCGTTTGGCAAACTCTAATCTGGCCTTCCTGTTTTTGAGGCTCACCAATGGTTTACATCTTGTGGTGAACCCTCTGTATTCACTCTGGTGAAGACTTCTCTTGATTGTTGACTTTGACACACATACACCTACCTCCTGGAGAGTGTTCTTGATCTGGCCAACTGTTGTGAAGGGTGTTTTCTTCACCAGGGAAAGAATTCTTCGGTCATCCACCACAGTTGTTTTCCGTGGTCTTTCCAGGTCTTTTGGTGTTGCTGAGCTCACCGGTGCGTTCCTTCTTTTTAAGAATGTTCCCAACAGTTGTTTTGGCCACGCCTAATGTTTTTGCTATCTCTATGATGGGTTTGTTTTGTTTTTCAGCCTAATGATAGCTAGCTTCACTGATAGTAACAGCTCTTTGGATCTCATCTTGACAGTTGACAGCAACAGATTCCAAATGCAAATAGCACACTTGAAATGAACTCTGGACCTTTTATCTGCTGTAATCTTTTATCATTGTAATTGGGATAATGAGGGAATAACACACACCTGGCCATGGGACAGCTGAGAAGCCAATTGTCCCATTACTTTTGGTCCCTTAACAAATGGAGGCACATATGCAAACTGTTGTAATTCCTACACCGTTCACCTGATTTGGCTGTAAATACCCTCAAATTAAAGCTGACAGTCTGCAGTTAAAGCAAATCTTGTTCGTTTCAATTGAAATCCATTGTGGTGGTGTATAGAGCCAAAAACTTTAGAATTGTGTCGATGTCCCAATATTTATGGACCTGACTGTATATATATATATATATATATATATAGTTGGTCATCTTCAATAGTTGAGCCTCTGCCCATTTTTAAACTCTGCATAAAATTTCAATTTCCACATTTGTTAATGTTACTGCTGCTATTTCTTATCAAGCAGCTTCATCTAATTTTGCACATTATTACTGTTACTGCTGCTATTATTATGTAGTTGCACTCAATTTGCTAAAGGTTACTTGTTTTGCACATAAGTCAATATTGCACACTCGCAAATACAGATGTACATAGTCTATATTTTTACTTCTGCAACATAGTTTTACTTTTAATATCTTTGTGTGTTTTTAGTTTTTACATAATTTGCACTTGTCTTGGCAGTCACTGTGGACAGCAAAGAAAGAATTTCATTGTACAGGTAAACATGTTTTTCCTCACTGTGCACATGACAATTATGAATCTTGAAACTTAAATATCATAATTATTTTATCCATTCTGGGTGACCCATCTTACCCCACTCTCACTTTTTTCCACCAAACAAATCATGAATACAAAGAAAGAAATAACTTCAGTGTGAATAAAGAGAGTGCAATTTTAAAGAAGCAAAATACTGGGTGAATTAATTAGATGAATAATTTATTTAGAACTCTTTGAATATCATTACATATTAAGACCACAGAGAACTAGTCATTAATTTACTTTAGCAAGGGAGACATTGATATTCTTGTGCACATAGACAACAGTGTATATACATTGTAGAATAGGGGAAACTGGGGAATGTTCTTGACATAATCTTCCAGACTGGCGTCCTGCATTGAGAATTTTGACTTTTAATTCTCTAAAACACAAACTTGCTTTACATCTCAAGCGCTCACTCTGAGGAAAAATAAATGAATTACTCATATTACAGGTGTTTACAATAACTTTTGCAATTACAGAAGCCAGATTCGGTGAAATAGGTTGGATTCATGGCAACATTTCAGCATGTTTTGTATTTAGAGGGAATGCAAATTATGTCAATTAGAAAGCCAGCCTTGTAAACAGTCAGTACCACTATACTCCATCTCAATAAATAAAGCCCATGCCTAATATTGCCGCACTAAACGTTGGCATATTTACACAACGGATTTACGTAATCATTTACTAAACTCATTTACGGTCTGAGACGAGAGAACAAGATGAATTCAGGAAGATAAAACATTTGTGATACACTTCAAGATTTTCATCGTTTGCCTACAACTTTATATCTGTACAAGTGTCAGAATTCACAACAGTCAGACAGCTAAATAATGTACAGTGCATAGAGATCACCATGCCTTCATTTAACAAGCACTCCAATAGACTTTATGACACAGAAACAAAGAAGCTGCCATCATCTGTCATGATGAAGGTGATGATTTTTACACGCCGTTTCATCAAGCGGTATGGCACACCAAATATATATCTTTGATCCTTTGAAAAAAATCCTAGTCACTCTGACTGATTTCTTATGACAGCCATCTTCATTTCTGTAATAGATTTTCTGCTGTTGCACTTATGTGCAACCAATAAATATGCTTTATAAAACATTCATATTTATAAACATTGTGTGTGATTTAATTAGTGCAGAACTGGATATTTAAACTGTGGCGTTTCAAGGAAAACGAGCAGAAACAAGTCAGAAATAAATGATACAAACAAAAAAGTTTTTCTATGTGAATATCAAAGGTTTTACCTTATAAATAATTCAAGAGATCTAAATAATAAATCTTCGAACCGCACAATCTGAAATGATCACAGATAAAAATACACACAAAAAGACTGAGCAATAAAAGAATAAATAATTAAAAAATAATCTACAATTTAAAACGGTTCAAGGGTTGTGCATTTCAAGAATTATATAACAATAATCATAATAATTAATTATAGCAGTGCTTTGAATCTCAGAAACAACAGGACAGGGAAAATGCACCTTTTCTTTGTTCACTCAGACGCAGCCTCGAATCCTACAGATAAAAATATCTTTCTATCTCTTGAGGTCTGCAAGATTAATATATACGTTAATGTATTTGGTAACAGTACAGACACCTAGATCCGCAAAACGGTTCCCACAAGTGCATTTTGATTGTCCACCACCACCACCATCATCATCATCATCTCCATCACAGCCAATGACATTTGAATTGTTTTCCAGTTCAACAGAAGATAAATAAAGCTGGCATTTGGGCTGATGGGGTGTGCGTTTGCCAGTGGGGCCGATTTGGATGGCACATTTTTCAAAGCAAAGGTGTGGGCAACACAGAAGCAGCTGTTATGGAAGCAATACATCTTTCTCCTCAAGCACTTTTGACATCTCCTATAAAAAAAAGAAAACACTAGAAAAATACAATAGATTCATATATGGGCTTTTACGGTCAAGGCTACGAGCGTCTGGTGAGTGACCCTGCACTTTCTTTTATCTACTACATCTGTTTTGATAAACGACTAACAATATCCTCACACCTATGAGAAAAGGTATAGCAGAACTCACATATTGAATCTCCCGGTCCGGTCTTTCCTACAACACCAGGCTTTGTGATTGATAGACAAGTTTTCCTTTGAGCGGGATGGATGAAAGCACACAGTTTAGTACACAACAATATGGAAAGCTTCAGTCTTATCTGACACTGAACAGACGATCCTGTCACTGCCTGGTGTTCCACATCTAAGCACAGCATGTTCTCAGCGCTGCTCCATTTCACTTCCAGTTACAGTGAGATGTGGTCCTGGGATTGTGCTGTAGCTCAGCATTCTGGCATCTGGTTCTTCTGTAAATTAGCGACGGGCTCTGCTGTAGCTCACTACAGAGTCATAGCTTCTGCTCCGACTGCGACTGCGTCTGCTGTACATAGAGTTCCACGACGAGCTGCGACTGTAGCTTCTGTATGACGAGTAAGTGTGACTGCGACTGCGACTCCGTGAACGGCTGCGAGTTCGACTGCGATTGAGAGAAAACAGATGCCAGGACAGGAGGCTGGAGGATCGGCTGCTGACCGAGGGACTGGGACGGTAGTAGGGGATCGGCCTCTTTCTGGCACTGTGCAGGAAAGAGAATACAAACAATGATATGTTGTTGTTAATGCATCATTTTAAATGGGGGAAAAAAATCACAAAGTAGCTGAAGTCGTCCTCACACTGAGAACATATAATCAGACCGAAAAGGGCCTATCAAAAATATATTTTATTTTCCATATGCAAAAGTGAAAAAGTCATGTGACAAAAGTGCAAAGTGTTTTAAAAACATATTTCATGAGTACTGAAGAAAGAATGGGCTGAAATGTCTGCTCTTTGGTCTGTTTTTAAGACACTTTGCACTTTTGTCACTTTTTCACTTTTGCATATGGAAAATAAAATATTATAAATATTTATATATATAAAATATAATTTTTGATATACCTTTTTCGGTTTGACTATATTTTCTCAGGACAACTTCAGCTACTTGGTTGACTAAACTTCTTTTTTGTTTACGCACCTGACAATCCTTTTTTCATTTTTTTGAGCACACAATTCCTGTTTGTTTGAAAAAAATCACAAAGGACATGTCTATGCGTATAAACACTACCGTTCAAAGGCTTGGGGTCGGTAAGATAATAAAAAAAAAATACATATATAATTAATAATACGGAAGTTACAGATTAAGGGATATAAAATTCTGCCTTCAACAGATTTTTCTAAATACCTAATATTATTTTCATACATAAGAGAGGAAAAGAGAGAGAAAAATATTCACATTGATCACTCCTCCAATCCAAAAAAAGTAATAAAAGGTGACCACAATTCCAAATAAGATCTAATTCTCTTCCTAGCTACAGCAACCATCCTTTCCATTACCATGTGTTATGATTACTTCCTTTATATGTACATAGTGAATAAATTCTCCTTTAGGAAAATAATAATTAGATGGCGGCCGCCATTACTCCAGTCTTCAGTGTTACATGATTCTGAGATTTTGTTTTGTTGTTGAAGAAATGAATGCATAATGATGCATTAAATTGATCAAAAGTGACAGAAAATACTTTTTTTGTAAAAGATAAAAAAAGATTTCTATTTCAAATAAATTATGTTCTTTTGAACTCCATCACCGCAACAATATTTACTTCATAGTGATACCCCCCCCCCCATTTTAAATTATTATTATCGAATTAAATATTAGATTTTTGTGATTTTTTTTTAAATAAAAGATCAAAAGGACTAACAATGCAGATTAATTTTCACAGTCTTCTTTGATCATATTTACCAAGGGTGCCGATATTTTTGGCCATGACTGTATATTATATATATATTAATTTGTTTCCCTTGAGGATGCAAGCAGAAAGAACTGGAATGCTGACATTCCTGCCACTTAATATTTTTGCTAATTTGCTAATGCCTTCAGCTACCAATTAGAATTCTACTAATATATTCTTAGATCGATTTAAACATTTTACAGTGTATAAATCCATTCTGCAGTTTTCCACAGATTTGCCCGCACGATCAGTAAACCCAGATCTCCAAAGGAAGATCGGCAGAGCAGTTTCCAGTTGTGATTCATAGGTTGTTAGCTTTTATTGTATCACTAGTAGTTCTGTAAGAACAGACCTTGTAATTCTACGGGCTTCCAGGTGACTGGGGGAATCTCTTCTTCTTTTCCTCATTGGAGAACAAGGTCTTCTCCTGCTGTGCTTTCTGCTCTTGCAGGAACTGCAGTGTCTTTTCCGCTCTCGAAATCTTTTCATCCACGAAAGAGATGTGAGCATGTATGTGTTAATCAAACAATTATTTTAGATAAACACTTCTTCTTTTAGCTGAAATTCACCTGTTTAGTGTGCACCGTGAGTGATTTAAACTGCGGTAACTGCTCGCACTAGACAGACTGTCTCTCCGGGAATCCAGCGAATAACTGGATGAACGGGAATATGATCTGTAAATGAGCCGGGGGAGATGATATTGCCAGATTCAAAAATACCAGTTTGCAACTAAATCCAAAGCTTCAAATCAGAGTTGTGGTTTCTATAATGAACAGCAGCTGTGTGACCCACCTCCTCCCTGAGGACAGGGATCGGCTTCTGGAATAGCGCCCTGAGTATCTGCTTTGGGATGATATGCTTCTGCTGCGGGATCTCGCTCGATCCTGATATCTATCATACAATGGACTCCGATTCCTATCAGTGACGACACCTGGGGGCTGTGTCTTCTCCAAATCAGAGCACCTACCCGCTTCGTCACTGCAATTATAAGAGGGAAGTTATTTATTTACTTTATTTACATTTAGTCATTTAGCAGATGCTTTTATCCAAAGCGAGTGCTATGACAAGTCTCAGTTAGCCTAACACAGAACACGTAGCAAGGTTTTTTTTTTTTTTTTTTTAAGAAAACGAGTAGATAGAAAAAAGAAAGCTTGCGTTTTTTTGTTTAGTTTTTTTAAGAAACAAGTATATAGAATATTAAAAAGAAAGCTAGTGTTAGTTTTTAAAGAAAAGCTAGCAGTTAATAAATATGTAATTGATAGAGGGTCAAGTGTGTGTGTGTTTTTTTGTTTGTTTGTTTTTTATATAAAAAGAAGACAGATAGATAAAATAGAATTAGAATAAAGAGTGCTAGAGATAGAGGGTCAAATAAAGATGGAAGAGATGAGTTTTTAGCCATTTCTTGAAGATGGCTAAGGACTCAGCTGCTGGGATTGAGTTGGGCAGGTCATTCCACCAGGAGGAAACAGTTAATGTAAAAGTCTGTGAAAGTGATTTTGTGCCTCTTTGGGATGGCACAATAATGCGTTTTTCACTTGCAGAACACAAGCTTCTAGAGGCACATAGGTCTGAAGAACTGAATTTAGGTAAAGGGGTGCAGAGTTAGTGGTGGTTGTTTTGTAGGCAAACATTAATGCCTTGAATTTAATGCGAGCAGCTATTGGTAGCCAGTGCAAATTGATAAACAGAGGTTTGACGTGTGCTCTTTTCAGCTCATTAAAGATTAATCTTGCAGCGGCATTTTGGATTCTATTTATAAAAAAAATTACTTTATTACTTCACAATATAATAGGAGATCTGCATAGTTGCAGAAATAGACTGCACTCTCTACTTGAGTTATTATAGTTAATTAAAGCTAAAACTATAAAAAAGTTACTTGAAATAAACCTTAAACTAAACAAAAAAAAAAGTGCTAAACATTTGTAAAATATAAATACTAAATACACACACAAAAAATGTTTCGGTCTAAATTTAAACTTTTTTTTTGGCATGTTTGGTCTGATTTTTATTTATTTTATATTATTTTAACTTGAAAAGTAACTCACCAGTGGTCATATGTAAAGAGTGAAACTTAAGCCAAACCTACATCCAAAATTCTACACTTACGCTGGAAAGATATTGTTAATGTTTATGTCATGGTTTAATAGTGTTTTAGACAGTGATACATTTAATGTATAGCATATATTCTGTTTACTTACTGTAACTGTAATAGAATGAATTCAGACAGATGCAAAGTTGATGTAAAATGCATTCAATATAGCCTCACCCTTTGAGCTTGTTGAAGACAGAGCTGTGAAGGGTGTTTTCTTTGAGCATTGGTTTACCCAGAGAGTCATAGCTGGTTAGAGAGTTGCCTGAATCTGAAGCAGTGTCCCTGTCGGCTAGCCTAAGCTTCTCAGGAGATGTCTGATCCTGACATGAGAACTTTCCGTTTCCGGACACCTTTGACTTTGTGATGCCCGTTTTACTTGACGGTGGAGAGGCCGTGTCATTTCCCGAATCGTAATCGGCATGTCCTTTGCCCTTATTGGATATCGAGTCCTGGACGATCACCATTTTGTTTAAACCCTCAACCCCAGGACGTGATGACGAGACCTGCGAGCAGACAAAGCAAAGTTGTTGTTTTTCTAAAGAAAATCAAGGCCGCATCAATAATCTGCTATCTGCATGATGCAGTTTCAGCACTCTTTAAAAGGCACACATGTCCCTACAGAGCACAGAGAGGAAATTAATCAAGTTTTTTTTTTTGGGACAGAAACTAAAAGATTAAAAATGCCATGCAGATCTGTCACATGCGATAAATTTGAAAAGAAAGGAGAAGAACAAAGCAAGAACTCTTACAAAAGAAACTAATGAAATAGAGACTGAAGAGAGAAAATAAACAATGAACCAATGCTAATGAACGAGACAGATCAAAAAAGAGAAAAAAAAAGAACCTACATGAATAAACTTCCAGCTACTTTTATGTTTGAAGAAAGAGAGAGAAAAAGGAAACAGAAATCCCCAATTTGAAAGTACTTTTCCTTTAAAGAACATTGAACAGACATCACAGAATGGGCTTAAGTAAAAAATAATAGAATTATATGAAAAGGGTTGCAGACAAAAGAAATATCTCCATCACTCTAATTAGGTAAAATCCTTGAGAAAAACAAAAAGAACATGTTTCTGCTTTAGTACCCTGTCGGAAGAGATTTTACAGTCCACCAGCGGCCTACAGTAAGTCCCTAAATCTGCGGATAGCATCGACTTACCAATCAAGACTTCCTCCTTAAGTAGGTAAGGTGTAAGAAAAAGGGAAGAGCGGGTGACATAAGTGCATCATTAGAGTGGTAAAGTGCAAGAAAAAGACAATAACCCTCTCTTCTTTAAATCCAACTCCGCTCTGCCACAAACCGGCATGAGCCTTTTTCTTTACCTTTGTTGTGCACCTGTAGGTCTTAAATGAGTTCTCATTTTCTGTTGTGGGACTTATGGAACAAATTCAAACAGACTCTGCATCCTTCGTGGAAAATGTAAAGAAGCTGCTCAACTTCAATAAAGTTCTAGTTTGCTACAGTGGCACAAAAAGCAATCAAACTCTGGTTTGTGGTAGAATTTGCACAACTCTGACAGAGCCCGGTGGTTATTTGTAATGATCTAGCTGTGAAGTGAGACTGAAACAATTATGTGCAGGTTATGTAAAGATCATCAGCTTTTTGCAAGCTTCAGTATATAAAACAAACCGCACCAGAACAAAGCATGTTTTACTGAAACAGAAAAAGGCCACTGCTAACCAACCATGCAATAAAATGTATCAAAAAAATACAAAAACTATTTTTTCTTCAAAAGAGAGACTTTTCAAAGACATTTATGTCAACATCTAGTTTAAGCACTTTCAAAAAAAACTAATTAAAAAAACAACGGAATAAATATTTGCTTCACATACTGGACCATCTTTAAATATGATAGCACAAGACAAAAATATTAGTAGTGATTAAAATATTAGAGAATGCAATTAGTGTAACTATAATGATTATGTCAGGAAAAGTGATTTATCTTCTGCGCATAAAAACGATCACCAAAGATACAATAGTTTATTTAAAGCTTACTGAATATAATGTTAGAAAATCCATGAAGCAGTATAAAGGTTTATGTTAATTATTAACATTAAATTAGGACATCATATGACTATCCCCTGGACCATGGTCTTTAGCGACGGGGAACTTTTATTTATTGAATGATGTTTGATATTTCTGCTTGGAGGGATGCAGTTAGAGTGTGGCAGTAGGTTACATGTCGCTTTTAACAAGTGTAATTACTGATTGCGGAAAACACTTGAAAAGCACTCTCATTAAAAAGTTAATTAACTTAAGTTTAAATTGTGTGTCAAGCATGTGTTCAATATGCAAATCTCATATTGGTTAAAAATTCCAACCACAACAATAACCTCACTCAAAGGCATTGCTACAATAGTGATTATTGTCCCCATTAACAAGGAAATGGCAATGCAATATTAGCCAATTTTCAAACCAAAAAGGACTGTAGAAAAACTTCATCTGTGAGAAATAAAAATGCTATGCCTTTATGCTTAACTATGGCTAGCTTCAATCCAAATCCTACCCACTGTTATTGTAAAAGAACTAAAAAACATGCAAGAAGTCACATAAATCACAAATATTTTTCCATGGGGGAAAAATGTGCACTTGCTGACTTTAAAATCCATTAGTTTAACAGTTATGTGTAAAACAACATAGCTTTTGTCGTCTTGACACCTATTAAGCAAAAATCAATGGTTTCACGAGGGCCTTAAACTGAGCAAGAGTTCAGCGCTGTAAGCGCATCAGGTAGCCATCAGAAACACTTACGGTGCGTTCAGAAAAGTGGCAGCAGCACTTAGAGGAGATTTTACTGGTCAGCTTGATTGCCGACCTGCATGCGTTGCCTCCATGGACAGCTGATGAATGGCCACCGTCTTGCAAACCAGATTTTTCACAATCTTCATATCTACATACACAAAGCAATCGAAATCATTGTTAATGGCCGCTTCACCTCAAGGAGGAATTAAAATATTCATATTCACATTAAATATACATAATACTGAAAGTAGAACCATTTCAGCTTATCAATATAAAGCTCACAGAACTTTACAACAGTAACAATAAAATCATAATGTGGGACAGAGAAGGTATAACAGTCATTCGTCAGTTATCCCTTTCTACTCTGGGCAGTGAGGCAGAAAGGTTTTTGAAGGCTTTTGAATCTACCGTTATTATATTTCTGCTGAAATAGCAATTGAAGAGAGATCCAGCTAATGTCCATTTACTTAAACAATTGGCGACATGCAGACTTCTATTTCATTGTCTTCCATGATCGGCTAGTTCCTCTGATCTGCACAGGCTTAAGGTAGAATAGAACGGTTTCCTATGAAAGGACATGCCAATTATACCAGCTCAGGACATAGATTATCTGTAATAGGTCTTTGTGAAGTGAATGAGGATTCACCGTAATGGGAACTGATGGCCATTGTTCCTGTTGTGTGACGTGAGTGGGCTCTCTGTGCCTTTTCAACTCCTGAAACCATGTAAAGCTTCACTTTCTATAATGATTTCATCCTTTGAATATCCCTTAGAAATTCCGAATAATGGAGAGATCAGTTAGGGATTTAAAAGCAATCATCTCCAGTTTAAGATTATTTCAATTTGAAACCTGTGCGCGTTTTTCTCGGGTCTTGAAAATGGCAGAAATTCTGTGATGAATGAATGAGAGCGGCTTTTGTATGAAAGACTGATGAAGTATTCAGAGCGGTGACACCTGGGAGAGTGTTTGAGGCCAATTTAATGCATGAAAAATTGTGTCTGTCTGTGATTACTCTGATGCGTTCATCTAATTCAAAATGTATTTAAAAAAATACGCCTTTGACCCAGTACAAAATAGTCTTATTTTACATCTCATAAACTACACTCATTTGTACAATAAGGACATGTGTACTCCAACTTGTTTGAGCATTTGTCATAATCTTTGTACATGGGCAATCAGCAGGATTGACAATTATATGCTTTACAAGCAATCTTCACTGATACCTACTATCAAAGGAAACAGATTTAAACCTGAAACTTTATTTCAACACTATTCCCTACAGTGCTCCATCTCTACGGTACAGTACCTCAACCCCATCACCCCACAACCCACTCCAAAGAGGCGCAACTGTCCACGGGGGCCAGATCTCAAATTTCATTCCCTTTCCCGTTTCCATTGATCTACACGCCAAATGTTGGACATCAGCTGTGAGAGGCAGATAAAAGAGTTTCCTCTGTGTCACCTCTACCTTTATCAGTCATCGCCACAGTGCCACTGGATGCTCACTGATAAGATAAAAACCTGACTGGCCAGCATGAAGCCATAAATATCTCTGGCCGCTCAACATTCTCCTCCCCAAAAAACGAAAATGTTTTAAAATGTTTGGAACGGTCATTTAAAATGTTCTTAATATGAACGTTCTAATCCGTATGAATGTGGGAATCTGCAGGTGAATGTGTGTGCTTACAAACTTCTATTCTATTCTATTCTATTCTATTCTATTCTATTCTATTCTTACTTGAATTTGTTTTAGATCATTAAATGTGATGTTACGATGCCACTGATAGACTGGACAACATAGCAGCTGCCTTCGGTTTTAGACTCTCTATTCTATTCTATTCTATTCTATTCTATTCTATTCTATTCTATTCTATTCTATTCTATTCTATTCTATTCTATTCTTACTTTAATTTGTATTAGATCATTAAATGTGATGTTATAATGCCACTGATAGACTGGACAACATAGCAGCTGCCTTCGGTTTTAGACTCTCTATTCTATTCTATTCTATTCTATTCTATTCTATTCTATTCTATTCTATTCTTACTTTAATTTGTATTAGATCATTAAATGTGATGTTATAATGCCACTGATAGACTGGACAACATAGCAGCTGCCTTCGGTTTTAGACTCTCTATTCTATTCTATTCTATTCTATTGTATTCTATTCTATTCTTACTTGAATTAGTTTTAGATCATTAAATGTCATGTTATAATGCCACTGATAGACTGGACAACATAGCAGCTGCCTTCGGTTTTAGACTCTCTATTCTATTCTATTCTATTCTATTCTATTCTATTCTATTCTATTCTTACTTGAATTTGTTTTAGATCATTAAATGTGATGTTACAATGCCACTGATAGACTGGACAACATAGCAGCTACCTTCGGTTTTAGACTCTCTATTCTATTCTATTCTATTCTATTCTATTCTATTCTATTCTATTCTATTCTATTCTATTCTATTCTTACTTGAATTTGTTTTAGATCATTAAATGTGATGTTACGATGCCACTGATAGACTGGACAACATAGCAGCTACCTTCGGTTTTAGACTCTCTATTCTATTCTATTCTATTCTATTCTATTCTATTCTATTCTATTCTATTCTATTCTATTCTATTCTATTCTTACTTGAATTTGTTTTAGATCATTAAATGTGATGTTATAATGCCACTAATAGACTGGGCAACATAGCAGCTGCCTTCGGTTTTAGACTATCTATTCTATTCTATTCTATTCTATTCTATTCTATTCTATTCTATTCTATTCTATTCTATTCTATTCTATTCTATTCTTACTTGGATTTGTTTTAGATCATTAAATGTGATGTTATAATGCCACTGATAGACTGGACAACATAGCAGCTGCCTACGGTTTTAGACTCAGCCATGGAGTTCATTTAAATTTGGCCTCCTCCCAATTATTCAGTCGTTAGGTCACCACTGTACCTGTTTTCCATGCAGGAAGAACTCCTAATTTCTGCTTTCCGGCGTCGGTGTCTGCGATGAGAGTGGCTCCTTGCCCTGAAGGATAACCAACAGAGACATACATGCATGGAATTAACTATCTCACCCACATATTCTGCTATTTTGTGCTGGGGCAGCAACATCAAGACCTCTTATCCTATCAAGGCAGTGATAAAGAGAGAAAGCAGTGAGTGAAAGAATAATTACAATGCCATAAGACAATAAAAAAATATGACACAACACCCTAGCAAGAGTCAGAGCTTTTTGTGTGAATGTCTCTGAAGTGTTATAATTTAATATGGCACATGTAAAACAGTGTTAATTGAGTCTGAAATGGAGACAGCTTTTACAGCTAGTATAGACTCAATTAAGAGATAAACATTAAGGTGTTGTTTTTGAGTACTGTTTTGTTTTTAAATATATATGTATACAGGCTGTATGAATTAATGCTATTACTGATTCTATCTTAATATACAGGATCTTAATATGCAGTTTTCACAACTTTCTGGGGCATCTCTTTTTTTTGCGTTAAAGTCAACTTGAAACAGCTACCACAACAATATTCCCAGTGCTCGCAAAATCCCTAGCCCGATGTCCAGTGCTCTTGTTTCTTCCAGTCGGGCTATCAAAATGTATCACCACCCTGTATCTTAAATACAGGGTTGCCACGGGTCCTTAAAAAGTCTTAAATTTAGTGGAACTGACTTTAAGGCCATAAAAGTCTTAGATACCTTAAATGGTATAAGACATTTCTTAATTATAATTAATAATCAAGAGATCTCACATTTGGGGACTGAAAGACAAGAATTCCAATACAGTTTAATGTCATGATTAAGCTTCAAAAGGCTCTTATTTCATTGAGTAGAATACGGCGCAGGTGTTTTTATATGAATGTATCTCCGAAGGGAATCGACTGTCTTCAGAAGAGTTTCGATGGCATATATTTCTGGCATTTATTCCATCTTTCCTATAATGTCATTCCATCTTTCCTATTTGGGGGAAGTCGTGGCCTAATGGTTAGAGAGTCGGACTCGTAATCGAAAGGTTGCGAGTTCGAGCCCCCGGCCGGCAGGAATTGTAGGTGGGGGGAGGGAATGTCCAGCGCTCTCTCCACCCTCAATACCACGACTGAGGTGCCCTTGAGCAAGGCACCGAACCCCCAATTGCTCCCCGGGCGCTGCAGCATGGCTGCCCACTGCTCCGGGTGTGTGTTCACGGTGTGTGTGTGTGTGTGTGTGTGTGTGCATTTGTTCACTACTCACTGCTGTGTGTGTGCACTTGGATGGGTTAAACGCAGAGCACCAATTTCGAGTATGGGTCACCATACTTGACAATACGTCACGACTTAAGTCACGACTTTATTTCTGTCATTCCAAAAGCACCACCTGCTGGCAGATAATTAATGACTGATCATTATACAGATCAGTGATTTGCATTTTCAGTAAGCCCGTCTGCCATTTATGTTCAGACCAATGCAAATATCAACCTATATTTTTAAAGCATCAAACACGTAGAATTGTAAACGTGAAAGTTAATGTGCCTTCTAAAAATCTAAACAATTAAGACACTAAGATATATGTTTATATGTTTAAAATTAATATGATAATGTATATGTTAGACTCATCCCATTTTCTTAATGGTTTAAAGGCTGAAATTAGATGTTTATCATTTTACAAGATTTATTTATTTTTTGGTGAAAACCTGTATCTGAACTGTAAATCGTGTAATATTTGGTTTAATATGCTACCATAGACATTGCCCAACCCCACTCATACAGTGTTCATTTTATTTGTGCAGGGCTTAAAAAGGGTAATAAAACCCCCCTTATATTGATTTTCTTTTCTTTTTTGCAGATACCCTGTAAATAGTGAAATAAAATTCCTTCCTTGATATTTGTGAAAATGTTTTTGATTGACATTTCGACACTACCTAATTTTCTATATACAAAGTGTTATTATTATTTTTTAATTATTATTATTATTATTTTGGCTAGTTAAATTCATTTCTGGCTACCAAAATCTGAAGAGTGCCTGGCTGAAGGACTACCAGAGATTTTGAAATCTTAGTGTATAAGAGTATTTTATGAGAAAAACATTAATTAACATACATTTTTCCTCATTTCTGGGGTGGAATATGAATATTTACAAGATTAAATAAAACACTTTTGTAGAATAATGTACACTATTGTTCAAAGTTTGGGGGCAGTAAGATTTTTGTTTTCTAAAGACTTTCCACAAATATGCATTAAATTCATCAAAAGTGACAGTAGTTCCATTTCTGCTCTTTTGACATAGAATCCTGAAAAATCAAGATTTCCAAAAATATATATATTAAGCTACACTGATAAAAAAAAAAAAAAAAAAAAAAATTTTCTTAAGCACATTATCAACATATCATTTAACACTTCAGAAATAACAATATCAGGTGGAATAAATCCATTTTTGCAAATAAGATTCTCATGTCCTGACTATTTCTAAATCGTCCTCAGCATCAGTATATCAAAAAATGTAGAATAAATCAAGAAAATAAAGAAATGAATTAAAGCCTATGTGAACAGTTTCGGTACAAGTGCAATTCAGTTGCAAAGGACAAAGAATTTAGAGTCCTGGGTCGTGAAGCAAAACCACTTGAGATCCACTGATTTAACACACTCACAAAACCTGAGCGTTTCGAGGATCAGAAGCCCAGCGAGGCACTTCTTCTCTGGCTGTGTGTGTAGCAGACTAGCGCCGTGAAATTGGTTCATGTTTCTGTCTCTCTGGCTGCTTTCCTGCTTCTCGGTGAGGAGCTGCTCTCAGACTGCACAGGCCTCCTTCAGTTTGAGAGACCACACGACAAAAGCAGCCAATAACAGCACTCTCTAAGAGGAGCTGAGGTGCACTACAGTGTGGCTGTCAATACACCTTAATCTAATCTTGAGTTTGTGACTCTCGTGCATAAGAGGTCACGCAGGTGCCTTATACTGCAGAATGCATTAAGCTTTTGACACTAAATGATAAACCACAGAGGAACTTGAATATAACTCAATAAACTGTCAGTGCTTGAATATTTTCAACTGAAGTGTGAGCTAATGGATTTTAAATTATGAATTTTAAATTCACCAACCTCTTTTTATGCTTTTTGCCCTCCTTTCTTTTACGTCTGAGACTCGAGCCACTGTAAAATAAGAGGAAAACTATTGATTAGGTTTAAATGAAAGGTCCCGCAGGACAGAAAATGAACAGATGAGATATCTTTGCTGTTTAAATGGATTCTGTGTGTACAGATCCCCATATTCTTACAGTATGTCAAATATATTATTATTTTATCTCTTGAAGAATTGTAGGAGAAACATCTGAGACAAAATGGATACTCAAATGATACATAACTTCAGTCTCCTGAGCTATGAAAGAGGAACTCTGAGCAATAAAACCTTCCTCTGGGGAGCCATTAACTACTTAAGAATACTTCACAATAATCATCAGGCATTATCTGCACTTTGTGAAAAGCACTGTGCCCTTTATTCTAGGAAAGAGCAATAATAACAAGCAAAACATTAAATAAATATAACATTTACCTGTGTCGTCCCTTCCTTGTGGCAGACCTGGAGGCAGAGAGGAGCTGACTTTAAAGGCAGTCATGACAAAAAACACACACCACACACCAGCAAAGTGTACTCAAAGCAAACCTTCAAATGCGATCTGATGTGAAAATCAATCACTACCTATGTCGCTTCCTTTTCTTTGAGCTCTTCTTTTTCTTCTTCTTCCTCACAGGTGATGGACTGCAGGAGGGAGATCTGGAAGATCAAATATGGTCACATGTAGCGTAAACACGTACAACATTCAGTTTTTATACTGTAGTAACGCTTATTTATATTATATATATATTATATATTATATTATATTTTGCTTATTTATGCAAATGTTGGAATGTGTTCCAAAGGCTTTTAAATAATTGAATATACTTAATTGTACTTCAATAATTTAGAATATAATTCAAAAGATGTGTGAATTGATCATGATTCTGTCTGTTTCAAATTAATTATTATTTTCAAATAGAACAATGCACACAACTTTTACACAACAATGTTAAGCCGTACAACTGTTTCCAACATTGTTAATACAATTCTTGAGAAAAACAACATAAGAATGATTTCTGAAGGATCATGTGGGTAAATGCTGGAGTAATGGCCACCAAAATTTCAGCTTTGCCACCATAGGAATATAAATTATATTTTAAAATGCATTACAATAGAAACCAGCTATTTCAAATTGTAATAATATTTCACAATATTACAGTTATCACTGTATTTTTTTAAATTAAATATTTAATTAAATACAGCCTTAATTTTAAAAATTTTTTACCGAACCTAAACTTCTGAACAGTAATGCATGATACACTATGATATGATACAGTAACAGTAGTGTATGATAAGGAAGTAAATAATAAGGAATTGTAGACATATGCATTGAAGACATACAGAGTGTTTTGCAGATTGGAGAGGCTTTTAAAGTCAATAAGATTCAGTGAGTGAGAATCTGCTGGTACAGAAAACCCAAAGGCAGCAAGAAAACAGAGCGTCTAAAATTTAAAGAAATGTAAAAGCCTTTCGTTAAAGCATAACAAGCTGAGAACAGTTTGAAAATTATTGTCATTACATTCATCATGTGCTTAGATACTTTATGACACAAACACACTGTTTATTGTTTATTGTTGTTGGTTGCTGATTAAATACTCTATGAAATTGTTCTATCTATCTGAACTGCATGACATTGACTGCTATATATAAAAGATTATTGTTGTCACGTGATTTCTTTCTTTCTTTTTTTGCCTGACCTGTGTCTCCTCCTCTTTCTCTGTGACTTCTTCTTCTTTTTCTTTGCTTTAGGTACCAGCCGATCAGCATCAAAAGAGACACTGGAAAAGCAAACACAAGAGAGAACACATTTTTCAGAATCTGTTTCTGTTATTTTCATTGTAACAGAAATAATTGTCATATAATGACAATTACTCAATAGTAAGAGCTTTATGAATGACCAGTTATTCACTGTAAGCAAAGGTCAGGGTTGAGTTAATTAAACGCTGATTGATTCCTAACCGTAAAAATGACAGAAAGTTTCTGAAATTGAAGTAGTAGACAGCTGTCTAGAGGCACAAACTAATATTCTTGGATGTACTGAATCCACTGTTCTACACTAGCAACACAAGCTTATTAAAACAAAAAAAACCCCAAAAAACGTGCCTGTGGTGGCATTTCAGCAAAATTACATTACATTGTTTCTTGCACACTTCTGGCTACACCTTCAAAGTGAAATGTCCAATGAGTGGTGCTAACAGCACGTTTCTGTTTAACCCGAAACTGATGAACTGAATCTAGCAATATTCTATTACATTGCTTGTTTCATGGCTGATCGGAAATATGACATCCTGTGTTCTATAACGTGTGAAAATAACGTAGTACATAAATTAAATAATACGCTAAACCTAAGCGATACTGATGTTAACTAAAACAAACGTGAGATAAAAATGCACTTGCTGAATCATTGCATTTTAGCTTGCTTTTACAAGTCTATAAGCTCTTTTAGCATGATTTGTGTTTCACAGGACTCATACAATCCACATCGCAAGTGCAACCCTTTACCAGGTGAGTGACCAAGCATGTCTACATTATTAGAAAACCCTACATATGGAGCTGGTTATGCAATGCAGACCTCAAAATGCATTTGTTTACAAATCATGCACTAAAAGTGTTCTACTGTCATAATGTTGTGCAAGGAATTGCGCCTTTATTAATCAATAAATAGTGTTTTATTGTCACTAGTGCTCATTTCAGCTGGTAACTGCAGTGAATTAAATGCATAGTTTTGGGAGTTTTACAAAACTTTAGGTAGAGGCACATTTCTTCAATGAACCTATGCTGGCAATCTGTCACCCAAAACATCTAAATGCTTAAGAACAGAAAAGGCACTTGAAAAAATAGAGGTTAAAGAGGAAGGATGCATCAAAGACAGAAAGGAGAGAAAGAAATGGAAAGCTGCATGCTTGGACAGGTAGATGACAGGCGGTTTTTAAAATCAATTTACTTTTAGCAGCAACACTTCTGCAACAACAAAGCAGAAGATCAGAGAGAATGGACGGCGTGTCCTGACTGAGCGGGACATGTGTGCCGTTTCAAAAGCACTGAGGTGTCACCTCAAAAGCATCTTTTAAAGGCAATAACGTTGAGGGAAAAGCAAGGAAGGATTTGAAGCTTAACAGAGAGATACCACACTGCATCTACTCCTGAGAGTCTTGATTCCTCGGGAAAGCAATTCAAGTGCAATCATCAACAGAGAGACTATTCCCAGACAGCAGACATTTATATCACACGTTTTCAATGTTTACTAAAGCATGGGGCGCAACTGTTATTATTTTGATTGCAGTGATGGCACACCACTCTCATTCCATCAGGAACGGCAGAAGATTCAATCAAAAGTGGGCGTGAAACGCTTTACCCAAACCACCAATATTGCAGATTCAAACCGAAGGGAAGAGGCCAGCTGAACGAGTTACAGGCATTTTTCAAGCTAATTGCAAAGGTTACATTTCCGACTCCCTGAACGAAGGGGATTTATCAAAAATAAAGACCTGAAAGCTGGAATGAGCAAACACTATTCCCCCTGCCCCTATCTTATTTAGCTACATCAAATAATGTCCTTCAATCACTTTTAATCCTTTGAAGTTTGAACCCAAAAAAATCCATTAGATGCTTCAAAATCCCCAATCTGTACCATTCCAACACTGATAAGGCCTATGGAACGGAACAGCTGACCTCTATAATATTTTCAAAGGCAGATTTTCTGATACTGACTCTATTTATATCAAAGACACTCATTTTAGCTCGCTATATTAAGCTTAAAATGCTCTGTGACCGAAAGAGCTTGTCTCGTAAGAATTAGCAGAGTGGAGGTAGGAGGGATAGAACATTGAAAATGTAATGCTTTTTCCTCTATGGAGGTATGTGTGGACTAAATAGCTCTTTATACTGTACACATACACAGCAAAACATCACAGACTGTCAGAATGACATGCATCTGACAGGCAGCAATGAAAATATAAAGCGTGGGAGAAGGTATACAGGATATCCATGACAAATACACATGACTGGTGCAGGTTAAAGGAACGGTGGCAGCGGCAATGAGATTTCCTTCTTGAGGCACATCGCTACAGCAGGATAATAATATTTCATAGACACAGGGGAGCGCTGTCCGTGACAGTCGATGAATTACAGACTGTTGTAGCTTTGGCTTTGCTCAGCCAGTCAGTGATTCAACATGAGCACAGAGAGGAAACCATTTAGATGGATCAAAACACAGACGGAGAGCCAGGCCGGCTGCGTGGATGCTTACTCGCTCTCCGAGGGTGGAAAAGGCTGTTTGGTCTGAAATAGGAAGGCAGTTCATCCAGCCATTGCAGCATTAGCAAGTCTGAAATGCATTAGAAGCTGATTAGCAGAAAAGCAAGTGCCATTTCTGCTTAATTAGGAACCTTTCTCTCACATTACACCGTCGACAGGCACACACACAAACACACAAAACACACGTAAGCATTACAATAGTCTAGGATTTGTACGGTTAATTTTAGTCCTGCCCTTTTTCTAGAAGAGTAAATGAGGTTTGGTTGGTGCAGCTTTAAGCAAAATATAGAGAAGTCACTTATTCTTTTTATTTTAGTATCATTAAGATACACTATTCATTTTTGTTGAACTACTATGTACTTACATTAAAAAAATAAATACATTGAACTTATTGTGTTCATACTGTATTTTATAGGTGTCCTTTACAGTGTAATTATACATTTAAGTACTGAGTAATAATAATTAACTTCATGTACTTACTATATGGTTAGGGTTAGGATTGGGGTTTGTCTTAGTTTTACATGCATGTAATTATGCATAATGTATTGTTATTATAATAGTAAGTACATGTAACGTGTAAAGAGAGCATCTTATAATAAAGTGTTACTAAAACACTTTTGCTGCTATTGAGGTGGGATATGGGTCGATTTAAGGGAGGGTTAAGGTGTAAGGGATATGGGTCAAAAGTGGAATTATATATGTAATTGCATAAATTAATTACAGATGTAATTACATGCAGGTATGTTTAAAATACAAGTACAATGTCAAAACATGTATGTACACAATACGTGCACATTGCATTACACCAAATACACAAAATAATGTTCTTTTTAGCAATGTCATGACCCCTTTATGTTAAATAATTAAATAAACTATCCTAAAAAAAAATTCACCAGTTATGACAAAAAAGCTGTTGTCAGCTTACGGTGCATGTCTCAATATACCAGTACCAATATACCATAATAACCTCGATATTTAAAAAAAAAAAAAATGAAACATTGATATTATGTAAATACTACACATATGATGATAGTGTAAATAATCCAGCACCAATAACTATTTGGTTAACACTACAGAATTGAAGGTGGCGAAATTGCACTTTAAAGCTGGTTGTTTCCTGTCAAAAAACAAGACAAGGCAGTGTGTAGTTACTACTGATGCACAAAATCATGTTGTCGGAGATGAAAGACGGAAGCATGACAAAAAGAAGTTAGTTTGTCACTGTGTAACTGATTTATTAGTCAAAAAAAGAGAATACTCTAAATTGAGTTAAAGATTAATTTGACCGATCTTCTATTTTTCCCCATATTTCTATAGATATTGGGCTAGTATCGTTATCGTAAATTCTTTTGGCCATGATAATCTTGTAGTTGAAAACCTGATTTCATGATAGCCCTAATCTCTGAAATCAACCACAGAACCTTTTCTGCACCACTGTTTGATCCATTGACTAATGCTTTATGCTTTTTATTAAGCTTGTTGGTTTGCTCTCCAGCTTTTAAAGTCTTTCCGTCAGTTTCAGTCGACCTTGAATGCGCACAGGTAACGAACATACCCCTAATGGCCACCGTCACTTCAGCTGTCAGAAGGAACAGCACGGAGAGGGTCGTCTTGTGAGTTAGACCGAACACTGACACACTCAGGAGAATAGACAAGGTTAGAGAGTTAAAAGGCTGTCAACATTGATAACTGACATTTCACTGAGGGCTTCAGCGCTGTTTACATTACCAGCACTGCTGTACTTACCTTTCTGCTTCGGAAAAAAAAACTGCACCATGATTCTCAACACCAAAATACAGAGGCTTAAGCTTGTTGCCAAAGTTATGAAAGGAAAGTGTGCAAGCGAAAGACAGCACAGAGAGCTTTTGATTACTGACACACACTGTCAAACCTGCAATGCGAAAGCGCTGTCAGGACTAATAAAAGACTTTAAACAGAAGGGTCTTCCCAGAAGGACGGGGTGCTTCTATTTAAATGTCACTTCACTGATACTGAAATTGACACTAGACAATAAGACTTTCCACAATTGATATGTTTCTTTTATTTGGATAAGAAAACAACTGTATATGTACACGATTTAGGATTCTTCAGTTGTTGTGATGAAGGAAAGAAAGCCGTTTGTGGATTTCAGAGGTTTAGCTTGATCTGATTGAATCGTTCTTTGATCTTGCATTGTTTAGCTGCTGTTGTATGCTTAATTATAAAATCTCAACCCCCAAAAAATAGCTTTGCATCTGCCGTTCTCTGGCATAAAACAGAGCATGAACTCACCTAGAGATTAGCCTGTTTAAGATAACACTTGAGCTGGCGTCCTCCCTGTTTTACATACTGATGCACCGCTTGTGCCCCGCGTTATCACCAACACTTTGAAGATATCAGTGGAATTACGGCGTTAAGAATCCTATGCTGAATCAATTTCATTCACCAGGTGGAGTTTGAATTTTGGTGGATGGGAAGTAAGAGGACCCCATAAAAGACACCCGTGTTAAAAATTCCAGCAACACCTGAATGTTTACACTGTGGCGAGGAGATAAGAGTGTTTGTGTCTGCCTCGCTTTAAAGTTTGGGGTTTCTAATTCATGCTTAGAGTGAGGATGTGGCTTAGAAATGGATTCAGTGCTGCATATTTTCATGTGTTTGATCTTCTCTGGGGTCAAAAATAAAAATAAAATTTATATTTGAATAGATTTATCTATACAAAGGTTCTGTAGTTGAATTGTACATTTTCAACAGCATATGTTGTTTTCAAGCGCTTCAAAGGCGGTGGAAAACAGCTATTTTACCTTCAGAGACTCCACAAATAGTTTATTTTCTAGAACAGCAAATGCATGCTTTACATTGAAGTGTTTACTCCTAAACACCGAAACCTCTTTGATTAAGATGTGTGTGTATGAGGCACAGCTTTAGAAGATACAGACCTGCGAGCTCGACGATGGCTGTGGCGTTTACGTCCTCTGCGTTTCACATGTCCATTCTTCTCATGGGTTTTTGCAACCGCATCTTTCATTTTCGCTTTCTCCTCATCGTCTTTAGGTGCTAGGCTAACTGCTGTCTCCAATCTGGAAGAACAGAAAAACAAAAATTCTTTAGCATCAAATGTTTTACAGTCAACAGGTGAGCCTGGAGCACAAATCAGTTATAAACAGCACAGGTATATTTGTAGCAATAGCCAAAAATACACTGCATACGTCAAAATTATCCATTTTTCTTTTATGCCAAAAATCTGTAGGATATTAAGTAAAGATCACGTTCCATTAAGATATGTTGTAAATTTTGCATTGCTAAGAACTTCATTTGGACAACTTCAAAGGCGATTTTCTCAATACTTTTTTTTGCTCCCTCAGATTCCAGATTTTCAAATAGTTGTATCTCAGTCAAATATTGTCCTGTCATAACAAACCATACATCAATGGAAAGATTATTTATTCAGTTTTCAAAAAACTGACCATTATGACCGGTTTTGTGGTCCATGGTCACTTATGACTTTTTTGTGTTTCCCTTCTGTAGTTATGCAACGATCTTAAAGAATTATACATGTAGCTAAATAATGAAATTAAAATGTATTGTTCTGAAGGCATGAAAAAAGCCCACTATTTTGTTATTCAGCTTATAAACGCTCTCATGTTTGAGGAAGCAGGTTGGGTTTGGTTCTCTGCTGAGAGACATTGAGCATTTTCATGTTTCTCTCCTAGACCTTCATAAATGCAGAGGTCATCTGCTCAGCATTCAAATGAGGTGTCAACAGAGAAGCCTTTATTTACACGCCTCAGTTGAACTGACATTTCTGAAATTATTTGTGCGTATCCCAAGGTTGTAAGGAAACTCAAGACTCATATGTGCTCATCTTTCTGTCTGTCGAGGAGAGTAAAAAGAGTGATTTGTGTATCCTTCATGATATGATATTAAATCTGAACATCTCACACTAAAGTCATTGCAAAATATATTTTTTCATGCTGTCTGATAATTAGCTGAATGCACCCAGCCAGGCTGAAAAATTGTATAATTGGTTGAGTAATCCGGTTTATGTTAGCTATATAACATAGTACTTACTAAAAAGTTCATTTTCAAGGACATCACTTGTATTCATAGGTATTTTATGTGAAGTGTACATATTTTTGATCACTTGTATAGACAATGAAATGTACAATATCAATGTACCGACAGCCTCAAAAAAGTAAAAAGTTTTTGGATGTACAACTTTAGAGGCATACAAATTTTTATGGTTAAAATTAATTTTGTTAAAATATATAAAATGACAATAAATATATTTGTTGGCTTAACTTGGATAAAATATTAATACAAAAGAACTTGCAAATATAATTCTAGAAATCACACTTTACAAATACTAAAATAAAATAAAAAATCCCTAAACAGTAGTTTTAACAGTAAAACTTCTGTTTAACGCTCTGCTCTATTCTCAGTCAAAATGTGTCTTGAAATGGCACTTGAGCAAAAGATAGACCCAGGTGATTCAGCAAAGACCGTGACATGATACTTGAGCAATTCTTTTCCTGTAATTGCCATGTTCCTTACAAATAGTTTGAAAATAAATGCATAAATAAAGCTGATTGCTAGAGCTGGGTAAGTAGGCCTGACTGGATCTGGTGTGTGTTGCATGCTGCCCTGTGCGTTTGTACATGAGTTTGTGTGTCTGAGTGCCTGCATGGTGTGTGTGTGTCTGATTGTAATGAGAAGTTAATCAGTCTTGCAGATTAAATGCTGATTGCCTCTCTCTCTCAGCAGCAGGAGGAGGCCTGCCCTCTGCCACCTCTGGATAAGAGAGGGCAAAGCACAATCACATTATTAATGTCAACCTTCCGGCTACGCAGCCCTACACGGCCCTCCAGTGTGCCAGTACGTGATTAGAAAATACACCGGCCTGCTGGGTATAATAGGGGAGAGGATTACAGACGGTGAAACACTGAAAACATGTTGGTGTGAGGGCAGCTGAATGACATGCCCACATGTTACTTGTGGGCAAGGAAAAATCTGTGATTTCTAATTAATATATATATATATTTTTTTTTTTTATGGATTATGGCCAGAGGGTTTATAGTTATAATGCCCTAATGATGGACTTGTTTCTAAAGAACATGCAGCTTTTCACTTGACAAGATGTTGAATGATGGACTAGAGATGTGTGGACTGCTTGTGGATCAGTGTTTCTTTTTTTTATCTGTTTGGACTCTCATTCTGACGGCACCCATTCACTGCAGATGATCCATTGTGGTGAGCATTAAGAAACTCATCTGCATCTTATGAGGGTAAATCTTCAGCAGATTTTCATTTTTGAGTGAACTATTACTTTAAAATAAATTCTAAGAAGTTGATAAGAACGTTCCTATGTGCAGGTGTTAAGGATCCAAATTCCTAAGTTTTGTCTTCGGATGAATCTCAAGAAAAAAGTTAGGAACATTCATAGAAAATGCATGGGAAATCTAAATACTCTTAACTTTATATTTAAATTAGCAAATAAGACAAAACTGGCTGTTAAGAATAATTTGTGACCCTGGAGCACAAAACCAGTCTTAAGTCTCTGGGGTATATTTGTAGCAATAGCCAAAAATACATTGTATGGGTCAAAATTATTGATTTTTGTTTTATGCCAAAAATCATTAGGATATTAAGTAAAGATTATGTTCTATGAAGATATTTTGTCAATTTCCTCCCGTAAATATATCAAATCTTAATTTCTGATTCGTAATATGCATAGCTAAGAACTAGCTTTAAAGGAGATTTTCTCAATGTTTGGATTTTTTTTGCACCCTCAGATTCCAGATTTTGGAATATTGGACAAATATTTTTCTATCATAACAAACCATACATAAATGGAAAGCTTATTTATTCAGCTTTCAGATGAAATCTCAAATTCAAAAAAATGTCCCTTATGACTGGTTTTGTGATCCAGGATCACATTTTATTCTTAAGGATGTTTTGTGAAACCTGGTGACCAAAAAGAAGAAGCCTGCTGGGATACAGCGACAACAACCAACTCTAGCTCAGGAGGCAGTAACTATTACAGCCTTTCGCTGTAATTGAATATTTCTCGTCATTTTCCATGGACTTCTTTAAACCCAGACTCTTTCTTACTGGCCGTCAGCTAGAGAGACCCGCTGATGAGAGCTTTAAATGAAATTGATTTCCCCATCACTGAATGACTTTTCTCTGATCGGCTTCAGAATTTATGGAAGAACTTCTCCATACGGAGTTGGATTTATGGCACGCTGTTTATATCTGTCTCAAACACGCGCATACACACACACACACACTTGCATTGGTTTGGGCTTGCTAACTTTCAAAGCTGTCTTGAGTGCTTGTAATCCATTACTCTGGAAAGTACAGACCATTTGAAGGGTCTAAATGGAACTATTCAAAGTTCACAGCAGGGAAAAGCTTTCTAGCAAATAATAAGCTGCAGAACATTTACTGTAGAACTGTTAAGACACTTCAGCGTTTCTGTTTGTTAGCAATAATGGAATGGAGACTTCTTTGGTTTAGCTTGATTACAAAAATAACTAACATTGCCAATCATGAGGAAATATATTTCCATACATACATTTTCATGTTAAAAGTGTTGCTATGCAGGTTACCATGGTGCTCCCGATAGTTGCTTTCTGGTTCAAGTGAAAAGAGCATTTATATTAATTGATATTTATCATTTCTAAATGTCAGCTGTTTATTTTTATTTGGCTGTTTGCTGTATATTACTGATACAAACACTCTTTGACAATCTGCGCAATTTGAGGTATGATTGTAGCACGAACAGTGTGGGATGAATTACAGTCAGCAGTATAAAAAAATAATATAAAAAATAAATAACAAAAACACAAACACACAAAATGTAATAACACTATTTAAGTCTTAAGTTTAAAACAAAACAAAATAAAAATAAAGTATAGAAAACTAAAGTATAGAGTTCTAAACTAAATTTGCACACTTTGGACATCAAGCAAAAACTGTTCAAAACTGCATACCACTTTCAAGGACAGATGGGCATGTGAAATATCAAGTCACGTCTTTACTAATTTAGTTTAGCAGTTTTCATTTTTCTAACACTAAAACTGCAGATTAAATCCTTAACCCTAAGTATTAAAAATGTACCTTAGAAATCACCAATAATAAATCATTTTGATTAAAAAACAACATTGGGTCCATAAAAACATTGTTCATATTAATACAAGGCACAAGACAATATTAACTGGCAACCGGGGACTATAAAGTGTTCAAAGTATGTAGGGCCCTGTCCTGTCCGTGGTGTGCTGTTTGTGCTGTGATGTGGGTCCCGGTGGCAGTCTAAGGGCAGCTCTCCAGGTTGTGTTGATGTGTTTCTGTTGTTGTGAATGAGTCATGGCTCCTAGCTTGGGTCTTCTCACTGCCACTGTCATATGACACTGATACCGGTGTGATGGGAGAGAAAAGCAGGGGGTGGAATGGAGACTGAGAAAGGAGCCTGATCCAGAAGGAGAAGGCAGATGGCTCAGGACGCACACAAACACACAAAAAGGAGGGCAGGAGAAATGTCACTTCTTCGCAAAGATGACAGAACACAGAGGGTTTGAAGACATGAACACACACACATGCACAAACACACACACACACACGTTGGTTTTTGTGGGTTATGGGGACTCTCCATAGGCGTAATGGTTTTTATACTGAACAAACTGTGTGTGCTATTGCCCTACACCAACCCTACACCTAAACTTAGCCCTCACAGGAAACTTTGTGCATTTTTAGATTTTCAAAAAAACACAATTTAGTATGTTTTTTAAGCCTTTTGAATTAAGGGGGCATAGGCAGTGACCTCATAAACCACCTTCATATTGTAATACCTCTGTCATACCCATGACATTATACAAATTTGTGTCCTCATAAACCACATACACATGCACACACACACACACAAACAGGTGCCCAAACAAACACATAGGGTCTATTTCCACCTGCTGTTAAGACGTGTTTTTGTGATTTCAAGTAATAAACACAGGTGGACACAGGGTTTTGTGATCAGATCACTGAAACCACATCCAGAGATAAACTCCAGTTTTGAAATGAAGCACCAAGTACTGTTTGACAACTCATCTAACATGTGATTATAAAGGGACATGTTGTAAAAAAGCACACTAATAGAAGTGATTCTTTCTCATGTTAATATCAGGTGGAAACAGAGCCATTGAGACAAATTCAATTCCCTTTCAAGGGAACTTCGAACGGCATCCTCTAGGGGTCGCTATGGGGAATGCCTCAGTGTGACCGGTGTCTTGAAGCATATATCTAAACACGACAATAACATTGGCCGGCGACAGCCTATGACGTCACTACCGGCGAGACCACAGTATAAAGGGGCGCCGGGAAAATACGTCATCATCTTCTTCGTCTTCACTGACCGTTTGTTTATGTTAGCAGAAGCTAAGCACGACTAGAAGTGCATGTTCTCTCGCTGGAGGCTTTGTTCTGATACCTGCAGTTTCACACGGCTCGCGGGTTGTGTGGGTGTATGGTGAAGAGCAAGCGCGTTCAGCTCTCGAGGGAGTTGAATGCGCTCGTTGCATTCATTACTTATTTCCTGTGAGGGATAAGCACGCTCTGATACCCTCAGTTTTCACGGGGCTCGCGTGTTGTGTGTGTGGTTAAGAGCAAGCGCGTTCGGCTCTCTAGGGAGTTGAATGCACTCGTTGCATTTGTTGCTTATTTCTCGTGAGGAATAGGCATGAATTGAACGTGCTTGGCTCACGAGGAGACTGCTTGTGCTCATCGTGATGGATTCGCAGGACTACTGAGAGGGGAGGTGAGTGCTTCACTTTTTACCTGAATTGTAATACCCGTGTCTGCATGAGTGTGTTCGCCTCTCGTGGGAATAGCGACGCAATCGCAGTTCTCACTTGATTTTGGAGGTAATCTAGTGTGTTGGCGGAGCATGTTTAGCTCCTGTGGGAACTGAATACATGCTGCGCGTTGCGGGTGCGGTGAGAATTATCTGTCCATTGCCCGCAATTCGCGGTTCATGGGTAGAACAGGGAAAGGACCTAACGGGAAATCTTCCCTATCAGTAATTTCCCTGTCAGTAGGAATTACGATGTGGGTATCTGTCTGCAGTTATTGTACTGATTTATAGCATGTTATAACCACATTATACTGCACTCCGGGAGCCCTTATTTCTGCAGAGTTTGCATGACTCTCCGTGCTCAAGTGTTGGCTTGCGAGCCTCCGCGATGCTTGCTGAAGCCACCACCCTTTCTGTCTGACCGAGGTTATGCAGGACCCTCCTGCACTTGCGTTGCAGTCTCTCATGTTGGGCCTGTGCGGGAGCAGTGGTGGGTGAGTACAATCCATTTAATTTTCTATTGCTAGTTTTATGTGGCTCACTAACTAGCTCTCTCTGCAGCGCTAGGTGGACCTGTTCTTTGACTTACAGGGTAGGACCTCAGCGAGTACCTCCCCTGCTGAAGTCAGAACTTCTCGATCTGTCGACTTATTGTGGTGATGGTCTCATCTGTCGGTACTAGATCCAGTCTGGATGATAGCCTACATCTTCGGCCTCATGCTTGCTGGATCATGCAACCAAGTCGTTAGGCTTCTGCGGGAGCCTCCTTGGCCTTCTGGTCCCCAGAATAGCGCTGCAACCCAGGACTTGTGGGTCCTCCATTCAGGCTGAGCATTTTTCGGAGATTAATGCTTTGTGATGTGCTCCCTGACGTCCTGGCTGGGTGTTTGCTTCGAGAAGCTGTCCCGGCTAGGATGCGCTACTCGTATCGCGCATCGAGAGGCTTCCTGAGATTTGAGTCACCCACTTAAGCATCATGCACATTCTCTGAGTTAGAGCTCCTCTCATAAGGCGTTGAGGAGCTTCATTCCTTAACTCCACTCTGCAGTTCAGTAGATGGTAAAAAAAATCTGCATCTCCCTGTCACACTGCCCTTACGGTCGAACCAGTGAATCGCCCCTCCGTGGAGTGGGCTTGAGTACACTGCTTTCCCGGAGGTATGAGTGAGATGTGTTTCTGCGGAAACCCTTCCTGAGTTATTTAGCTCTGAAGAGCGATAGCTCTTCAGGCATGTATGGTTATTGGCTCCCGTTGGTCTATGCTCTCTATCAAGATGGAGAGCGTAGGACTACGTTCACCTACTAACAGATGACAGTCTCCCTTTGGGTGCTGCTGGACTGTCCTTTTAATCTGGCACTGCCTTCTGGTCAAGCTAGGGTATGCTCCCCTCACAGCGAGGACTAGCTATTCACCTCCTGTTCCCAGTTTGTGTCGTAGAGTCTGCCTCAGCCCAAGGCCTGAGAGCGCCGCTCCTGAGAACTCTATATGCAACCGTACCGAGTTATTAGGCCCATCCCTGTCGCCTTCTTGGTCAGTTGCCTCCATGTGAGACCCTGTTGTTTTTGGAATGTGGGATCCCCTTCTAAGCCTGGATCACATTTCCGATGTCCCATTTGCGGTTAATCTGCTCTCTGGACATGGCAGGTTCTGAGAGCACTGGCAGGTTCTTTATGAGCGCTGTGGCGGTGACCTTTGACGCAGTCATGCCAGGCTGTTGGGCCACCTTCTGCCTCCCTGGTAGGCTGTTTTTTGGTCGAGGTAGCATTGCTCCCCTCACCATAGAGGGTCACCTATGAGCATGCCGCTCCCTTCTGAGCATCTGAGTTCTGAGTCTCATTCTGAGAGTTGGGTTCTCTGCTCCCTGTAGCTCTGTGATTCAGCGGTCTCAGGTTGTTAGGCCTCTCTTTGCCTCCCTGTTAGGGTGCTCTCCTTGTTGGTCAAGCTAGTATTGCTCCCCTCACTATAGAGGGTCACCTATGAGCATGCCGCTTCCTTCTGAGTGTCTGAGCTCCCTCTCATTCTGAGAGTTAGGTTCTCCGCTCTCCACAGCTCTGTCATTCAGCAGCCTCAGGTTGTTAGGCCTCTCTATGCCTCCCTGTTAGGTTGGTCTCCTTTTTGGTCGAGCTAGCGTTGCTCCCCTCACTATAGAGTGTCACCTATGAGCATGCCGCTCCCTTCTGAGCGTCTGAGTTCCCTCTCATTCTGAGAGTTGAGTCCTCTGCTCTCCAGAGCTCTGTGATTCAGCGGCCTCAGGTTGTTTGGCCTCTCTCTGCCTCCCTGTTAAGTTGCTCACCTTGCTCCCTAGAATGGTGTTTACAAATCCATGTTATGGTAAGTGCGCACGCTAGTCTCTGTGCACTTTCTGAAAGCCACGTTGTGGTAAGATCACACATCAAGTGTTTTGCGTTCTTTCTAAAATCCTGTACAGTATTGGTTATGCACTGCGGCTTCGTGCCCTTTCTTTGGGTTGGTTAGGTCCCGGTTTCGCCTTGGGCCCCACTCTACCTATGTCTCCCAAAGTTTCTGGGCTTGAACAGTGGGTTATTACCAAGGGTCTGTTGAGACGGGTCCCTCAGCGAGCTCGTGCAGAGCAAGCAGTAGCCCGTGGGTGACAGGCCAGGACCTAGCTACTATCCTAGGCACTTGGCCGTATCCCCTTAAAGGAAACTTTTCTTATGATTCTAAGCCTTCAAGCTCTACCCTGGGTTCGGGAGTCCCGGCCCTTAACAGGCAAATTTTTTAGGGTATGCAGCTCGGGTCTTTGGCCGAGGGAATAATGTTACTGACAGCCGTCTAACCGTCTCAGGGGCAACTCCCTTAGCCTGGTAGAGTTGGTACTTAGTGCTCGCCTTTTTGTGCTTGGCTTGCACTCCCCTCAGCATGGTGGCGTGGGTATTCCGTTCCACATAGCGACCCCTAGAGGACGCAGTTCAAAGTTCCCTTGAAAGGGAACGTCTCAGGTTACGTATGTAACCATGGTTCCCTGAGTAGGGAACGAGACACTGCGTCCTCTAGGCTCAGTGCCATGCTTCGGACGCAAGCTTCAGACGAAGAAGTGAATTATGTATTTTCCCGGCGCCCCTTTATACTGTGGTCGCACCAGTATTGACGTCATAGGCTGTCGCCGGCCAATGTTATTGTCGTGTTTAGAGATATGTTTCAAGACACCGGTCATGCTGAGGCGTTCCCCATAGCGACCCCTAGAGGATGTAGCGTCTTGTTCCCTACTCAGGGAACCATGGTTACATACGTAACCTGAGACGTTCCTCAAAAACACACACAAACACACATACTCTTCTTTGGTGATTCAAAGTCATCACTCACGAGGATAGTAATCAATGGCTCAATCAGACCTAACAACAGCTACTTTCACACACACCCGTTATGCTTACAGGAATCAGTTTATAATCAGACTGCTGGCTCAATCGGACTGAAAAACCTTCAATAAACATCTCAATTGAACCAAGTCATATTTCAAATCGGTTGAAAGAGGTGGTGAGACCTGAAATAATCCGATCAATGGGAAAAATCAAACATGTAAACACTCGACTCTAAAAAATGCCTTTATGTGTCTATAATGTAGCCCTTTGGGAAATTTCCTGAAAAGCATAAACACTGTGGCATTATCAAATGGTGTTTGATTTTGTTTATGCGGCGTGAGTTTAGGGCGAGATTTGTGCGTTCACCGAATAGAAATTTGCTGTGAAAACAGTCATTATTTTTGAAATTCGGTCGGGTAACACTAGTGGGAAAGAAACGACACACTTCAGCTTTAATAACCACTCAGGAAATACACTGCTGTCCTTCAATATATAGCTCCAATTAGAATGTTTATGCAATGAAATTTAGAAAAGCTTCTTGAGATGACAGCAAAACAGAGAATAATGAACACATTTTATTAAACATAGTTCTAACCCTTCTTGTCATAACATAACTTGCCTGGATGCACTCACAGTTTATGTATGTGAATGAATGTAATTCAAATGACTTGTCGAGTTCTGAACGAACTGCTTATTGTTTCACTTTTCATTATATCGCTCTTAAATCCTAAGGACACTCTGATTCATCAGGGGAAGAAGTGTTATTTGAGAATGCTGCTAATTACCATGGCAGCCAAATATGAACAAGTATGAGATGTTTCATGCAAGCTAACTTATGACCCATAATTATATGCTTTAACACTTAGACTAATTAGTGCCATTAACACTCAACAAGAAGACCTGTCAGAGACTGCAATAGAAATGTAAAACAAATTCTTCACATGCATACAGACGAAGGTTTTGTTTTTAGATCATTTTGACACAAACTATTCTTTTAGCTTTGCGTTTCCCTCCTGCAGAAATTATTAAAAAATAAACATAAATAAATAAAAAGCTCCTCTCTAAAATTAGAGCTACACTGCCCTCCAAAAGTTTGGAAACGCCCTATAAAAGAGGGGTTTTGGACAATATTGGCATTAATCCTTTGTTAATTTGTGATAATTTTGCACTGATAAGGGACAACACAAACTATGAAAACATATTTTATTACATAAACAGTTTATACATATAAAAAACTTACATTTTCGATTCATCAAAATATCCACCATTAGCAGCTATCACAGCTCTGCATAATCTGGGCGTCCGAGCTGTCAGTTTATTCAAACATTGACGTTGAATTGGCAATCAATTGTTGAAGCTTTTAAGGTGTGCTGACCCAAAAATCTCTTAAAAACCTGGGCCAAGTTTAAACCAGTAACCAGGCATCACAGCTGGCAAAGGGACATGTCTGACTTTGACATGTATATATTGCCATTATTATGTTTTACTGCTGTCCTTCAAAGATAATGTCAAGTTACTTTAATGTATCTGCACCAAAAAATGATAAGGATTTATGCTGATATTGTCCAAAACCACACTTTGCCAGGGGTGTTTTCAAATTTTTGGAGGGCAGTGTATGTTTTAGTACTCTAGTACTAAAAGCCTTACATAGGCTACTAGTCCCTGTGCTCTGGCTCTGCAAAAGGACAACAGACATAAAATGAGACACTATCCTCCTGCTGCAGACACATCTGATATACGAGTCCCCAGTCCATCCTGCAGTTCACTGAGGCTATCCAGTTCTATTAGGCCTGTCATATCCACAGCCAAACAACTGATAATCGCTATCATGAAAAAGGCGGGCGGCAGATCATTTTGAGAGAGAGACATGATTGAGCATGTTAATTAAGGGTGGATACCGATTAACTGACTCCAGAGCTCCATCTATCAAAATGGAAAGTGATTATATTGTTTGTGTAACATTCGGGATAAAGGCAACCTCTTTTCATCGTGATATTGATACTAATGATGGGTATGCTTAGGCAAGACATGGCAATTAAACTTGTTTAGGCAAATGGACTGTCTGTCAGGATCAAGACTTGATATGAATCATTTTAAATTCACAGAAATTAGAAGATCCTCTGCATGAAATCTGCATTATGATCAATGACCAATGACTTTATCAATGACTTTATATTGTACATTTTTTAAGATGTGATGTTTAAAAACTGTATCATCTTAAAATTCTGGGTATCACAGTTATGTTCCAGGTCAAATTTACCCTAATTTGGTTCAATGCAATTTACCTAAATTTAAGTATGAAATTTCCAGGTCAAATTAACATCATAATCAAAATAGAAATTTCATATGCACATTCCACAAAACTTTGCAGGCATGCCCCTTAATGGGAATTAGAGACTTAGCTTAACAAGTATTTCTAACAAGCAGTGTTCTCCACTAATCTGAAGCTCCAAAGCCAAGCAAACCTGCTGCATTACACTGCTACCAGGTCAGGAACGATGCAAATGGAGCAACACCATGCTAATTATGGAAGTTGTGCTATTCTTGAGTAACTCAAATACAAAAATTTTCCTAATGTAGAGCCCTATTAAAATAGGGTCTTTTAATTTAATTTTTTTTGTTTGTTTGTTATTGTTCGATCTAAAATTCATATTTGGTGTTCTAAAATTAAAATGGTTTAAAATTGATGTGGACTTTCAAATCAGAGTTTTATTTTAATGAAAAAAATAAAACAAAGGAATGTTACTGATCATCCAATGAGGTGTTTAGAGAATAACCCCGAGAGTTGAAGGGGCGGGTCAAGGAAGAGGAAAGGGGGTGATGCAATTGAGAAAAAAAGACGATACTCGTCTCTTTAATTTCTTTTATCCAAGAATTTAAGATACCCTGTGTGTTTTTGTTCCAACTAAGGACTTATAGTCATGTGTATTTTAGCATCTAAGGACTGACGGACATTTTGTAGTGTTAGCAGTCCAGTGAGAGCGACGTGCGACGGAACGCACGAAGATGGGGCGATTGACTGGGAGAGACTGAGGTTTGTTCCGCGGCTGCAGATCGGGCCTGGTTGCATCACAGACGGAGGATTCGCGAGAACATTCGCGAGTGCTCATTCACGAGAGGACGTCAGTGACGATCGGATTTGCTAATCATTTGATTGTGGTTGCTGAACTGGTATTTTGTGAACTTCTCTATTTCCCTGGATTTCGTGAGTACTCATAAGTGTTCTACATTCACGTGAGCTCCAACACTGCGCGCCAACGAGACTTAAATCCCAGCTGGGTAAAACTTTATTTTGGGAATTTTGACTATACTATTCTTTTGTGAATTTTTGTTTACTCTGATTATCCGTTTGAACTAAGTTTGGTTGTGTTTCCAATGTGTGAATTGTGTCATAAAGTGCCCTAAAGTAATTCAACTACAGAAAAAAGGGTAACAAAACAAAGGAGTCCACGTTTAATAAATGTAAAGGTTTGTTGACAATCTTTTTGTCTTGTGATCTTCCTGTGAAGAAAGATTTAATGATTGGTTGTTTGGTGTACAGTTGAGAAATTTAAGTGAGATTGGAAATTTACATTATGCAATAGAAACACAGCATACAGGCACTTCCACACTCTGTTTAATTGTAAGCACTTCATACTGATATCTGAGACCCTGGGTTGTATTTTAAGGTCTGTCATTACTAAAATGTAAACAGCTAGTGACAATTAATAGATGTAACTCTCACCCAAAATTTTATTTCTGGTTTTATGAAAACTTCCCCTAGACATCCTTAGCATTTGAGCCATTCAGCAGGAGAGGGCTACATTTGTGGGGGCTCGTCCTCGATTGTTTCAGATTATTCAGATTGTATTTTCAGAAGCTGTGAATTTCTGTGGAAAGAAAATTGGAAGTGATTTAAGTGTGTACAGTAATTCTTTGATAATTCTGTCTAGAGAATTTTAATGTTTAACAGCTATTAATTTTTTTTTCCTTCTCTCTTTTCTTTGCACACGTACTAGCTGGTTACGCAAGGAGGTAAAATGGAGGTTAGTGAGATTGTTGCATGGTGCAGAGAGCAAGATGTTGAGCTGGGCAGAGTACTTATTCTGAGAAATGTGCCTACAGACTGTGAAGACAGAGTAGTCTATAATGAGCTGGACGCTGTTCTGGGGATTGGGAAATGCAAAGTGCTTGATCGTCGCTCTGATAAAACTAAGAAATGTCAGTTTGTTTTGACTGAAGTAGCTGGTAACATTTCCCAGATGTCTATTCCTGCAGAAATTGGAGGACCTGAAGTGGGTCCCTGGTACACACAGGTTGTTCGTGTTGCAGCTGAAACTCCTAAGCAGAGTAGGGAAGAAGAGTTCCAGACTAAGTTGATCTCTTTTCTCCAAAAAGAGGGGAAATCATTAGCTGACATCCCAAGTTTTGTTTCCCCTGCGCCTGACCTCAACACTAAGCTCGTTGATGCCATAAACTCCCTTGTCCAAACGTGTCATGTGGCTTCATCTGAGGAGAGAGTTGGATATAGAAAGCTGCGTCCTTTCTCCGGGTTCATACCAACTCCTCCTGGGGAAGACGAGTATGAGGTCTGGGTGGAGCAGACTACCCACATTCTGGAGGAATGGCAGTGTTCTGATAATGTCAAGAAGCAGAGACTAGTAGAGTGTCTCAGAGGTCCTGCAGCAGATATTGTTAGGTTTGAAAAGACCGGAAACCCATCAGCAACATTCAGTGACTATTTTAGTGTGCTAGAGTCGGCGTTTGGGACTACTGATGATGCTGCAGATTTGATGCTAAAGTTTCGGAGCACTTACCAGAATGAGGGAGAGAAGCTCTCAACCTACATACTAAGGCTGGACAGGATGCTGCACAGTATGCTGAGGAAAAAGGGCATAGAGTATTCTGCCCTGAATCATCTTCGAATGCAGCAGATAGTCAGAGGTGCCCTTTCAAGTGACCTGGTGGCTATGCGTTTGAGGATGACCCATAAGCTGTGTGCTCCTCCTTCTTTCAATGAGTTAATGAAGGAGGTGAGAGAAGAAGAAAATATGGTGAACAGTAGGAGTTTGTTACAGCCTAATGTAGCCATGACTGCAGTGTCCTCTGCCAAGAAGGAGTCATCTGCTAACACTAATCGTGACGACTCAGAAGTAGAGAAGCTGAAAAGAGAGATTAGGGGGCTGAAAAATGAGGTGTCACGCTTGTCAGCTGCAGCCAAAGAACCTGTAACCCATGATTGTCCTGCTATGCACAGTCTAGCTGCAACTGCAGAGAGTAAAACACCAACCAGACCAGTGAACAAAGCTAATGTCTTCTGCTACAGATGTGGAGAAGATGGGCATCTAAAGCGCGACTGTACAAATGAAGAAAATCTCAGGAAAGTAAACCAGCGACTCATCAGAATGAGACAGTCATCGGGAAACTTCTCCGGGGCTCAGTAGAGGAACGGCCTGAAGCTCCGGGAAAGACACGTTCCACAAAGTGCAAAAGAGTTAAAGTTGAGCCAGCAGTTCTTCTGAGCGAGTTAGTGGGACCTAGCTCTGTTCTTCCTATCCAGGTGGAAGGGATCTATGCAAAGGCTTTGCTGGATAGTGGATCGCAAGTCACTCTGTTGTACAGATCTTTCTATGAGAAATACCTAAAGCATCTGCCATTGATACCAATAGAGAATTTGGAGATATGGGGATTGAGCATGGAGCGGTACCCATACGATGGCTGTTTGACTCTAAGGCTGGAGTTTCCAGGATCTGTGGCAGGAGTGGCAGGATCCATAGATGCACTTGTGCTGGTCTGTCCCGATCCTGTAATGAAAGGAGATGTCAACATTCTGGTAGGAACCAATACATCTGTGGTGAAAAAGCTGGTTGAGTTGTGCAAAGAGAAGGTGGGAGATGATTTTCTTCATACATTGACTGTCCATCCTGATATCAGAAATGCTTATGAACGAGTCATTGCAGTTGAAAAGTGTAACGATGATGACAGAAGGGGGACTGTCTGGTATCTTCACCCTAAGCCATTGAAACTGCCTCCAGGGGAGAGTGCTAGGGTTTATGGAGTTCTGAAATGCCCTGCTGCTTTTTCTGATAAGACCCTGTTAGTGGATAAGGCGGAGGAATCTTGGTTTCCTGAGGAACTGCTAGTAGCCCCTGAAGTGCAGTCTACTACCATTGTCCAGTCAAAGAGGATTGGAGTGACAATCAGAAATGTCTCCTCTCGCCCAGTGATGATTAAGAGAGGAATGCCCATTGCTCATGTGTTTCCAGTTGAGGTTGTGGCTACAGTCTCTAAACCCCAAGAGAGTAGGGGTCAGACTGAACTGAACAAGAATTCATTTAACTTTGGTGATTCCCCTGTATCAGAGGAATGGAGACAACGACTGGTTAAACAGATGTTGGAAAGGAAGGAGGTTTTTTCATGCGATGAATTTGATGTGGGATGTTCAAGGAGTACCCAGCATCACATTCGATTGACAGAGGATAAGCCTTTTCGTGAGAGGTCACGACGGCTTGCACCAGCTGACCTGGAAGATGTCAGGCAACATCTGGAGAAGTTAAAAGGGGCGGGGATTATCACAGAGTCCAGGAGTCCCTATGCTTCTCCGATTGTTGTGGTACGGAAGAAGAATGGGCAGATCAGGATGTGCGTGGATTACAGGACGTTGAATCGACGGACTGTTCCAGACCAATATACTGTCCCACGCATAGAAGATGCATTGGCTTGCTTGAACGGGAGCAAATGGTTCAGTGTATTGGATCTCAGGAGTGGATATTATCAGATCCCCATGAGTGAAGCAGATCAAGAAAAGACAGCATTCATCTGCCCGGTGGGGTTTTACCAGTTCCAGAGAATGCCGCAAGGGATTTGTGGAGCTCCATCGACTTTTCAAAGAATTATGGAAAAGACGGTTGGAGACATGAATTTGTTGGAGGTATTAGTCTACCTGGACGACCTCATCGTTTTCGGAAGGACCCTGGAGGAGCATGAAGAGAGGCTACTCAAGGTGTTGGACCGGCTGCATAGTGAAGGATTGAAGTTATCTGTGGACAAGTGCACCTTCTGTCAGACCTCTGTCAGTTATGTTGGACACATTGTGTCTCAAGAAGGTGTCTCAACAGATCCCTCCAAGATTGATGCTGTAAAGTCTTGGCCTCGACCAAAGAACGTGTCAGAGCTACGTTCTTTCTTAGGGTTCTGTGGATACTACAGAAGGTTTGTGAAAGACTATTCTAAAGTGTCTTACCCACTGAATCAGTTGTTGCAAGGGTGTCTGCCGACAGCGAGTGTGAAGAAGATAAAAGCAGGACTCCTCCCAGAGCGAGTAGTGTACAAAGCCTCTGATCCATTTGGGAGTAGATGGACTGATGCTTGCGAAGCTGCTTTTAATGAGTTGAAGGTGAGACTTACTCAGGCTCCTGTGTTGGTTTTTGCCAATCCTCAGCTTCCGTACGTCCTACATGTTGATGCCTGCTGTGAAGGGTTGGGCGGGGTGTTGTATCAGGACCAAGGCCAGGGGTTACAACCTGTGGCGTTTGTCAGCAGAAGTTTGACACCTTCTGAGAAGAACTACCCAGTCCATAAACTTGAGTTCTTGGCGTTAAAGTGGGTGGTCGTTGACAAGCTACAAGATTATCTGTACGGAGCTAAATTTGAGGTACAGACAGACAACAACCCGTTAACTTATGTTCTGACAACAGCCAAACTGGATGCTGTTGGACATAGGTGGCTAGCAGCCCTCTCATCATATGATTTTAGTCTCAAGTACAGGCCTGGGAGACAAAATGTCGATGCTGACGCTTTGTCGCGTCGTCCTCATGGGACGGTGAAGGACCAGGAATGGACCAACATCCCATCCTCTGGAGTGAAGACTTTGTGTAAACTACCAGGTCAAGGAAAGTTCTGTTGCCTTGCAAGTGCCAGCAGGATTGTCACGTCGCTAGGAGGATCTCCTAAGTCAGTCCCCAAAGCGTACAGTAACTTAGCTACGCTGGATGCCTTCAGAATCCCAAAGTTGAGTTCTATGGATCTGTCCTGTGCTCAGCAAAATGATCCGTGTCTTGGGGAGATATGGAGAGCTTTGAAAAGGGGAGATCTTTCCTCAGTCAAGAAAGAAGCTCATCCGGACCTTCCAGTGATCAGGAGAGAATGGGACCGATTAGTGCTGGATAATGGTGTGATGTTTCGGTGCACTCAAGCACCAGACAGATCCCGTTGTAAACAGTTGTGTCTGCCCAAGAAGTTCCATGAAGTAGTTTTAAAATCACTTCATGATGACTCTGGTCACTTGGGATTCGACAAAACCTATGGGTTTGTGAAAGAGAGATTTTACTGGCCCCGAATGAAGATTGATGTGTCAAAATATTGCCAGACATGTGCCCGATGTGTCAAAAGGAAGACCCTGCCAAAGAGAGCTGCGCCCTTGTCACATTTGTCCAGTAGTGGACCGATGGATCTTGTGTGTATGGATTTTCTATCCATAGAGCCAGACTCCAGGAACGTCTGTAATGTCCTTGTCATCACGGACCACTACACCAGGTATGCACAGGCGTTTCCGACTAAGGACCAGAAGGCGTCCACAGTTGCAAAAGTCCTGTGGGAGAAATACTTCATTCACTACGGACTGCCTAGACGGATGCACTCGGACCAGGGTCGGGATTTCGAGAGCAGGCTCATCCATGAGTTGTTTGACCTGTTAGGAGTGGAGAAATCCCGGACAACGCCTTACCATCCCCAAGGTGATCCGCAGCCCGAACGGTTCAACCGGACGCTCTTGGACATGTTAGGGACCCTGGATCCAAGGCAGAAACAGCAGTGGAGCCGTCACATTGGACATCTTGTGCATGTGTACAATTGCAGTCTAAATGAAGCAACAGGGTATTCACCTTACTTCCTTATGTTTGGAAGGGAGGCAAGACTACCCATCGACCTGAGTTTTGGTGTGTCAAGTGATGGTACGTCCACAAAGTCTTATCAGCGCTTCGTAAAGACTATGCAGCAAGAACTGAAGTCTGCTTATGAGCTGGCAGAAGAGAAGGCTGGGAAGAAAAATGCAGGAAATAAGAGGAGATATGATCAGAGACTGCATTACTCTCACCTGGTTCCTGGAGATAGAGTTCTGATAAGAAATCTTGGACTGCAAGGAAAGCATAAGTTGGCAGACAGATGGAGTACTGAGCCTTATGTTGTCCAGAGCCAGATGCCAAACTTGCCTGTGTTCCGACTTGAGCCAGTGAGTGGAACTGGACCGGTCAAGATTCTGCATAGGAATCATATTCTTCCTATTGGACAAGAGTTGAGACAAGAATTTCCTTACAGTGTCCCGAAGCCTAGAAAGAGGGTTCTGAGACGAAGGAAGAATGTTGAAAAGGGTCAGAGTCCCGAACAGGAAGTTAAGGACACACCTGAAATGCAGGATGTAGAATCCAGAGCTGATTTGAATACTGGGAGTTCTGACAGTGAGGATGAATCATATGGAGTATGGTTTCCAGAACCTGTAGATTGTCAGTTCACTCCTAGGAGAACAGAGATTTCTGAGAATGATGTCATTGAGAATGTGGAACATTCAGACACAAGTGTTGAGACTCCTCAAGAAATTGAGACAGTTGAATCGGAGTCTGGTTCAAGACTTCTATTTGAGAATGACTCTGACAATTTACAAGATGTGAGTCGAGTTTCGGATATCTGTGATACTGTTACAAGTTCTGTGCGAGATCTAGGGAATGTTGATCAAAGTGTTGCAGATCAAAATGTCTCTGATGTACCTGAAACTGGTAGAATGTCTCAGAGAACAAGAACTGTGCCTAAGAGGTTTACATATGATACCCTTGGGATGCCGAAAGTTGAGCCTGTCCTTTCTCAAGCAAAAGTTGTAAACCCTGTTAGATACTGTGCTACTGTGTATTTGTGGTTGAATATGCCTTCAAGAAAGTTGAGTACCTGTGCAGTAACTTTAAGCCCAAGACAGTAGTTTGATTGAGTCCATACTGTTCGTAGGGTGACTCGTATGTTTTTTATTTTGTTCCCATACCTAGAGAGATATGTAGTGTGCATATGTAACTTAAAAAAAAAAAAAAGAGGGGGGGTTGCTGTGTACCCATTTCATCATATTGACAATTGGTATGTTTTCTTTTATTTCTCCCTCGTTATGAGGGCATAACGATTCTTGGTAGGGGGAGAATGTAGAGCCCTATTAAAATAGGGTCTTTTAATTTAATTTTTTTTGTTTGTTTGTTATTGTTCGATCTAAAATTCATATTTGGTGTTCTAAAATTAAAATGGTTTAAAATTGATGTGGACTTTCAAATCAGAGTTTTATTTTAATGAAAAAAATAAAACAAAGGAATGTTACTGATCATCCAATGAGGTGTTTAGAGAATAACCCCGAGAGTTGAAGGGGCGGGTCAAGGAAGAGGAAAGGGGGTGATGCAATTGAGAAAAAAAGACGATACTCGTCTCTTTAATTTCTTTTATCCAAGAATTTAAGATACCCTGTGTGTTTTTGTTCCAACTAAGGACTTATAGTCATGTGTATTTTAGCATCTAAGGACTGACGGACATTTTGTAGTGTTAGCAGTCCAGTGAGAGCGACGTGCGACGGAACGCACGAAGATGGGGCGATTGACTGGGAGAGACTGAGGTTTGTTCCGCGGCTGCAGATCGGGCCTGGTTGCATCACAGACGGAGGATTCGCGAGAACATTCGCGAGTGCTCATTCACGAGAGGACGTCAGTGACGATCGGATTTGCTAATCATTTGATTGTGGTTGCTGAACTGGTATTTTGTGAACTTCTCTATTTCCCTGGATTTCGTGAGTACTCATAAGTGTTCTACATTCACGTGAGCTCCAACACTGCGCGCCAACGAGACTTAAATCCCAGCTGGGTAAAACTTTATTTTGGGAATTTTGACTATACTATTCTTTTGTGAATTTTTGTTTACTCTGATTATCCGTTTGAACTAAGTTTGGTTGTGTTTCCAATGTGTGAATTGTGTCATAAAGTGCCCTAAAGTAATTCAACTACAGAAAAAAGGGTAACAAAACAAAAGAGTCCACGTTTAATAAATGTAAAGGTTTGTTGACAATCTTTTTGTCTTGTGATCTTCCTGTGAAGAAAGATTTAATGATTGGTTGTTTGGTGTACAGTTGAGAAATTTAAGTGAGATTGGAAATTTACATTATGCAATAGAAACACAGCATACAGGCACTTCCACACTCTGTTTAATTGTAAGCACTTCATACTGATATCTGAGACCCTGGGTTGTATTTTAAGGTCTGTCATTACTAAAATGTAAACAGCTAGTGACAATTAATAGATGTAACTCTCACCCAAAATTTTATTTCTGGTTTTATGAAAACTTCCCCTAGACATCCTTAGCATTTGAGCCATTCAGCAGGAGAGGGCTACACTAACAACAAAGGATGTGCATCACAATCCCACACTGAACACTTTGTGAGGAACTGAGCTCATGTCTCCTTATGGAAGCAATTCCAAACTTAAGTTGTAGGATATCAGAGACAGAATCATACAAATTTAAGATTCGATCAGAACATCGAAACCTGAGGAGCTGAAATTCCACAGAGGCCCAAGAAAATGGACAACGTCATAAATCTGTCCAGATCCTAGCGCCAGCGCGTCTAAAGAAAGCTTAACCAGCAAGCCTCTTTCACAAAACAGCTTGCAACATTAAGACAAAAGAATACTTATTAATAAGTCCAACACAGGAAGGAGATCATCAAATTTGGAGCAAGTAATCAAAGCTGATGGTCAAACAGATGGCCGGCACATGTAAATCTTTGATAGAAATCGCGAGCTACCCAAGACAAAGAACCAGACTGAAATTCCTTCCAAACCCCTTTTGACCTTTTTGTTCTCCATAGAACTACACAGAGACTTTCTTTTTCATATGCACCTAAAATCGTCCTAAAAGGACATTTCTATGCACAACCCCATATTATGTATGTAACCCACACATTAGACTATCATGTTTTAAGCACATATTATGTATGTATTTTTAATAACTAGTGAATGACTTTAAGGGTTATTCGTGTTTGGTATGTATGAGTTTGAAAAATCATGCTTTAAATGTTTCTTCCAATCAATTCTTTATCAAATGTATCATAGTCTTGTTATAGAAATCATGTTCAAAAGTATACTTTGCAAGAGCCTGTAAAGTTCGGACACGTGACTGATCAGATAACATGTTGATTTATTGATTGGATGGAGGAACAGAGCAACACACCTAGTTAAGATCATTTCTAATTGGTCAAGACAAGCATTGGGATGTGTCCAGAAGCCGAATTTAAAAACTCAGGACACCATCAAACTCTTCTCTTCCGTTTCTTCTCTTTTTGCTCTTCTCTGTTTGCTTTTGCCACCGCGTTTTGACGCTGCTCTTTGAGCGTGCTCTGGCCTACGTGCCAGCTGCTAACGCGATGAGAAGAAAAAACACCAAGTTTCGTTACATCCTTTTATACTTTTACTTTAGTTTCTTTTCTTTCTGTTGAGTTTCGTGTTCTAATGTAAGTTTCAGCTCCGACTGCACTCGCTTCAAACTTCAACCAGACCAACTCCGCATCTTCAGCCAATGCCCAAGACGTCACTTCAAAGACTACTGAACTCTCAGACGATCGGCAACCTCGGGAGACCCCCTTTCTGCAAAGACGACAACAAAAGGGAATCCCTTAGCAACACAAGCAAGTAACCTCCAGATTCTAACTGAATTGGTGCATTTAATACAAATTTTAGCCTCATTGAGAAACTCAAAGCGAGGGTTAAATAAGTGATTGAAGGTTGTTCAGGTCGATGCAATAGCACATATTGCTGTAAACTTGGGATATCACATTTTCATTCTCTAAACTCATCCTTTCCTTACTTTCTCTCCTTCTGCAACGTGTGAATGTGTGAATACTTGTGTTCATGTGTTAGATTAGTTTACATGTCTTAGATGTATCAAATAAAGCCTTATTTATGTTGAAAAGAGAAGTATCTTGGGTTTTGTGCTCACAAGTCTTAATCTGCCGATCTTGCTACTGTGCTATTAAATAGTGTTTTCACTATATTTTGGATTTTAATATCCAGTGCAGAGTTGATTTTATGGCTCGTCCACTGAATCGCTGCTGACTCGGTGATCAGCCATAAAACAGTAATTCTGTTCAAATTGCCTATAAAATCATAAATTATTCCCTTTGAGCTTAATTAAACTGTTTCCCTTTAAATTACATATGTTTACATTACAAAGTTCTAGGATCTGCATCCCTCCTATTGTAGCTTCACCTATCAGAATAGGAAATAAAATAACTAAAAATGAATCAGATTAACAACCACTGAGATTAAGCATGTAGATATATATACACTGAAAGCAGTGTAAGCACTAAAATAACTTGCATTTTGACCCAAATAATTTTATATTCATGCCTTCAGCTGTTGATGCAGGCCAACAAACACGTCCAAAAACAGAATCCACTGTCATAAGCAATTACACTTGAATGTTTATGAACATATCACTGGCCATCATATCACAAAAAGTCCAAGTACCACATCAAATTCTGTACTTTCTGTAATTCTTTTGTCAGGCCTTGATTTGATGTAACATCTACTTAGTGTAAGACTGAGCTGTCGCTTCTTATTTGATAAAACGAGAAGACAATAATACCAGCTTAAATTTCTGCAACATGAGGCCTGCTGCCTCCACTGAGAAAATAACCTGTGTGGCATCATGGGAAAATGAAAACCACAGCACCAGACCTCATTATCTGCCGCAGACAATGTCCTCGCTAAATCCCAAACGAGCCAGGGAAGGTAATTGATTTGTAGAGACACTTTTAGAGTGAAGGGGGAAAGGAAAGCGAGTTTGGCAAGTGGTGGGGGACAGAAAATCCACAAACAGCTGAAGCGAATGGAGAATTGCCTGCCCTATTTCCAACACTGCATGAAGGCTCTGCTGAGCGATACAAGTGGACATGAAGGATTTAAGAACAATCAGACTGATTTAGCAGCTTTATTCGAGCCCTCCCATCTCTCCCACATTTGTTCTGCTCAGCGGGAGGTACGCAAGAACGACATAACAACAGAAAGTTACAACCTCGCTGTGCATCTCACTGGATTTCTTACTTCAACCGGAGGGTATTATTTACGCAGTTTGCTTTAGTCTGACGTGATGCTTCTGGAGAACAGATGCAGAGTTATAGACAGGTATGACGGCGAACAGAAGGGTAGACAGATGGAATGATAAAAAGGAATCATTTCTGAATAAATTTCTTGTTTATATAATAAGCAACAGGAAAATCCTTCCCCAACCAAACAGATGCAATGCAAAATTTCTAACCTTCTGTGCAAAATATAGCCGGCACACATAGTGAGGAAAGTCATTCTGAAGACAAGTGAAGTTAGTTTATTCAATTATTGCTACCTGATGATAAAACGGAGCAACATAATGGTTTGATTAATTTCCTTATCACACCAGGCACAAAGAGTAATTATGGCCCGGTCCACTACTCTACGAGCCACCAATCAATCAATTTAAGCACTCTTCACTCCCTACCGACCCCTCTGCTCAAACAAAACAAATTACCCCTCTCTCTCCCGGTCGCACATTCACGCTCCGGAAGACTTTTGCCCCGGGTCGTGGAAATAATGCCAGGCAAACTCCAGATGCTCACACACACACATGCCAAAGTCTCTATACAACAGCCTAACAATTATTCTGTGGAGATGCAGTGTGAGAAAAAGGGCACTGTTCACAATGAGCAATCAACAGCTTGCCACTCCAACTTCACCCAGTGCAATAGTGGGTGAAACATGTTGAAGCATATGTTAATGACTTATCGGGAGTATACGGAGTGTGCCTTCATAGTTTTTCATATTTTCTCTTGCCTGATTGGACTCATTTATCTGTAACTGAGAAGCTTATCTGAGGTCATCGAATATGATCAGGGCGAAATGAGAGTCCTGTGATTTTTGTTCTCATTAACATATTCATCGTCTCCACCATGCAATTAGTTTAAAAATGCTGCCTTCAAGTCATGTCAGAATGATCATATTTATGAGAAGAGGGTACAGCCGATGTTCTCCAATAATTACCAGTGGGATTTTCTTTGAACTGTGTGGAGTTTCCTACTGTGTCAATTAAAGTTAGGTGTATTTATCATAAGTTATATTTATGAATGTCTATGAGCAACCTCTCAAACTCATCCTGGCAGATGAGAAGGCACACATTCTGCATTTGATATCTCTATTGAACAAAGTAATAGAAAATATTACCACACGCTCACATTAGAAATATTGTGTTAGGAAAAGGCAAGAGAGAGTGAAACAATACTGAGTATATATATATATATATATAGATATAAAAATAATATCAAGATTTTTTTAATTGATAAAAGGTCTGAGGAAGGTTGAATAAATGAGTACCTTACTGTCTGGACACCTTTGGCTCTGCTCTATATCGCTGCTGCCATGTTTCACAGCCCTCGGGACATAAACCTCAACCAATCTCCGCCCCACTTCCCCATTCCCACTGACACTCTTCAAATTCCATTACCTTTACAGCCTCCCATGCATTACAAGCCAATTTATTTCATTTCATTAACTTCCGTCAAAAAGCTTTCATGATTGCTGGGAGACAGAAAGAGGAGAATGCAGTGTAGGACAAAGACTTCATCTCCGGGATGAAAATAAAGATGCTAATCAAAGGTAATTTTTTTTCTTTCTTTTTTTTCTTATTGCCTTAAGCAAAGCAATATGTTATAGGTTTGTTTTGAAGTATTATTGCCAGTATGACTAAGTGAATCTCACAAAAAAAAACAAAAAAAACATCTGGGTCATATTTGTTACGGAATAGGGACTCAGACAGCGTGACGTGATGGTTTTATTGACAGACTTGAGGTTAAGCAATGAAACAGGTAAGCGATGATTCGCAGATTCTTCTGTGTTCAGGAGGAATGGTAACTTGGATATCCTCTTCGAAACAGGAGACACAGAACAGGAGTAATCACACACCTCACCGACACAGGGGGCCAGAAAGAGACTCGCGAGCTGACAGACTTGGGATCGCTGGAAGACACACTTGGGATGAAACACAGCAGGTAAGTAGACAAGACGGTAAGTATCGAGCATAGAGACATGATAGCTATAGTAGTCCTTTTCGTAGGAACGTAGTATGGTAGAAACGTTGTAACGAGACCGGACACTGGAGTGCTGTGAGGTGTGTGTTTTTAAGGCTTGGCTAATGAGTGAACAGATGACATGCAAGTGTGCTCAATCAGTGGCTAGGTGGAACCAGGTGCGTGAGTGCATCGTGACTGGTGGAGAGATGACAGATCCGTGACAATATTTTACTCCAAAACCAAAAGGAAATAGATATATCAAACCATTAATCACGATTAATCACATCCAAGTTTTTGTTTGCATAATATATGTATGTGTGCTGTGTATATTTATTATATATATACTGTATATATATATATATATATATATTTATAAATACACACAAATGCATGTATATATTTCAGAAGAATATGTTTATAGTTAAGTTTATATATTAAATATATTTATTTATAATATATATTATATGAATATAGACATGTAAATACATGTAAATATTTTCTAAATATATACTATATGTGTGTGTATGTATATAAACATAATAAATATACAGAGAACACTCACATATGTTATACAAACAAAAACTTTTATTTTGTATGTGATTAATCGTTTGACAGCACTATTTATATACACATACATAAATATATATATTATAAGCCTATTGTAATTAAAAAATAAAAATAACTGTACAATAGTACAAAAAACAAAATACTACAAAGAGTTCATCTCCACGATGAAAATAAACAGGTTTGTTTGTTTGTTTTTTGCTATTACCAAAGCAATATATTCTAGGTTTGTTCTTAAATATTATTATCTAAAATTGAATCTCATGAAACATAAAATAATACACACAGAGATATATATATATATATATTTACATAATAATACAAATAAATTTTATTATCATTATTTTTATTATTTAGAAATAGGATATTTGAGGGATGTACTGCTTAAAACTATAGAAGTGCTGTAGTGCACTCACTGAGAGAATTATAATGCCTCTCATAAGGTCATAATTAACAATGCTAATCTCACCCTCATCAAGAACAGATATGTTTTCGTTTGTTAACAACCAAAGAATGCATATTAGATCACAATGACTCATAAAGCCCATCAGCTACTCAGTAAATTACTCTGCAAACTCAAATTAAAGAAAATTAGGCAATCTTTGTTGCTCAATGATAGAGGCGAAATGTTTCTGTATTTAGAATTTTGTGATAAACCCAATCTCTATGACACTCTTCCTGTCTGCCTCCTGAGGAAAGAAAAGATGCTTCTCAGTACACAGCTAATAGACAAAGAGAATAAGGGGTCCAATCAGTAGGCACACTGTAGCTAATTACAGTGAAAGGGATGCGTGGAGGACGAAAGAACAAGAGTCAGCTGGGGTTGTTGATTGGAGTGTGGCATTTCAGACGGAGCAAAGGATCCACCATTAACACATCAGGCATGGTTCACTGCAACAGATTTAGCGTCTTACCACAGAGAAGCTCCATTGAGCACCAGGCTTAGATGTGGGCCAGTTGCCACTCAGAAGCAGCGGGCCGGAGAATTTGATTGAAAAGATGAGCGGGTTGGTCCAAACCCATGGGCGCAATTTTATACACAAAAGAAGACAGATGGCTCAGCTTGAGATGAGAAACTTCTGATTTGTACTTCTTTAGATTTGGGAAGCTTTTTTTCCATGTTAAGGAGAAGGACAGGAACTTAGCAGGAAGTCTATACAAAGGAGGCCAATTAATTTCAAGCGTGCTGATTCTAGATGGCTGAGGAGATGAGCAAAAGACCAAATACAAATTCAAGCTAATTGCTTATTCCACTGAGACTGTATTACATTCTATGAACTCAAGTGTAGAAGTTTTCATGTACTAGAAAAGTTTAAATAATGTTCAAATGCCACAAACTTGAAGAATCAAATACGGATACTGTTTAATAATGTATACTGTATTTAAAATCCTATTAATTTCTTTAAGTGTAAACTTTTTATTAAGGATTGCTAAGTACACCGTGTAAGGAAGACAAAAACTATTAAATTAAATCATTTTCAAAAATCACTGAAAGAAGAGTCTAACTTAAAAGGTGAGTAAGGAGGCAAACAGAGGGAATTTATAATTTGTCATTATTCAAAAGGGCCATTTAAAAAGTTGGCTCAGGGGCAAAAGGTTTTAAAAACCTGTAGAGTTTCTCAACACACAATGTTTTTATATTCGGGATTTTCTGGAAGAACTACTCAGCTAATGCCAGTGCTGTGACATATATTGAATCTCAACTCAACTCCTGCACAATCTACTATAGCTGTACTGTAGTAATGAAGAAAAACTAGCCCAGTCGAATTCTGTATAAATCTTTATAGCCAGATTTTAAAAGTGACCCGTATAATTATGTAGATGTAATAGGCTGCTACTGTTACACAGACCGAGTCTGTTACACAGCTACTTATGTAACCAAAAGATTGTTGATATGTGTTGCAGACTTTATACAACGTAATTATAAAAGTACACAGACATAAGCTACTTAAAATAAAGTGCATCAAGATTGTACTTAAGTGTACTTCATGAGTATCTATCCTTTACACCTTATCCAGCTGCACCTTAGTTTGATTTAACCCACCAGTACACAGCTTAAATACATGTAATGCCTACAGTGGCCGAGAGAGCTCAACGCGCTGCAAATAGATAAAACACCTGCAAATAAAGAAAACAACTTCCTCAATTTTACAACACACGCGCTGCAAATGCTCACAACAAAACCAAACAAAGAAATGCACTGCAAATAAAATTTATTTGGTTGTGTTGTGAGCGTTTGCAGTGTGTTTCTTTATTTGTTTGTGTTGTGAGCATTTGCACCACCTGCTGTCAAACTGATGAAGATATTTCTTGATTTGCTGGTGCTTTTTCTATTTGCATGTGTTTTCTGAAGTTGCAGCACGTTGAGCTCTCTCGGCCACCGAAAATACCTTTCTAATTACATTACAATTACATAATATTACACAGGCATAAGCTACTTAAAATAAAGTGCATCAAGGTTGTACTTAAGTGTACTTCATCTGCATCTACGATTTAACCCACCACTACATAGCTTAAATACATGTAATACCTTTCTAATTACATTACAATTACATAATATTACACAGGCTTAAGCTAGCTTAAAGTGTATTAAGATTGTACTTAAGTGTACAAGTAGCTGTGTAACAGACTCTGTCTGTTACATATGTGTAACAGTAGCTGCCTATTACATCTACATAATTACAAACTGTAATTACAGGCTGTTCCATAACTTAGTTACATGGTAATTACATTTTGTTTCATGTGAGTACAACGGCAACTACTACTTAATTAGGTAATTACTCTGTATTAAGACACCTTAAAATAAAGTGTTACCCAAAACAAATGTAATTGTAATTAGTTACAGTAACTGAGAAAAAAATGTGTAATTAAATTACATTTAGCTGACGCTTTTATCCAAAGCGACTTACAATTGCTATATATGTCAGAGGTCGCACGCCTCTGGAGCAACTAGGGGTTAAGTGTCTTGCTCAGGGACACATTGGTGTCTCACAGTGGATTCGAACCCGGGTCTCTCACACCAAAGGCATGTGTCTTATCCACTGCGCCACCACCACCCCATTACACCCCAAATTACAGTTACTTCTGAAAATGTTAACAATTACAAAGGTATTTTTTAATTACCTTTTTTTTATTACATTTGAATTTTTCACACACACACACACACAGATCTAATTGACTTCTTTCATAAATTGCATTGAATATTTGAGAAGTTTAGGACACATGCTTATTCAATAACTGTTTTATTTCCTATTTGAGTTTATATACATGCTTTATTTTTTTAATATTAAAGGTCTCTGCACACCTGAGTCCGAAACTTTCATCTGAAATTTTCACGTAAAAAAATAAATACTCACATTGTGTCAATCACGTTTGCATACTGTCTCCAAAACTTTCGTCCGTCAAAAAAAAAAAAAAAAAAAAAAAAAAAAAAAAAAAATCGGATCAGGTTCAATTTTCTGCGTTTTCGCATCCGTAGCATGCATTTTGATAGGAAACGATGGGGAATATGAAAAAACGGAAAAGTGCATGACAAATTTTCAGACTCAGTGTGCAATGGCCTTAACGGTTTTTTTTTTTCAAGGTATTGTCAGATGCAAGTTTTTCCCACCATAGCTATTTTGATTTCAAACCAGTATTATAGATATTCTTTCTTGTTAAGATTGTAAGTCTGTATTTAACCTCAGAACGATCTCAACATAAAAACAGTTGCTAAAGTCTGAATTTGTGGTGGTTGTGCTTTAAAATTAAATTATTATAATCGTAATTCAAGTGATGAAGGATTCTGAAAGTCTGACAGTAATCAGTGTTGAGTGCTACTGTAAGGTTAACTCTACCTGCCCTGCTTTAAATGTTTCAAAATGATTAGCATTCATTAGAAAAGTAATCAAATGCAATCAGTTACATTACTTTAATAATGTAATTGAAAAGTTACACTACTTATTACATTTTAAATAGGGTAACTTGTAAACCTGTAATCTATTACATTTCCAAAGTAGCCTTCCCAACACTGTGTATAGATAACCTATAAGTATGCAAAGTGAGTGTGCGGCAGTGTCTCATAGACCGAGAGGAAGGATGACTGTAACAGCGACGAACGTAATGTGCAGTGGAGCAGGACTAAGCAGCTTCACTCTGACACTCAAAATGGAAACCACAAATCATTGATTATTTCAGTCCTGACTGAGTCCCTCTCTCTGAGGAGGATGTCATTTGTGGAGGACAGAGCCTGTGTCGTTAAACCAAACCCCACCAGAGCAGCCCTAATTATACCAGGCTACCAACAATACACCATTCGTGAGTGGGGAGGTTCATTTTGTTATAGCCCTGGGAGTACAGTAGCAGAAATAAACAGAGCAAAGCCTACAGCAATCATATTGTTTATGTAATACTCCTCCTGATTATGTTGGCATGAATAATTAAGACATAAACAGACAAATGTGTCCATCTTGAGGTGAAGTATTGACTACATCATCTCCGAGTCCATCCTGCAGGTGTGTGATATTTACATAAAGTGATTCAAATTTATGCTAAGTCTCAAGAGAAGGGGTATTGCAATCATATACGTTCTCTTATTAGTTATTTCCCAAAACTAATTTTCCCCCCAAAAAACCTAAAAACTAACTTTCCCAAAAACAGATAACCTGCCTCTCTAGGACTTAAAACGTGTGCCCCACTTTTCATTAATTTCAGTCACGTCAAATCCAATTATCTTTTTTTTTTTACAGCTGATGGTCATAAATATGACAGATGAGTGGTAAAGTTATGACTGAAACAGATAAATGTTCTCCTAAAAGTTATTTACTGAATGCCATAATTTGTAGCTTTAATGGCATCAATCCCTTTCTGAAAAACAAAGACAAATATCCTTTTCTTTCCACTGACAAATCGTCCACATGCGGCTGTGACTCGAGAGGAACCGCGGCCCCGACGAGAGCCAGATACGGTAATTAACGTGATGAGAAGCTGAGAGGAGGAAGCAACACTGTGTCATTCCTCAACTCGAGATTCACCCGACTCCACAACCCCCTCCTCTCTGCCGGCCTTTGCTATGCAAAACAGCTCACTGAATAATTCACAAAGCGCACTTTTTACGAGCATCCGACATACTTCACACAGCACTTTTTACGAAATAATGAAACTGAATAAAATATAGATTGTTTTTTTTTGTGTGGAGGAGAGACAGAATTTCTGTTGCAAATTTACAGTTTCCTAATAAGAGCAACGGCAGATGAAGCATATAGTTAGACTTAAGAGTAAATCAGCACTCTTTGTTAATATTGTATGAAATTTAGGCACCCTACAGTGTTTTTCAGTTTAATGAATGCAGAGTATTCTCATTACTGAATACCCGAGGGATGCGGTATCATCTATAAATATAGATTTTACGTACAGCTTATTTTTTAATTGATAACTGTATGCTCCACAAATGGGAACGTCACCTGTAGAAGAAGACTGAGAAGTTTAGCCACTAAACTTCTACTGCAAGCTGTGCCTGGATGTACAGCTGGTAGATTCCATTTTTAAATATTAAACTATTCAATTATTTACACATAATCAGCAGGCTGTTTTACTTTAAAAGCAATGCAAAACATATTGTACTCCAAGCATTAGTGAAATTTCAGCAATTTTTTGTGTGGCAGAAGGCCAATTGTTTATTGTCAATAGCATTGAGGTGTATAAAGAACAGCTGTCACTTTCAAACCAAACAGCATTTTATTTTATTCCAACGCTATCTCACGACCAATTCGTACGTATTTTACTAGGTGGCTAATTCGTACGAATTCATACGACCTCACTCATACGATTTAGTACGATTTGTCTAAACCCCAGTGGAGGGTAGGTTTAGGGGTGGGGTTAGGTGTAGGTCATTCGTACAAATTCATACGAATTGGCAACTCGTAAAATACTGTACATTGTCACGGTGTACACACGAGGGAGGAACAAGGAACACGCATACGAGGAGGTAAACTCAAATAACATACTTTACTGGACATCAGGACAAGACAAGGCAGGGCAGACACTGGCTGTGTCCAAATTCAGGGTCTGCATCCTCCTTAGGATCCTTCCTACCCGGTTGAAGGAGGAGGGATCCTCCGACGTCCGCAAAACCCGGAAGTCGGTGTTTGTGAATTTGGACAGCCTACCCTTCTTTCAGTTCCCTCCCTTACCCGTTGCTCATATCCTGTCGCCTAGCAACCGTGACAGCGCCAAGCAAGAAGCGGGAATATGGACAAACAAAGAGTTATTCTCCTCATTTTAATTCTTTTGGAAGAAATAAAGCAATTAAATAAATTAAATACTTTCTTTGCTCGTTGTCGGAGAGTTTTTTTATATCAGACTACAAGACAGTCACATCCAGGTAAGCCATTATAGCCTATTTTTATTTGTTTTTAAGTATTCTACTAATTTCTCCTACAAATTCATTGAGCCGAAGCATAAACTTTAGCTTGTTTTGTCAGAGAAACTCCTCTCCCACTCCGCTACCGCTCGCTTCGTCCGCCATTACGCTCTGCCGAAAAGAATTATGGGATAGGTAGGACGGGAAAGGATCCACCACACCCATCCTTCTAATTCGGGGAAAAGGAGGACGTATTTGTGGGCCGCATTTGAAGGATCCTACGAATTTGGACAGCCTTCGTCGCGGCGCTGTGACGTAACATCCTTCAAATGAGTCCTCCGAAGGATGCAGACCCTGAATTTGGACACAGCCACTGACAGGAACACCGGGGAGTAACGAGTAGACCAGACGAAATGGCACAACACAGACACGGCTGGACAAGGATAAACTACTAATGACATGAAACGAGGACAGGAAACAAACCAAATATGGGCATGAAAACACAGGGAGCATGTGGAAACACAAGACACACACAACAGAGGACTGACATACATACGATTTAGCCAAAATCCTATGAATTTGTACAAGTGAGGTCGTACGAATTAATACCAATTAGCCACCATGTAAAATATGTACGAATTGCCGTGAGATCGGGCTGTGAATTTGCATTATCAACTTAAATACGAGCAAAATCTGTGTAATTCATTTTTTTGCCCTCATGTGATTTGCGAATTCCTATTGGATTGACTGGATTTCGGCCACAAAGTTTCGCAGGGTAACGGTAAATGTGGCCTGAATCAACAAGTATTGTAGTTTTGTAGTATTTCTTTATAAATGTCTCAATTTTAAATATTAAAATAACTAAAAAGCGATACATATTGTGCATCACGATCACAAGCTGAACAACTACATCAAAACCAAAGTTATTATCATTAACTAAAACCATAGGGAAAAATTCATTTTGTTACTTGAAATAAAAACATAAACTGATATTAAATTTATTCAATTTATTTCAGCTAGTTTCCAAAATTTCTCATTTTAGTATACTATAATAACAAACTAAATAGATTAAAACTTCATAAAAACTATACAGGCATTTTTAAAAATACACACACCGCACAATTACTACATTTTTTTCCTAACATTTAAATGAACTCAAAATATTAACAAAAACTATAATACTAAGATAACACTGCTCCAAACATACACACACACACACATGCACTCCTGCTCATTAATTCGATGCACAAAGGATCAGATATGTCCTCCCCACCTGTGCTCTGTTACATGGGCAGATGGAGAGAGGGCCCCACTCTGAGCAGGACTCATCTGTCTACTTTGTGAGTTACAGTACCCAGCCCCTCTCTGCTCTGCCAGACCCTGAAACCAACCGGGCCAACACTGCAAGAGGAGCTATTTTGGAGTTGGATGCTACTGACAGTGGCCCGTGTAATGGCTGCCTGCTGACACTGTTCCGCTTGAAAGGATGGGAGGCTGCTGGGACACGCACAGAAAGCATACACATGGAGACAGACCACCAAGCCAAGTCCAGTCTTTTATCAATTTGTAATTAATGATTTAATTGTGATTGAACACAAACGTTGCATTTGAGAAATCAAATGCATACTTTTAAACATTGACAGGGAGATGGTAAAAAATGAAAGGAAAATCCTTAACTTGGTGGGAACTGACCGCTGTAAATGTTCGTAATCTATAAGTCCTCATTACAGAGACTGTGAACTCCCTCCTAACAAGCAGGTGTAGGAAGGCCATTATGTGGATGCCCAATGAAAATGCTGCCATCATTTCCACTAACCTTCTATATTATTTAGTACCCCATCACAAAGAGGCTATTTCCATTTTATGTGAGGGAGGTTCGTTTACTTCGCTGAGTCTCCTCAAGAATGCTCCCTTTCAAGGGCAAGTGGATTATTCTGTTATCCATAATGTGTCGCATTAAGTGCCCTCAAGGACCTGCAATTTACAAAACACAGTGACATTCTGTATCCTCGATGGCTCATATCCTAAAAAAAGAGGTTATTTATAATATGCTACACGGAAGAAAAAAAAAAAAAAAAAAAAAACTTCACAGAGAACATTCATTGGCTGTCCGAAAACTGAGAATTTCATTATGCACAAGTCAAACAGGGACTTGCTAACAATGCATTCTGGAATTGCCACCAAAAATAATTTATTTTCGATTCAGTTGTGGAATAACACTGTTGATCTACTAATGTCTAATTGATTAATTTTGTAGGTGTTATTATCCGGTTTGAAAGCTTAAACCCCTGGTGAGGCAATCAAATGAAGTAAATATTATAAACTTACTTAATTAAACTCTGTCCATTCAATTTGCAGGCAGCTCAAGGAATTGACCAAATATTGCAACACATGCTTCTGTATGCTTTAATTACATTAAGTGGAAGCTAATGACAAAAATGATGGCATTAATATTAGGATTTAATTGCAAATTCTAAGAAGCTAATGAGTAATTGCCTAAATTAACATATTTTATGTTGTTTTTTGTGCAAGTGTAGGCAGATTTAACAAAGTATTAAAATCCGTATGGCTACATTTATGCGATAATCACAGCAGAAGAGCAGAAAACTTCATTATCACGCCAGGAAAGAAATTCTGGAAAAATTACACTCTAGACAAAGTGCATTCTGTATGTTTAATTTCCTGTCCAGAAAATCTTAATAAACCATTAAAGATAGAAGGGAGCGCTAGTTTAAAGTGCAAAAAAAGGCCTTAAAAGACTACACTCAACTCCAAGTTTGTGGCATTACTTTGCCCTGTTCTTGACAGCTTCTTTATACTAAGTCATTCAGAGGTGTCAGTCAAATTTTTGCCGTCCTTCTCCCACTCATGTCAGCTCTTATACCTTTTTTCTTATGACCCTGACACTTTAAAGTAGAAAGGGAGAGAGGATGAAAGAATAATAAGTATGATTAGTCATACAATTTCCCTACAGATTTTGACACAAAGAGAAAATTTCATATCAAAGCAAAAGAACTTTTAGCACACTGTGGATCAAGAGAACGGGTCTCTTAAGAATACATTCACAGCTGCTGTAGAGGACACTGATATGTTTTCCATATTACTTTGTAAACTACTATCAAAAAAGCATTGCTACAGAATTAAAAGGCAAAAAGTGCAATACTGTATATTGAGGGCATTTAAATAATTAAATAGCATCTGATTCAAAAGTCCCATTTTAATGTGGATGGGAACATGAGCACCACACTATGCCTTGATCAGAGACTTCAGTTCTGTATAATAGGCCTGATTCACTGTAGTGCACTTCTAGTCAGGCTTGTTTCTAAATTCCACAAAGCCTTTTTCATTTAAAACTTGAAATAACTACTTCATTGCTCACCTATCTACATGCCTTTCATGTTCTGCACATGAATAAAATAAAAAAGCAGATATGTGAAAGTATTACTTTCTGAAAACAGTATGTTTGAAGTTAGCCTCTGAAAAACTTTCTTCAAAGCCTGAGAAGATGCAATCTTTTAATAGCTTAATCTTCACTTGGGAAGAATTAAATTGTTTGTGGAAATTAAAAGAATTTCCTTCACAATTTTTTCCAGAGTTTGTGGAGTGCACAGTGAAGTTAGCAGAGAGTGGTTAATGAGTTAGAGGAGAATTTTTTTTTTTTTAAATCCTCGCTGTAGGGGGAAATCTTTCTAATGCACTTCACAATGCGCCACAGCATCTAGAGAACAACAGAAAACCTGTCAGCTTTGGTTTTTGTAATAACTGCTCAGCTGAATCTGTCAGCTACTGAAATGTCAGTGGCAATATTGCTCATTAAGAGACCATCGCAATTTATGAAGCATTTCCCAGGCGGCGTCCTCTTTGTGGCTGCTTGGCACATCAAACACAACTCTTTTGGGCTCGGACGGTCGATGTCACTTGTGAGTTCTTCCCTTTAAAATGTACAGCTGATATTGTTCATTGAAGAGCAGATATGACGGAATCTTAATGATCAGAGGGAAGATTTGTGTAAATTACACTCTAAAAAAAATGGTGCTATATAGCACTAAAAGTGGTTATTGGCTCCAAATCACAGGGGAACCTCTTTTGGTGCTATATAGCACCTTATCTTTAAAGGTGTCATACAGCACCTTTGTCAAATGGCGCTATGTAAAACCATAAGAGGTGCCACTATATTTTGCACTATATTTCTTCAACAGAAATGGTGCTAAACAGCACCAACAGTGGTTCTTTGGCTCATAAAGAACCTTTAAAGGGGCTTAACAGGTTCTTTGTACGGCAGTGGTGCACCTTTATCACCCCAAAGAACCACTGAAGAACCATACAGGAGCTTAACAGGTTCTGTATATGGTAGCGGTGCTATATAGCCCCTCAGTCATGCCGAAGAACCGCTGAAGAACCACTGAACAATCACTGAAGCACCAAGATTTGGTGCTGTACAGCACCAAAAGTGGTTCCCCTATGTTTACGAGTCAAAGAACCACTTTTAGTGCTATATAGCACCATTTTGTTTAGAGTGTACTGTGAACCTCCCATGCAATATGCAGTAATACAGAGAGGCATCATTATAATTCTACTTCATTAAATTTCACTGATAAAACATGCACAGCCAAAAACAATAAAGAGAACATATAGATTATTCAGACTCGTATCTTAAAAAGCCCATCCTGGATGCTGAATAAATCATTCTGTGACTTACTATCAGAGCACTGCAGACAGTTGAAGCCTGAACATCTGCTCAGCCAGAGGGTGAAGGAAAGGAAATGTCAACTTAAGGAACACTTGTCCTTGACTGCAAGATTGATCCCTAAATTGAGAGGTGGGAGAGTTCCATTCGCTCGTTATTGCTGTCACTGCCTCGCTATTGTGCATTGACATCGCCACGGAAACAGTCCCGGCCCAAATGAAGCATCAGTTATGCAAATGGAAGCAATTTTGCGTGAGTGGCAGATCGTCTTCCTGAAATGAGGATGGGCAAGGGATGGAAATGAAAAATGAAGGGGAGGCAGAGAAGAGGAGAGCCAGTCAAGCTTGAAATGATTTAATTTAAGTGATGAAGGTTTGACTTTGATAAGTTTGCATTTTAATAATGGCCTTTGATCACTCCAGGAGTCCAGTGGTGAGGAAAATAGCACTACAGCACGTGCGCATCAGGAGTCGACAAGCTGATAGACAGTAACCTCTGCGATACGTGAGTCACAGCTTGTAGTAAGATGTGCCTGCCTACTCGTCTCATGTTCGGTTTGACACAACCTGCTTGATTGAGTCTCCAAAGACTGTGTGTATTGAGTGAGTGATGTTCAGCATCACCGGTGCAGTACAAACAAATCACAGGAAGCATGTAAGTTGAATATATGGCATATTAATTAGCTGGAGTATATGGTCAGATTTCTTAAAGTCATGTAGATTTAGCCTTAATACCATTTTCTGAATGTCACAAACATTGACAGGCACTGCTATGTGCCAAACTTTTTTTTTCTCTTGTGATAAAGGATGCTCAATATATTGGAGACCACATCATTGTTGGCAAATGTGACCCTGGACCACAAAACCAGTCATAAGCGTAAATTTTTCGAAATTTAGATTTATACATCACCTGAAATCTGAATAAATAAGCTTTCCATTGATGTATGGTTTGTTAGGATCGGACAATATTTGGTTGAGACACAACTATTTGAAAATCTGGAATCTGAGGGTGCAAAAAAATCTAAATATTGAGAAAATCACCTTTAAAGTTGTTCAAATGAAGCTCTTAGCAATGCATATTACTAGTGAATCACACCAGTGAATTATGTGATTATTGAAAATTATTTGAAATATAAAAGTTTATTCATTTGTTTTTGAATATTTTAATATTTTCTGTTTTCATTTTAAGTTTTAAATTTTAGTTATTTTGTTGTGTGTTTTGCCTTTTTATTTTATAAAATAAAGTTTTAGTTGTTTTAGTACTTTAACTTGATATGAAACTGAAATAATGTTGCCTTGGCAACTAGTTATTTATGTTATATATATATATATATATACACACACACATTATAATTCATATTTTATTTTAATTCAGTTAAAGTTTATTTTACTTTAAGTAATAAAAATGCTTTTTTACTCATTTTGACTCATTTACATTTAATTTACATTTGTGTATTTTTGCAAAAGATTTTCATCACTAATTGATGGATGTCTAAAATATAATAATAAGGAGAAGCCTAAAACAAGGCCAGGCCCGCGTCATGTGAAAATTGGCCCGAAGCCCGGCCCTAGGGGCGTAAAAATGTGCTGAAATGCAGGGCTCTACTCTTACTACATCTTCTGAGATAAACAGATATAACAGAAACCGTTAGAGTAGCTTTCTACTGCACAGACTGACAGTGACTGTGTCTCATTTTGAAGGCTACACCCTCTGAAGGTTGCATTTGTCAGCTATGCGCGTCATCCATGCGGTCATATTTCAGAAAAGTAACCATTACATTCCCAAGTAAGAAAAAATTACAGTAATTTACGCCACACAAGGAATTAGAGTCAGCAATCTAATGGTTGCTTTCTGAAATTAGATGACATTATGTGGCTGCCAAGTGCTTTCTCTGGAAGGTGCAGGCTTCAAAAGGAGACACATGCAGCCTGTATTGAATGCAGAGTAACACAAACAGTGAAATGTCCCAGAGCTGACTGTATGAGTATGCCTGCTATGTTGCACAACCAAACAAATATCAGGCCTAGAATGACTATCAAATTAGAAACTGCATATTTGTTGTGAAAGGAGACAGTGAAAGCAGTATAGTTTTATAATATCTGTAGGCTACAGTCACCTGTTATGGTTTGCTACAGTTTTGAAGCGTTGCACATTGGTCATTTTGAGACTGAATGCTTTTTGGCTTGGCTTTTTTTTACACCTTGATATTAAATGTTAGTTTGGCTTTTTGCTAAAATAGTCTGGAAAAATAATCAGCAAATAATCAGCTTGCTGCTGCCTACACATTGCGCACACACAGCCAGAGGAAAAACTGGTTCAATTGTGTCCTTGAGTAAACATTCACGCTGACAAGATGTTTAAAAACATTAATTTGCCTGCTCTATCTTCCCTGTGATACTTCCTAACAGCCTGTTTTGATTCTATTTGCATACAGACATTGTGATAGAAAAAGTAATATATTATTTGCTTATTCAGGTACACATTGCTGCAAATCCCGTGCACAAAAATATTGCAAGAAAAGTAATAAAATAATAGCAACCTCTCAAAAGTTCAACCCAGCAAACATGCCCACACATTCTAAATACTATGGCAAAATATAAACAGACAAGCTTTACACAACATTTTCACAATCCTTAGCAAAAAATTATTAATAGGGCCGCACCTCTCCTCTCCTGGAAGAAGAACACTGTGAAAAAGAAAAATGTCTGCTCTGCACATGCTCTAACTTATCAATTTTATTGTCCATTATGAGTCCAGACAGTTTTGCATACATTAGAGCTGAAATTCTCCCGAACCTCAAAATTTGCTGAAAAAGAGCTACTGTTAAAACTTTATTCAGCTGAAATGTATATTGGTTTTAGTCTGTAAATTACCAAGGCATGGAAAAAAAGTGCATAAGTGGATTTATACTCATTAAATATGGCTGTTAATATTTAATGGAATCAGTATTACTTCCCTAAATGTATGCAGTCCTGTGCCAACACTTTATGGATTATTCATCCTGGTAATATTACTCCAGCATAACCTCAGGTTGTGCCTCCTTAATCTCACCATCTTTTCAGTAATTCAGTGATGTTCTACAGTGCCTCTGAAAATAGTTAAGGTTTGTGGACTTCACAAGAGAAAGGTAAGGTGAGGGTGAAACATAAATTTAGTGTAACATTTCTCCTAGAGGAATGGATTTAATGTGGAGTTCGCTGTGACTAAAAAAACAGGGCAGTCGTGGCCTAATGGATAGCGAGTTGGACTTGTAACCCAAAGGTTGCGTGCTCGAGTCTCAGGTCCGGCAGAGATTGTAGGTGGGGGGAGTGAATAACCAACACTCTCTCCACCCTCAATACCACGACTGAGGTGAGACCCTTGAGCAATGCTGCAGCGTGCATTGGTTGCCCACTGCTCCGGGTGTATGTTCACTACTGTGTGTACACTTGGATGGGTTAAATGCAGAGAACAACGTCCGAGTATTGGCCACACACCACTTCCCTTTCCCTAATTATAATCAAATCAAGAAGAAGTACACTTTTCTGAAAGATTCGGCATTGTGCATTACAGCCTTGAAAAATCCCAGAGAGCTTTAATAAATTTCTAAAGTGGATGGCAGCACATCTTTACATGCGCACACAGTTCACACTATCACATGAATGGTGTTAAATGCACTATATAATGACAATTAAGACTTTATTTAGACTTTCTCAGCACAGCTGTCAAAGACATGAAATATTCAATCATAAGCTTTCTCACTCTAGCATCAGATCGCCAACGTAAGTCCTCCATATCAAGACCATTTACTGCATTTCAATATCTCCCTGGTGTTTCACAGCTGTGCCTTTCATCTTGTTACTGACTGAATGTTGGACTCACTTCCGGCTAAATAAAAATGTGTCTCTCCTACCTCTTAGATGATGTGCTGAAATGTAGCAGTGGCTACATTTAAAAGGAATTATAGCTGAACCCTGCAGGCCTGGCAACCATATCAGCATTTCTACAGCTCTGCAGCTGTTTCTGAGCCAGAGCTCAGCTGCAGGGGTTACAGTCCCTTCAGAGAGCCCACCCACCCAGCAGAGCAAGAAAAAGTGCGCGAAACGGCCTTCCAAAAAACAAAATAAGTTAGAAATCAGATTCCCTGGAATGTAGCAACTCTATTTGCGACCACCGCTTCAGCTGATTTAAATCAAGTGAATTGGAACTAAACAGAACTGAGAGTTCTGACTGGCTTCTACATTAGGCCCTGACACACACAACCTTTGAACAATGGGGCTTCCTTCTGCTTTCAGAGCAAAATCAAAAGAAAGTCTGGGTGTACTAGACCTCGCTGATGAAGAGCACTGAAATCATTGTCCTATTTATTTTATCACTTCAGCAGTAGTCTGGGTTTGTGGCGACTACTTAATTAAAAACAAAACAAATAATGGCTTGCACCAAGCTACAAAGATGTTACATAAAACACGGTATTTTTATAATGATTTGCAGGTCAATAGCAGTTTAATCCATCAGAATTTTGCTCTTGCACGAGGAAATGGCTGTCGAAAATCTTACACAAGCTGAGTGGGTTACGATAATAAACAAAAGGGTAACCGCAGCCTTCATTTCATTTAGATTCACCCAGTCAAATCAATATCTGAGGAACAATCAATCTTTGAAACAAGCAACTCGGTAAACTCAATTCCTTCTCAAAGCAAACATGTTCAAACCTTTTTTCTTCAAGAACAATAAAACTTCCCAGGAGATAACTGTAAAAAAAAAAAAAAGGGCAAGAAAATAAGCTTGAATGATGGAATATGAAAAGCATGATTTGCTTGTTTTCACTTTGCAAGTACCATACCAAGTCACATTTTACTATTATATTCAGCAGTAATACCAGTAAACTGAATAAAACAGTTATTTAAACTCTATAAATATGTATTTTAGTTCCCCAAATCCTATGGCATTCAGAACAGAACAGAATTGCAAAGTAAAAGTATAAAACAAAAACATTATAGTAGCATTTTTTTATAAACAACATCTATCACAAACACTAAGTTGAACAAATTTATTTGAAGTGAAACAGAAGCTACCGGTGTGTGGGAATGCACTATACAAATAAATCTGGGCTCATATATGTTACATGATCTGTTTTAGCTGTGTTTTGCCATGTCTTCCGTTGACCTAGTTTTCATTAGTTGCCCTGATTAGTTAATTAGCTCCTCATCTGTTTCTGTTCCTCCCTGATTATGTTTAGTATTTAAAGCCTGTGTTCTCCCTTGCTCCTTTGTTTGCTATCCTTTTAAATTTGTGTTTGATTGTGCCCCGTTCCTTCTGTGGATTATTAAAATAACTCTTTGATTTGACTCCTTTGTCATGCGCTTTGCTTTACACACCAAACACGTAACAATACATTGCTGTCATTCAGTGCAAATCTAATGTTTGTACATGTGTGTGCATTTGAATTTATATATATATATATATATATATATATATATATATATATATATATATATATATATATATATAAATATCTCTCTATTCTAATTTGATTTGATCTATGTCTCTAAAAAAATTAAAAAAAAAAAATTATAATAATATTTATCTGTACTGTGTTAGGCTAACCAAGACTTGTAATAGCACTTGCACATTGTCGCTCTTTTGTTGGTTTTGATGGCTTATGTCCTCATTTGTAAGTCGCTTTGGATAAAAGCGTCTGCTAAATGACTAAATTGAAAATATATATATATATATGTGTGTGTGTGTGTGTGTGTGTGTGTGTGTCCATGGACCACAGTCATAAGGGTCAATTTGTTTAAATTGATATTTATATATTATTTAAAAGCTGCATAAATCAGCTTTCTATTGATGTATGGTTTGTTATGATCGGACAATATTTGGCTGAGATGCAACTATTTGAAAATCTGGAATCTGAGGGTGCAAAAAATTTAAATATTGAGTAAAAGTTGTCCAAATTAAGTTCTTAGTTATGCATATTACTAATCAAAAATTAAGTTTTGATATTTTTACAGTAGGAAATTTACAAAATATCTTCATGGAACATAATCTTTTCTTAATATCCTTCGGCATAAAAGAAAAATATAATTTTGACCCATACATGCCCCAGCGACTTAAGACTGGTTTTGTGCTCCAGGGGCATATACATATAGGATTTTTATTGTACACTAGTATAGTAATTTCTTTTCTTTTGCATTTGGGTACAGCCCCATTCCCAGGTTGGTTACCCCAATCTTTTTATTCTCCTCATTAAACTAACATCTGCTAGGGGATGGGGTTCTCCCCCTTACCCATTCTCCCACGGGCCATCTGCTTCCTAACCCACACAAACACACTTATACTCAGTCCAGCTAAAACCCTCTGCATTTTTAATGAGGTTTGCCACTGAGAAGAACAGCTTGTGGGGCTACAGTGACCGGGGGCAGGACCCTCTAGCTGCACGGGAGTGAACTCATCTCTCTAGCCTTGCCAGAAAACACTAGGTCTACAGACGGGGATCAGCAACACCCTTTGTAATTGCCCTGCACTGGGGGCCTCTTTAAAGCTCAGTGACACCACGAGAAAGGAGGAGGAGGAATAAGAAAATGAAATACGGTCGATTAAGTAGAGAAAAAAAAAACATGTGTAAAGCAGGGGAAAGTGGGCTAAATGTACGCATAGGTGACCAGCATTTTTCAGCTGAAATAACCAAAATTATGTTTCTCCAGTCATGCAGCTGATATTACAAGCTAATGGGCCTTATGCTCTGTGATTTATTACTGCAAATTGAAAGAAATCCTTTTATTTCTCAGCCATTTTAAAATCTTACGTCTGAGTGCCTTGTCTGATCTGTGCCTGTGGTAAAAACAAGCAAGACAAACCCGAATGCTGGATTTGTAGATGGCACTGGTTAAATTGGTTTGGTTGTAAACGTTGCTGTCATTACCAACCTTGTACACATCAACGTCATGTGCACCCTGAAGGGTGAGCAGCCTTATGAATATATAAATATTCACAGTGAGATAAACAGATGAGACTAATGATAGAGCGAGAAGAGGCTACTCAAAGCAAAATTTTAACATTCTCTCTGATGATAACAACATAAAAAAGCCATTTTTGAGAGTTCAAAATATTTTGACTTTTTTTTGGAGGGGGGGGGGGGCATATCTTTTAAAGAGAATATACACTCTAAAGGGATTATTCATCCAAAAATGAAAATCCTGTCATCATTTACACAGACCCTTTGACTTTCATTATGGACAAAATGTAAGACTTTTCACACTCTCAGTTTATTTTTGTGTTTGGAACAACATGAGGGTGTGTAAACGATTACAGAATTTTCATTTTTGTGCGAACATTTAAAGAATGTTTTGTCAAGTAACCTAAATAGTAACAACTAGTTTTACACTTAAGGTCAATAATTGCATTTAAGCCCTTTCTAATGACTATTCCTCTTTCAAGTCAGGTACAAAAAAAGTCCTTAAAGCAACAATGCTACATTTTCTGTTTTTACAGAATACAGAGAACCAGAAAGCAGCAGGGTAGATTTTGACGATTGATCGAGCAGTAATGCACTAACAGACTCCAATTGAACGTTTCTGCACTGTAAAATGCATGAACAGTGAACTAATGTGAGCAGCTTAATTGTAATATGCTACTTTCTGATTCAACCGGTGCCTCGATAAGGAATAAACTGGACAAAGCACTGTGAAACTCCAGTCTCCCCGAGACTGCAAGATGAGTTATCCAGTGCGTGGAAAGATACATGCACAAGAGTGAATCACAAATCAGTTATGCACTCCTTTCCAGCGTAATGAGCGAGGAGTAAGGCTTGATCCTGATTAACAGGAAATTAAGAAAAGGGAAGCAAAGCCCTGGTTTCTCTATTGCATTTTCGCCTTTTCTCTCTATTCGACATGCTGCCATGCCTCCTAATTCATGGGTGAAGGAGAAGGCGCTGAGATCATCTTCATGTCCTAACCTACGGGCATGATGAAGGGCTCTACTCTGACTTGATTCATTAGGACTCTATGTAGCCTCTCGCTCTGCTGTGCACTTATGTGTGCACAAGTGAAACTGACTGGCCTCCAGTGAAGGACGGCCAATGATGAATGTAGAGCACGGGCAGAATTCGCACTCAGTGTTTGTGTGATATGAAAATGGGACAAAAAGTTGCATGGACACAAGTGAGGGCAACCAAATGAGAAAGCTTACTGAGATCCCAATACAAAACACATTGTAGAAAATACAATAAAAACAAATAGAAAGAGATAAATTGTCACCAATTAAAGAAACATGTATGTGTTTGGTTATGCTTTATTTTAAGGTGTCCTTGTTACAGTGTAATACATGCAAGTACTGAATAAAATTAATATTACTATATGGTTAGGGTTAGGATTAGGGTTACTTGCATGCAATTATGCATCATTTATTGTTATTATAATAGTAAGTGCATGCAACATGTGTAACAAGGACACCTTCAAACAAAGTGTTGCCATGTGTTTTATATCTGGCACTCCAAAAAAGGAGTTTGACGCTTCAAATGTGAAGCACTTGTCAAGCTATTAAATGGCATTCTGAAACAAAACGACTGCTAAACGTTATTTTAATTCTCAAGATATAAACTGAGAAAGGGCATAAGAAGGCTAAAGAACTCACTTAGTCACGGCTCTCCGCGCGGTGATGCTGGCGACGATGATGCTCTCGGGTCTCGGCATCGCCACGGCTTTGAACGTGCCCTGCCAGAACTTCTCAAAAAGCTGCTTCTCTCCCTGAAGTACACCTGCCATGGCGTCACGATGTTTTAGGGGTGAATACCGAGAAGAACCGAGTCGGTAATATGCCGTAGTTTCGATGAATCCTCACACGGTCGATTTGTGAAGGCGCATGAACGAGGGAGCTGTCCAAGTTCTGAAACCAGCGGATTGTTTGAGGCAGCGAAGCTCCTTTTCCCGGTGTTTGTGCTTTTCTTACGAGAAGAGTCCGTTTTTACGTTTCCCCCATCAGTTGCATGACGACGGCGGCCAGCTTCTATTTATTGCGTCTGCGTCCCTTTTCGCGCATCAAGTCAGTTTAAGAGTCGGAACCCACCAGCTAAATCGCTTTTTTTTTTTTTTTTACAATATGCATTGAACTCCTGGCAGTTAGAAATTACATAAACGAGCGTGCATAAGTCCAGTGCCAGCGTATGTGAACGGAAGAGTTGTGACAACCTCAGCTCGCTCGCGTCGCGATGTGAGAAACTCAGCTGATGCTGGCTCGTTTTTGTTGCGCGCACCTTGTGACGTTAAAGAAGAGAAGACTATAGGTCACAGAGAGCGTGACCATCCCTCCGTGCTAGTTCTCTTTCTCTCTCGCGTCCTCTGACTTGAACAAAAGACGGTGCCTGTTGCCTTAATCAGCATAACAAAGGAGGCAGGGGTCGGCGCAGAGGCAGCAGACGGAGCATGTGTCGGGCACAATACTTCCGAGGCAAAGCATTTCCCCCATCAGCCCTGGAGGCCCCACAGTAAACCCTCCTCCCTCTCCCAAACACCACCTGTCACTGAAACCCCACCTGCACCTGCAGAGTGCACAGGTGATAGTACTATACAAACAAAAGCAACAAGCCTCCTCACTTAGTGCCTTTGTATCTATGTACACTCCTCATATGCAATCATTCTCTCACTTTGAAAGGCATCACGGAGTCAAAAGTATGGACACACACATTCATTCTTTATAATTATGTTGTTCACATTTCAGAATAATTGTCAGAAGTCTTTAAAGCTATAAAATGTTAAAATGTTGTATCAGTCAAATATTACCAAATAAAAAGATATATCTTTGTTTGGTAATACTTTGCTTCTACACCATGCATTAATCTTAGTTAATGTTAATTTCTGAATTTACTAATGCATTATTAAAATCACAAGCTGTGTTTGTTAACATTAGTTAATGCACTGTGAGCTAACATGAGCAGACAGAGCTATTTTATTATTATTTTTTAACTAACATTAACAAAAATGAATAAATGGTGTAATTAATGCATTGTTCATGACATTAACTAATGTTAACAAATGACATCTTTGTAAAGTGTTACCCTGTGTTTTAGCTCATTAAAAACTTCTAAGCATTTCCATTAAATAGTTAAGATCCTGAGAACTATACGGTTATGTGACTGCTAAAGGTTACTATGAAATAATCAACTTATAAAACACAAAAATATGAGTAACATTTTATGATATCCTTCATTAATATCAAAACAATCATAACTTAAATCCTGGGGAATATACAGACCTTTGGTCTACTTTAGTGACTTATAAAAGTCTGGATTAAATTTGCCATCTTGATCCATGGCTGCATGCTGTGAGAAGGCTCATGGTAAATGATGAAATTGTGTTATTTTCATAGGAAATACAAACTATAGATTTGATCAAATTACAAATTGTTAGAAATTGGATGAAGCCTTGATTTATATTTTTGCATTTACTGCATATACTGTACATGCTTGAATAAATGTGTCTGTTATTCAGCTGCATTTGTATATTTTATACTCAGTGACTTGATGATAGCAAACATAAAGTGTTACAAAAGTATCAGTTTGACACATTTGGCAAATTTAGCTAAATGTGATAATAGGTGACATGAATTAATGAAAGTACAGAAGAATGAAAAAGTAGTATGCTGAAAGGAATATGATGAATTGTAATATTTGCCACACAAGTGAAGCATCTGAGGTTTCATCATAAGCATATATAATAAGTGTGAAGACACAGGCTGATATGATAGCTGCCATTCATTAGTTCTGCTTATTTTAACAGCTAACATGAAACTCCATGTGCTACGCCACCATCCACTCGATTATAAAGGAGAACCGCACTGTAGTGATATGAATGAGGATTAAGCCTCGGCACGCTTCAGTTGAACCAAATTCAAAGATTAGTTCATCTTAACATCCCGTATGTTGTTTATACAGCTTTTCTTTAACATGACTATGTGCAGATATCAAAATCGTTTTTTTGTATCAGATTACAATTTTTATGTTTTTTGCATTAGCTAATTTTTGAATGAAATCTGAAAAAATATATATATAATATAATTATTTCTCTATTTTTTAAACACCCAATGTATTTTCTTATGAGCCCCTTCCATATGTAAGAAACAAACACATACTGCTAGTATGCAAAAGCTTTAAAAGAGATGTGGAGTTCAATTTTATTTTACTGTAGTTCAATACAAAATTTTAATCCACTGTTAATCCACTTTTTGGTTATTTGATTTTGGATATAGCAGGTATTTGCATGGAAATTTAAATCTTATAACTTTCAAATCGTCCTGCATGTAGAATATTTTTTTAACCATATACAGGATTTAACACACAAGAAATTGTACCATGGCAAAAGGTAATGTAATGCAGGGTTATTATAGTTAACTAAAACCAGAAAACATTCTATAAATTAACTGTTTAACATATACATATATATATATATAACAATTAAAAAAATTCAATCTAATTTCAATAATAGAAAAGTACAACTGAGGCCCAGTCATTGTGCATTATGAGTCATCTTGGAAAAAAAAAAATGCAGTTTTTTTTTTTTTTCATGAAATTACTCATGGCATCTCCTCATATTTGCTTTCTCATATTAAAAGGCAGTGAGTTTTGGCTGTCATAGCATCTCTATTTCCTCCCTGCTATCACGTCCATTACTACAGAAGCCTGGCTCTATTCCTGTCACCACATGAAACACAATTGTGGGTAACTGCTCAATCCTGTCAGCTTTTGTTTAATTCCAGTAGTCAACATGTCAAGAGATGGGATGCTCCATACACAGCATAAGGACGGGGGAAAGGCTACATAAATCACTGACAGAAATAAACTAGCATGAAACATCATTCTAGATACAAACTGCCAAGGCAAGATGTTGATTCATATTTAATTTCCTTTGAGTGCATTCCTGCATGAAATACCATCGAAATGCAAATTCATATTGATGACTTTATATTGATGACTGACAGAATGGACTGACATCATGTGACTTCATCTCTGGGAAAAAAAATAAATCTTGTGTTACTCATTATTAACTGTATGTTATAAAAAGGCATATTCATTTGATTTCTGTTAGTAAGTTGTATTGGCAATTTTAAAATGTAGGTTTGTTGAGGGCATAAAATAGAAAGAAAATATAATCTCTCACTGATTCTTGCCTTCACACAGACATTCACGTTTCAATATTCAAATACAAAATATGTACTCAAAAATAGCATAACTAGTTTACTGTAAAACAGACTTGACGATGCTAATTACATACATAATTAAATCAAAGTGGCAAAAATAGCCAAACCAGCTGCGATGTCTTTAGCATTCTTCAATTAGCACATTTCACTGTCATTCACACACATACTTACCCCAGCCTGCTCTATAAGGACAAATCATCTGGAATCAATAGCCCTTATCCCCTGTCTACCAGTGATCTCTATCATAGTGAACAAATTAAATTGTAGCTAAAGGCAATCAGTTAATGAACCAGCAGTCTTGAAGCTCATTCTGTATCTTTATCTGTCTGAATGCCACTGGATGACTTTGCACTGAAACTCTGATTGGATTATCCTGGAAGAGCATTATTCTGGAAGAGCATTATTCTGGATGTACACACAGTGGAGTCATGGGATCGCTTCTTTTTTTTTACATCTGGAAGTAAATAGATTTTTTTTGCATTTTAAAATATTTAAATCAAATTAAATTTGTGATATAAAATGAATAGGAAATATTTCATATCTTGAAGTAAATACTTTTTCTACTCAGATAAGCAAGTTTGTGACATTTCATTGAAGATGCTGAACATTTGCATATTAAGCTGATAACATGGATCAACATTCTATATAATCTTAAATGCATGCTTTCAATAAAGCAAAAGGAAAGATATAAAATTATATCTCATTCAGAAGTCAGATATTTTTATGCTTTTGAAAGTCTCTTATACTGCATATGTTCACCTAAGATGCATGCTGTATTTATTTGATCAAAGTACATAAAATCTGCAATAGTATGAAATATTGTTACACTTTAAATTTTCATTTATTCCTTTGAAGACTGGAGTAATGCTGAAAATTCAGCTTTGCAATCAATGTCACACAATCCTTCAGAGTATTCTTGTGCTTTGCTGGTCATGAAATATTTCTTAATATTACAGTTGAAAACATTGCTGCTTAAAATGTTTTGGAACATGATACACTTTTTCAGTATTCTTTTATGAACAGGAAGTTCAAAAGAACAGTTTATTTGAAATCTTTACTGTCACTTGCAATCAATATAATGCATCCTTCTGAATAAAAGTATTCATTTCTCTTAATAAAAAAAACTAATCGCATTTCCATTTTGTGAATAATAGACTGTCAGGCTAATATGTTCACTATATGCTAATATATTATCTAAATGTCTCAGACTTCAAGACACCATTATATATGCACCATGTATACCCCATGTTTACATATGAAGATTGCACTTGTTGATACAGTACTCAATATGACACTGATTGCTCATCTACTGTAAATTTTCTTTTGATTCAATTAACACCAAATTCTCAACTAATTTGCTGATTTATTCTCCCTACATGCAAGAATCAACTGTTACTTCATAAACCGTGGCCTAGCTTGCATAAATGCTTGTTGCAGCAGTTCTTTTACCCAATTGACCAGTTCTATAGAGGGTCACAGTTCTCTCACTATGTGCACAGCCAGCATTATAGCCCAAAACAAGTTATCAAATCATAAGAGGAGGCAACGAAGCAAAATTTACCCAGTATGGTTCAGCACAAGCAGGCAGTGTCAGCTTCTGGCCATATTTGCAGACATCTAGGTTTTGCCATTAGAAACAGCATTTATTGCCATTTTTGCATTTATCCAATTACAAACAGTTGGTATTCGTATAGCCTGTGTCTGTAGAAAAGTGAAAGATTCAATTAGCTAAGTGCTGAATGTGATGTTAGATAGTAGTTTTCCTAATGGATTGTACGCTATAGAGCTTATGATGATAACTATAAAGTTCTGGGGAGGCAAAAAAGAAGAAGTTCTGATAAGGATCATTAGGTTTTTGTTAGGAAATATAAATGCCCGTCATTTTTTTGTTGATGATCAAGTCATGTCTTTCCACTCAGGCTGCGGCTGATTCACAAACTAGCGTTTAATGAACCCTGCAGTTCAGTTTTTAAAGGTTAACTTCAAGTTAAATAATGCTCTGCAGTTTTCACTTTGCATTTTAATAACAGCCGATTCATTTTAAAGGAAAAGTTCACCAAAATAATATGTAGATGAGTTTGTTTCTTCACCAGATTTGGTGAAATGTGCATCACTTGCTCCCCAATGAATCCTCTGCAGTGAATGGGTGCCGTCAGAATTAAGGTTCTGTGAAGTGAAAAGCTGTGAGTTTGTAAGAAACAAATCCATCAAGGCGCTTTCAATCCAATAATGAAGTAGTTTCTTCTGTTAATTGATGGACTGTTTTTATCAGCTGTTTGGACTCTCATTCTGACGGCACCCATTCACTGCAGAGGATCCATTGCTGAGACACTGATGGAATGCAATATTTATCCAAATTTGATGAGGAAATAAACTCATCTACATCTCGGATAGCCTGAGGGTGAGTAAATTTTCATGTTTTGGTGAACTATTCCTTACACGGTCACATTACATTATTCGCCCTTTAGCAGACGCATTCTCATTCGAAACATCTTACAGTACATTTTCACTACAGGGACAAGCCTCTAGGTAAAAAAACTGGAGGTTAAGTGCCTTGTTCAAGGGCACAAATGGTTTTAGCGCATGGATGATGCCATCTGAGACCTGAAATTACAACCTTTAGCTTAGCAGTCAAGATCTTTAACTACTCAACCGCTCCATATTTTTGTCACAGGCACAACAAAACCTAGCTTCGGTGCTGGTTATTTCCTTTAGAATGTAATTACTGTCATGACCTCTTAGTATTGTTGAAGTTCTGCATACATGTATAAGTTTAGAAAGGTCCTTGATGAGTAGATGAAGTAGTTCCGCTACCATTAGCTCTGCCATGGCATCTAAGAGCGCAGTCAAACATGGCAAGGGTACGAGGGACACATCCATCCCCTCGCATTAACTCGCTGTCATTCTTCTCTCACCTCAGGCTAGAACAAGGAGACCTTTCGAAACAGAGCTGATGAGACATAGCCTAAGGCCAGGGCATAATGTTTATCAATAATGATAGTCGCCATTCCTAGTTAGGTTAATGGAAGCAGTAAATGGTAACTAAAGAGACAGCTTCTCCTCCATGGCAGGGTTAGGGTGCTATTTTGGGCTGTTGTTCTGTCTCTTAGTCACTCCCTTGCCGACGAGAGTGCTTGTAGTCATCATTGTGGCTGCCGCTATGCTTATAGTAATTGTTTGCGTATTAGTTTTGTTTGCTTCTTCCAGTAAATTAGGGTTGAGTTCAGCAAAATTCTGTTACTAAACACTGTTGCTTCCATCTGTTTATTTATGCATTAACCGGTTTGCTGTTTATTGGACGGTGTGGCACCTCTTTCCGTCACAGTTTTCTCTATCTACAGGCTGCAAGATGCATTTATGTATTATGCATAGATCACAGAATTACTGCAGTGGCTAAGCCATTTAGCGCAGTCGCTTTGCCAAATGACAGACAAATGGAAAACTATCATATTGTTTCTAGAATTGACAATTAACAGCATTATTTGGTCCTAACACAGAGGACAGATTGTTTTATATAAAACTCAATGTGTAGCGTAACAGTGGAAATCTTCTACACCAAAATGGCAACAGATTATTGCAAATTACAGTCTTTACCAGCCAACAAGGACACTCGATCTATGTGAACTTCATCAATACAAATGGAATGGATGTTATTGACATTAATGTTATTATCGTGCAGTTTTGTCATTTTTTTTCTTCAGTGAATACACCCCTAAATACAACCGTTCAAATTAGGACATTTATTTTGCAAATACATAGTAAAAAATACATTTTAAAAAATCTGTAGTTTTTAAAGAATAAATTTGGTTGCTGTGGTTGCCAGAATAATTTTGTAAAAAATACAGAAAAACTGTAAACACATTTATGGGCAAAAAAAATAAAAATAAAGTAAATTTTACAGTATAAAACTGTAATTTACAAACAAGAAAATTGGAATGTAAACCCGTAAATTCAATAATGCACACTGCTACTAAAATCTGTTTTGTACCATTAACATAAAGCTCATCACAAGTAGCTTCGACCACAAGCAGAAGTATATACTCATATATAGAAGGTGCACAGAGTCATTCATGCAAACACAAAACACCATCATGGTAACACACATGATACTTAAATAATGCAATAAACTTTCATTAAACAACAGAAGATGTAACACAAAGCCCAAATGCACAACAAAAACTATTTAAAATATGATTATTTAAACAAAATACTTTCAAATGTGGAGCGTCACGCAGGGAATTCTGGGAATATCAGTTTACACTTTTTGACTGTAAATTATACATTGATTTGTTCTTTTTTACTTCTACGAAACTGTACAATTACCAGCATTTTACTGTAAAATTACATGAAATGTCTGATTAGATCTTTTACAGTTTTTCCCTGTATATAGTACGGGAAATTACTGTTAACCTATGAAGAGTTTTTTTTTTTGTTTTTTACAAAATTTCACAGTTAAAATTACACTTATTTTTTACAGTAATATATATATATATATATATATATATATATATAAAATGTTTGTATATTGCACAAAATACGGTGGACCTGGTTTGCAATAGATAAGAGCTGTTTGCGCAGTAATTACAAAAAAATCTCTCTTGACACAAACGATATCTATCAAACAACAATATGCATTCGTATTTGTGAGAAAAACAGAATAAACACTGATTCTGTCCAGGCCACTATTTGGCTTCGTTCACACAGCAGCAGTTAAGAGTGCCAAATATGCTAATGACCATATGCAGTATGGCAATGAAAGAGTGACAACTACATTGTATAACTGAAGAAACCATAAACAGAGTCATAGCTGAATTTTAGAAGTGAGTTTGGTTGATGTGTGCTATATGCAGCATAAGTGCAGGTTGTACTGTTGCTGTCAATCACTAATGTTAGGTCTGTCAACCTCTCTCGGCGACAAGAAAGAGCAGAAAACAGGGGTATTGTGCAGCAATAAAGCAAACTAAAAATGTTTGAGTAGAGGTGGGAACACAAAATTTGAGAACAATGACAGCTGCAAAAAATGCCAGAACAAAATAATAAAGACAAAAACAAAGTCTTACATGAAGTACTCAAGAGCAAGAGAAGGGAATTGTTGTTAGCTGTCCATACACTGGTTAGCACGGCCCTGTAACTAAACCATCTGGCTGCAAAAAGTTTCTTTCTCCACTGACAGTCATTTAAAAACCATATTAGCATATTTTGGGATAAAAAGTCAATTATTATAATAGATGTGCCCAATATCTTTTTTTTACAATTTTTAAACTAATTGAAATACCTTTAAGTACTGAATTTGCTAAAACAAACTGAAATAAAAATAAATCAAAGACACATTCATATAAAAAAACATGAAAACGGAAATATAAAAATAAAAAGGTAATTCAAAGTATTAATACATTTTATAACATTATATAGCCTAAATAATACTAAAATAACACTGGTGTCACTCTGTCCACATGAGGATTCAAGTTAACAGTGGAGCAAATAAAAAAATAATAATAAAGTTGAGTCAGAATTTGTGTTAATACTGTATCTAATACTGAAACAAAGCTGCCCGTGGCCTCACATGGCTCTCACCAAACCTTTACACTCACAGAAGGACACACAAATATGATTGTGGGCACAACAAAATACCACATTTTAATGAAAGATGAGTGAAACATTTTAAAAGATTATCGAACATTTCTCATAATATGACCCTTATACTCGATACTTAAAAAAAGATTTCAGTGTATTTAAATAAGTGAACAGTTTTTTTTAATATAAATGTAATAGGCTGACATATGGCCTGTCTCAGTGCTCTTCCATCCAAGACAACAGTGTTCTAGTTGTTGTCTATCTATCTATATCCAAAATGTTTTCCCTGAAACAGAGGTGTTTGGACAGCAGCACAGATCCTTTTTAACTGCATTGTGACATGGGACAAAACAGACAAAAATAATAGACCCTTTCTTGAAATAGTTTGGAAAGTAATACAACACCAGACATAATAGTGCTTGGTACAATTGTACATTTCGTGCCCAGCTCAGTTTGGGGTCTTTCCAGAGCAAAATAAAACTTGACAGAGGTCAGATTTGCAATATGTACAAATGTACAAGTAGCATGTGGTTCTGATTGTGTTGTTTTCTTTTTGGTGTTGAAAACTAGTGGGTAAAGATGGCTGGTAAATGAAAGGTAACTTAACACTTAACTTTAGGTTTCTCCACTGACCCTTTAAATTAAAGGAAAAATCTAAAATCTAAAAATCTACACAATCATTTGTGTTTATACACTTTCATTCAAATGTTGTACAGCAGTGTGGTGTTTAAATGTACTTCATAAAAATAAATTTAACTTCTATTCATCAAGGATGCATTACATTGATCAAAAGTGGCCATAAAGATGCTCACACTGTTAAAAGACAAATTTATTTCAAATAAATGCTGATCTTTTGAACTTTCAGTTCATAAAAGAATAATGAAAATAAATGTGTCCCATATTAACACTGATTATAAAAGGAAAAGTTTATTGATCCAAAGGATTATGTGGCGCTGAAGACTGGAGTAATGACTTGCCATCACAGGAATAATTTACATTTTAAAATGCGTAAAAAGTTATTCTGAATGGTGGCATTATTTCACAATATTACTGATTTTATGTTTTTTGATCAAATAAATGCAGCCTTGGTGAACATAAGCTTCTTTCAAAAACACTGAAAACTCTTACAGGCTGCAGACATTAGTGCATGCTTTCATTAAAAAGAGCGGAGCGCTCATTAGAGGTCAAGGTTTGGCTGGGTAGCATGTCTGGTAGATGTCTGCAGAAAAAAAAAAGAAAAAGATCTGGCTTTCTCCATTGAAGGCCATTCAAAAATATAAGTGTTTTAATGCAGTACAATTTTCTGAAAGGAACATATTTTCAAACAAATTCCACCAGCCACGGCTATGCGTTTTATCTTTATGTCATATTTCTACACAGAAACCATAATGCCATGACTCACTGTCCAATTCCTTTACCATTACTTCCATTTAATACTCAAAGCATAGTAGTATAATGCAGTTTCTCATCTTTTTGTATAGGTTTTTTTTTTTTTTTTTTTTTTTCTAGAGCATAATTTCACATGAGAGTGCAGAGCATCTTCACATTTTTTTTTTAACTTGTGCTTCACAACTGGAAGCATTCCTAACGTTTCCTGCCAGTAGTTTACTTTAGACAATTTTAAGTATACAGCTATTATTCACAACCATTCCATGATTCGTATTCTTTGCACTTCAAAACACACGTCTCATATACAACTTGCTGGCAAAATATTTCATGCTCTGAACAAGTCAAAAGGGCAGCAGATTTTACATCTCAAAGTGAAAGCCGTGTGGATAACTCCTGACATCAAATGGAATGTTTCATCTGTGGTTCAGTAGATAGACGACGGAATATCTTTTGACACAAGATGTGTGTCCAAGAACCATTCGTTCTTAAGTATTATGATGTTATTGGTTGCTATGGGATTAATGACATAGCGACTGCATGAATTATAATTCCTTCATGCTGTTCATTTTAATTGCCTCTTGAATACTTAGTGTGTTAATTATTTACTTTTTTTAATATGTAGAGAGAACGACAGAAAGAGTGACACACAGATTAGATAGATAGATAGATAGATAGATAGATAGATAGATAGATAGATAGATAGATAGATAGATAGATAGATAGATAGATAGATAGATAGATAGATAGATAGATAGATAGATAGATAGATAGATAGATAGATAGATAGATCAAAAAGAATAGAGAATGCTAGTGTTAGAGGGTCAAATTTTTATAATAAATAAAAAGAATGAAAACATCAAAGTAGGCACACCACAGCTCCAGAGATAGAGAAGTATTTAATTATGTTCTCACCACAGGTGACGTTTCGATCTTAAATACTCTTCATCATAATAAATATAAAGAAAACAAGTAGATAGAATAGAAAAAGAATAGAGAATGCTAATGTTAGAGGGTCATATTTTAATTAATAAAAAGAAAACAATAGAACATGCAAGTGTCATGAATCTGGTCTATGAACTTCCGTTAACTCACCACCAGAGGTCACCACATGGACTCTTGCACCACACTAACTGTTGCACGCCACCTCAGACTACAATTCCCATCATCCATTGCACTGACGACACACAGCTGTTTGCACTGATCACACACCCTACATAAACCATGGACTTCCTCTGTCTGCCGAGTATTGTATAGCGCAGGGATCCTCAAATCTGGACCATTGCTGCAGAGTTTAGCTCTAACCCTAATCAAACACACCTCAGCATGATAATCAGAGTCTTCAAGCTCATTAGAAAATCACAGGTAGGTGAGTTTGATCAGGGTTGGAGCTAAACTCTGCAGTAGATTGGACTTCCAGGGTAAGATTTGAGGAACACTGGTATAGCGTATATCACTCTCCTAGCGATAGCTACTCTATGGAGCCCACTTAGTTGTCATAGTCTTGCCTTGTCTTGTGTGTTTTCTACTGTTTTGATTCTTGCCTGTGTTTCCTGGATTAACGCCTTGCCATTCGGATTCTGTTTGCACCTCTCTTAGATAGATAGATAGATAGATAGATAGATAGATAGATAGATAGATAGATAGATAGATAGATAGATAGATAGATAGATAGATAGATAGATAGATAGATAGATAGATAGATAGATGGTACCATTTTAACAGCACAATAAAGCATCAAGCATGCTCTAGTTCAGCGAGAGTATCACTCAAAGCAGTACAACATGACATGTATCCCTCCTGCTCTACAAAACCCTTCACAAACAAACAGCAAATACTCCCCAGCCTGCCTTAGAGTCACACCAGCTTCATTGAATTAAAGTGCGATTGATTCGAGGGCTGGGACTGGAGACTTGTTATTTTTCCATACACAAAGGCAGCACGACTCTGACAGAGACTCGGCTGCTTACATTAAAGTGAATAGCGATCAAATAGAGGAGATGTGTCTTACCCAGGTAAGTGACCATCCTTGCCCAATTAAAGCAGCAGATCTGACACAGGGCTCCTAGGGTGCGAGCACAGTTCACTCAATAAATATTGACCGTTATGTTCTGTTCTGTCTCTCTCTCTCTCATTTCATCCCAGTCCAAATTTCTCTTTCTTTCACTCTTTTCGCATCAGTCTTCCTGCTGCCTCAGTGACAAGTAGACAAGTACACAACTTTGTCGTCTCCAGGGGATAAACCTCACCCCATTTGTGCTTGTTACACAAAGGAAACAGCATTTCTGTTTGTCTTGAATAAAACGTGACTCAAAGCAATAGAAATAAAGCAAACAATCTGGTTTTTTTCCCTGTGCCAATTTTTCCCTATTGAAAAGCAAACGGAAACAGAGAACTCATTGTGCTTTCGATCGCCCTCTTCATTATTTCAAAGAGAGACAGAAATGGCTTTTTATTTTTCTTCAATACAAACAGCAAGAGGAAAGCACAATCTTAAGTCAGAATAAAGGAGCCAGACAAAAGCCTTTGTTTTTGCCATCTAAATGTGCTAGGGAATTAAAAATCTATTTGAGTTTGAAAAACAGTTTGATGTTTTGCTTGTGAAATCATTTCAGTTAAAAAAATTTACATTTTATTAATATTTATTCACCCTAGTGTTGCAGTGAGAGATCTCTTAAGTCACCGAGTTTACCAAGAACCGAGTCAGTGGGGAAAAAATAAATGAGTAAATAAAAATAATTCTTTTGGCTGGCTCTTCTGCTTCAGTTCAAAAAATCGAACGATTCGAGTGATTCCATATCCATCATGATGAGGCCAATCGCATGCCGTCAGAATTAGCTTCTTACAAACACCGTTTTTTTGCTTCAAAAGAGGTTAATTGATGGACTGGAGTCATATGGATTCCTTGTGATTTATTGTGGCGTTTTTTATTATCAGTTGTTTAGACTCTCATTCTGACGGCACCCATTCACTGCAGAGGATCCATTGGTGAGCAAGGGATAGAAGTGCGATGACGAAGCAAACTCATTTACATCTTGGATGGCCTGAGAGTAAGTCAATTTTTGGGTGAGCTATTCCTGTAATAATCCAGTCACAACGATTCTCAAATTAATACCTCTCGTAGTTCGGAAAACAACAAGGGGTAAATATTGAATTTTCAGTCTTGGGAACTATTCTTTTAATGATACATTCTCAATGATTTTCCAATTAATTGGAAAGCAATATAAGGTAAATACTGAATTTTTATTTTTGGGTGAACTATTTAGGTCACACATTATATTAGGTGGCCAAAACTGCTATGTACTTACATCATAAAATAAGTACTATGTACTTATTGTGGTCATATTGTATTGCAAAACACTTTTGCTGCTATTGAGGTGGGATACGGGTAAAGTTAGGGGCAGGTTTGGTGGTATGGGTGGGTTTAAGAGTGGGTTAAGGTGTAAGGGATGGGTCAACAGTGTAATTATAAATGTAATTACAGAAATTAATTACAGATTTAACAGGTATTACAATGTAAGAACATGCATGTACACAATAAGTGCTTTGTATCAAATGATTAATTTAAATGTAAGTACATAGTAGTTAAGGCCACCTAATATAAAGTGGGACCACTATTTATTTAAATAATCTGTCACGTTATGGGTTGCCAGATAACTGAAAAGTTATTACTGCTTATTTTGGCACTGATAAATTACTGATGAGATCAATAATGAGTGCAAAACACACCTCAACTTGGCATTTGCTTTGTATTTATTAATGCAATAAAACAGCTGGAGCTTCAAAGTAGGATAAATAAGCCGAATATATGCGCAAAGACCTGTGGAAAACAAATTAAAACGTAAATTCAGTGTGCTGGAACTTCACAGTGAGGGCCGCATACTTATCTGTTCATCTTAATTAACAGTTCTGTCATTGTGAGCATCTTCGCACAGTGGAAACTGGTTAGGTCATATGAAGTGAAAAGTCTTGGTGTATCTGTGCAGAAACTTAATTAAATGCTTCTATCTTTTATTAATATATTATATATTTATTGTAGGCGTGGTAACCCAAAAGTGTGTGATCCACCCAAATGTCTGCTTTTACAACAGAGCAATTTTATTCTAGATCTGAAAAATTAGAAGATCATGAAAAATGCTTTATCTTTACAGACAGAACCTGTAATTTGATTTACAGGATGATTTATGATGAATGAAGTTTTCAGGTTTCCTGAAGGAATAAGACCACAACACTCCTCTTTTCTCTAGAGGACATTCTGGAGAAGGACACTGACAACAGAGCTGGCAAAGATAAAAATCAATCAATACTGCAGAATGAAATTATATTCCTGTATAATCCTCCAGGAGACAACAACTCAACCAGGACTGCTGCTGATAAAAAAACACCATTCGGACATTTAATAGGCAACCCATAATCTCAGTGTGGTTTACATGCAGGATTTAAGTAGGTAATTCTGAGGGAATAATGTGACCAATTTTTTTGTCATCTATATATTGGGTGGTTTCATATAATAATTAAATATCTTTTTATTAAACCAATTTGAAAACAAATAGAACCTGTAGCTGTACAGATGTAAACTCATGATTATGAAAAATAAAAATAAAAATAAGATGGTCTTTTATGGCCAAAGATGTATTTATTTGACCAAAACTACAGTAAAAAACATTAATATTATTAGTTGTATTACTAGCTATAAAAATAAATATTGTGAAATACTATTTAAAACTGCTTTCTATTTAGATATATTTTAAAATATAATTAGTATTTTCAGCATCATTACTCCAGTCTTCAGTGTCACATGGCTTTACAGAAATAATTTTACTAATCTGATTTGCTGCTCAAGAAACATTTCTTTTTATCATAAATGTTAAAAAAGTTTTTGCTGCTTTGTATTTTTTGTGGTACCGTGATACACTACAATTTAAAAGTTTATAATAAGTAAGATTTAAAAAATAAAAAAAGCAAGGATGCATAAAATTTATCAAAAGTGACAATAGATTTCTATTTCTAATAAATGCTGTTCAGCTTTCTATTTAAAGAATCATGAAAAAATGTATCAAATTTCCACAAAAAAAATTATTAAGCAGCAAAAACAGTTTTCAACATTGATAATAGATTCATTATAAAGAACTGAGTGCCAGTAATAACTGTACAGCAAATCAGCATTAAAACAATCTGAACTATTTTAAACTTTTGACCGTAGTGTATATTTGATTAGTGACCTACAAATAGTGCAGAATATTAAATCTTTCTTCATTTCATGATAAGTTCATATAGGCTAATCAAAATCTGAACAAAATCACAGATTTTCAGTATGCTCTTAGACGTTTGGAACCCACTGTTTAATTAATCAAATAAGAAATAAAGTCTGGTCTGATTGCAGCAAAATAAGTCACTTAGTGCATACATTTGAGTTCTTTTTTGTTTGTTTGTTTGTTTGTTTTCTTTTGCCATCTGGGTGTGAATAAAATATCTGGTGTCCAACTACAGTACAGCTATGAATTGCTCATGCATAAGACTGCACCTGGGAGAGAAACCATTCAATAATGTTTCATTCAGTCACTTTTATGACTGAAATGAAAACCAAGTCATCACAAGCACTGCATAAACACACCAGCATTCTTCCTCTGTGCCGCTTCCCTTGATACGCAAAGACACTTTTGTATCAGCGTGGCATGAACAAACAAAGCGATTTATTTTCCTCCCCAGTCATATTTCCTCTCAAGCAGACAGCAGAGCTCAGTCTTGTTAATGGTTTTGGTATTTGAGTCTGTTCTGGAGTTATGGCAGAAATGTGTTTCTGCCTTTCTGATTCATATAGATCATGATTGCTGCCGTCATAACATCAGAGGCCAAAGCGTCGCCTTTCGATTCCATCGGTTGGTCACGCTTTATAACCCCTGATTACGGCGTAGCTTTCAAATGAATCGGTGTGCATTGAGGACTGTTGCAGGAAACAATGAATCCACTTTACAGCAAACGCTGGTGATGTGTTGATGGGAAATCTGTGAGAAATTGCTTACTGGGTGGTTGCTTTGGAAAGTAGGAAGTACAACCGCATATCCCCACATATACCCTCCATGCCTGCAAGTTTTCTGTTTCACGTCCCAGAAAGTCATAGGGATTAAATAACTTGAGTATAGTGTTACACTCTATCTGTATTTTAGCTGTGGATACTTAAAATGTATTAAAAAGTCTGCTCTGACAAGCTCCTTTGCTCACTTCAAAGATCAAATTCAGCATGTCATTAATGAAAAACCTTCATTCAATTAAACCTCAATGTCTTCAAAGTATAAAAAGCAAAAAAGTAGGAGACATGCTCCAAATGTGTCATTTGTGAAGAAACACTATAACAAGCAAAGAAAAATTAATTTTGACTATTTTTGCAGTTTAAGTTATAAACCATCTCCTATGACAATTTTATTATGAAATTTAAACATTAACCTTGGTTTCACAGACTAGGTTTAAGACTAGTCCCTGACTAAAATATAAATCTGAGCTGTTTCAACTGAAAGAAACTTGCTCTGACTGATCTTAAAATACATCGGTGCCTTTGTTTTGTCTCATGTTTATAAAAATTACTTAAATGTCCTAATTGAACTATGGCCTAATCCTGGCTTAGTCTAAACCCTGTCTGTGAAACCAGGCCTAAATGTCATTTTGAAGGTCTTTAATGATGCGTTTAGTTGCAATATCTGCCTCAGTTACTTTTATCAAAGCAAAGTCATTCAATATCCAAAAATTGTTAGTTAGCTAAAAAAATAATAATTTTTGACTATTTTGCAGTTTGTCACAAACAACTATCAATTTTATTATGAAATGTAAACATTAAAAGTCACTTTGACATTCTTTAATGTAGTTTCTGTAGCTGCCTCGGTTACTTTTAATCAAAGGAAAGTCATTCCGTGTCCAAAGCGTGTAAAAGACCTTTAGAAAAGACCAAATATCTAAAATCAGAAGTATATTAAATATTAAAATATACACAGTATATTATACATGCATTGCATTTTTATTTCATCTGTTATTAATTACATAGTTAATATAATATAGTAAATATAATAAATAGCTATATAATAAATCTGTCAAAAATAGTAAAATCATTCAAAATCTTTAGAGACCATTCTCTCAAAAATAGGTTTTTATGACAGTCACCATTTAAATAATTAATGAAGTCCAAATGAAGTTCTGATATATTTACAGTAGTAAATTTACTAAATATCTTCATGGAACATGATCTTTACTTAATGTCCTAATGTTTTTTGGCATAAAAGAAAAATGGCTATTGGTTGGCTATTGCTACAAATATATCCCAGCGACTTAAGACTGGTTTTGTGGTTCAGGGTCACATATATCAAACAAGACCAGTAGAAAGTCAAACATTTAGAAGAGCAATGACCCAGGCACAAGACCGTAGGAGAAACCGAGCAGGGTGTGAAAACCAAAGACAAATCCAGCTCTCCAGTTGATGGGGTTTTAGTGACACACACCCCCTCTGTGCTGGGTGTTGCATGTAACCTTCAGTCTGCTGGGACAGCGCTGCTTTGTGCTAAAGTTCCTCCAGCGTTCCTCTCTGATGCTCTTGTTTTTTTTTATCTGTCTCAGACATATGTCCCTCGTCACTCTGTGTTCTTATCAGTCGTCTCTCAGAGTGAGGCCTTGACCACCCCGAGGGAGGAGATGATCTTTCCACTAAATTCACTCTCTCCACTGTAGGCCCTTGTGATCCGGCGAGCTGTCACTCATCCTGACCCAGGTGACCCTTGAAGGGAAGAGGTTGAGGTGCTACGGATTACGGTGGTGTGTGTGCGTGCGCGTGTCGTTAGCTGTAAAAGTACTGCACCGTTGTGGGCTGGTGTCTTGCTGTGACAGCTGTCTGTCAAAGATGACATTTTCTCATGCAGATTTGCCCGTTGTGTGACCTTACTAAAAATTCAACCTGATATCACGCTTCCCATCCAAAGGAAACCTGTCAATTTAAACGGCAATCCAATTTACCCTCTCAAAAGGTTGAGATTACACTGATTTTATTCATTAATTTTATTGTATTAATATTTATAAGGGTTACACCTTATATTAATGTGTCATTGCTACAGTGTAATTATACATTTAAGTACTGAGCAATATTAAGTAACTACATGTATTTACTATATGGTTAGGATTAGGGTTTGATTTATGGTTACTTGCATGTAATTATGCATAATTAAGTGTTATTATAATAGTAAGCACATGCAACGTGTTGCAAGGACACCTTAAAATAAAGTGTTACCTTTATAAGTTTTTAACCCCTAAAGAAATATATAGTCCATTTGATATAATATATCATATATATTGCATAATATATCATTTAATGCATGTTTAAAATGATGAGATGAAGACTTCAGTTTTATCAGTAGCCTAATAATAGCTTTTTCAACATTGACAGCATTTGCAACCCATTTTAATTCTATTATCTGAAGGATTTCTTAGAAAAATGCAATATTTAAGGAATAAATCTGTAGATTTTATTCGGCATGAATTGATTGTGAAAAGTATTAAGGAAGTAAATAAGGCCAATTTTGATTTTTATGTCGACTTTAAGATTCACAAAGAGCATTCTAAAGTTCTTTAGGAAACCATTGATGTACTGTTGCTTTAACAAACTCAAAAACCAACACACTGAAGAATGTTTAAAGTAACAGTACTTTTTTAATTTGCAAAAAAAAAAAAATATTTTCAAGAACGATATAGTGGTTCTATTTAAGAAGCACATTATGAACATAAGGTGATCAGTAAGAAGTCACATGCTAGCAAAATAAAGTGCCATTATGCCCTTTTATATAAATGTTTGCCATACAAGTGTAAAATGGAAGCAGGAGGTGAAACCCCATACTGGTTTCATTCTGTTGAAATTATAACTTAAACAGATTCATTGGTGAGCCATGTATAAATACATTTGTGCTGTTCTCGGTTCATTTGCCCCCAAAATAATCTACAGATTCATCATTGGGGGAAATTACCCAGAGAGCCTCAGAACTACCCATTTAAAACAATGCTTCATCTACTTTCAATTACATCTAAAGCGCAGAGGAATACTGAAAAGATCCAGCTGTTGTGCCATTAACGCTTATATGGTTTGAAATGGCTCGTTTCCAGTAACTATGCTTCAAGGATACCTGTCGTACAAGTGTTTCAATTCCATGCATATTTTAATCCATTATGAGGCAACATGAAACACATGTACATGAATGAAAACACTGATTCACATACGAACCAAGAGCAAGCTCACTAGCTAAATAGATAAGGGCTGTCTACAGGCTTTGACTAAATTAATTACATTGTAAGATGCTGTTTCGAGCTAAAAACAGCTTTGAAAAAACACATTTCTACACTACAGATAAATAGATAGAAGGATAGGTATACTAGCTAGCTAGACAAAGAACAACAAAGAACAGAATGATAGACAGGAAGATGTGAAGAATGAAGGACAGAATGAACAATAGATAGATAGATAGATAGATAGATAGATAGATAGATAGATAGATAGATAGATAGATAGATAAATAGATAAATAGATAGATAGATAGATAGATAGATAGATAGATAGATAGATAGATAGATAGATAGATAGATAGATAGATAGATAGATAGATAGATAGCACGATAAGCAGAAAGATAGAACGACAGACAAAACAGCAGGGAGAACGATACATAGACAGAACGAGAAAACAAAAGAACAAATAATAGAAGGAAAGAACAATCAACAGAATGAACGATAGACAGAATGATATACAGATAAACAGAACAATAACAGAACAAATGATAGACAGAAAGAACAAAAGGCAGATATACAGACAGACAGAACACAGAATGAATTAAAGAATTTCAGACAGAATGATAGACAGCACCATATATAGATTGACAGATAGAATGATAGAATAGAACAGACAGATATACAGACAGACAGATAGCTAGAACAGACTGAATGAAAGACAGACAGACAGCATGATATATAGACAGATAGAATTGAAGAGTTCAGATGCAAAAGCCTCTAAGTGCTGTTTGAAATTTTCTTCTAAAATGAGCATTTTCATCAGGCTCCTATATCTATCTATGTTTAGTTTTTTCACTTGAATTGCAAAAGAACCTATACATTTCCATTAAAGTAAAATAAATGCACCTAGATATTGGAGCCTGATAAAAAAAATGCTAATTTTAGATGAAAATTTCAGACGGCACTTAGAAGCTTTTGCATCTGAACTCTTCAATTACAGAACACAGAATTAATGATGTACAGAACGACGGACAGACAGACAGATTTAAGCGCCTAACTCACTATTGAATTCACTGAATGGAATAAGGCATCATAACCAGGAACTCGTTTTCTCATGATGTTGTATCACATTCCTCTTTGATTTTGGGGCCATCAGCTCTAACTCTAGATGTGTGTGTGTGTGTGTGTGTGTGTGTGTGTGTGCACCTGGTATTCATCACGTCCTGGGGACCAAATGTCCCCACAAGGATAGTAATACCAGTAAATCTTAATCTTGTGGGGACATTTTTTGGTCCCCATGAGGAAACAAGCTTATAAATCATACAGCATAAAGTTTTTTGAAAATCTAAAAATGCAGCATGTTTCCTGTGAGGGCTAAGTTTAGGTGTAGGGTTGGTGTAGGGCAATAGCACATACAGATTGTACAGTATAAAAACCATTACGCCTATGGGATGTCCCCATAAAACATGGAAACCCAACATGTGTGTGTGTGTGTGTGTGTGTGTGTGTGTGTGAGAATGAGTGAATGAATGAATGAATGATGCATTTATATAGCGCTTTATTGTGTATTGCTGTACACCCAAAGCGCTTTACAATCATGTGGGGGGGTCTCTCCTCAACCACCACCAGTGTGCAGCATCCACTTGGATGATGCGACGGCAGCCACAGGACAGCGGCGCCAGTGCGCTCACCACACACCAGCTACAGGTGGAGAGGAGAGAGAGATAGAGCCAATCAAGTGGATGGGGATTATTAGGAGGCCATGATTGATAAGGGCCAGCAGAGGGAATTTGGCCAGGACACCGGGGTTACACCCCTACTCTTTACGAGAAGTGCCATGGGATTTTTTAATGACCACAGAGAGTCAGGACCTCGGTTTAACGTCTCATCCGAAAGACGGTGCTTTTTGACAGTATAGTGTCCCCGTCACTATACCGGGGCGTTAGGACCCACACAGACTGCAGGGTGAGCACCCCCTGCTGGCCTCACTAACACCTCTTCCAACAGCAACCTAGTTTTCCCAGGAGGTCTCCCATCCAGGTACTGACCAGGCTCAACCCTGCTTAGCTTCAGTGAGCAACCGGTCTTGGGCTGCAGGGTGATATGGCTGTGTGCACTTGGTATTCATCACGTCCTGGGGACCAAATGTCCCCACAAGGATAGTAATACCAGTAAATCTTAATCTTGTGGGGACATTTTTTGGTCCCCATGAGGAAACAAGCTTATAAATCATACAGCATAAAGTTTTTTGAAAATCTAAAAATGCAGCATGTTTCCTGTGAGGGCTAAGTTTAGGTGTAGGGTTGTTGTAGGGCAATAGCACATACAGATTGTACAGTATAAAAACCATTACGCCTATGGGATGTCCCCATAAAACATGGAAACCCAACATGTGTGTGTGTGTGTGTGTGTGTGTGCGCGTGCGTGCGTGTGTGTGTGTGTGTGTGTGTGCGCGTGCGTGCGTGTGTGTGTGTTAACAGTCTTGCTCGGCTCGTTGTGTTCTTCACCAGCGACTGCATTTGGAGCGGCTCCTCCGTCCACTCTCCGCCGCTGTACACCACTCCAGAGCAGCGCTGTATTGATTCCTCTACATCTGTTTGCTCTAAATGAAAAGCAGAGAATGGAGACGGTTGATGAATGTGAAAATGAATGCTGGATGACAGATCGAGTGTCCCCCTCTCTGTACAGTGCCAAGCAGTTTGCTCTGCTCTCAAATGATGGCATTTGATTTAGTCTGGCTTCTGCAAGTGTTGTCACACACAGAGAGTAGATAATCAATTTCTCTCTCCTTCTCACGTCGTCTCGTTCTTTTTCTCTTTCCTCAGATGACCAATTTACTCTCGTTCCCTGGCTTTTACTTTCTCTCTGTCTCTTTCTTTTCTGGGACATGTGCACACTCTATTCTTCCTCTTTCTCTTGAGTCTATGTTCACTGCGGCTCTCCTCTTGAAATGTTAAAGTGGCTCCTTCTCTGAATGACCAGGAAGCATTACTATGCACAGGACTCTTGAAATGACTGCAGGTGGAAACCAAAGAACATCATTTGACCGGCATTCAATATAAAGAATACTGCAGTAGCCAAGATACTGAATCAAGCAATGCAATGATGCACTGAAGGATATATATATATATATATATATATATATATATATATTCTTTGCATTTATATCTTATATCTTGGGTCTCTGATATTTTATTCTGAATATCATTTTGAATATCTGCCGTTTCTAAAATTAGTCATGGCCATATGAAGGTCTGTGAGGTGGCAGGTGAGGTGATGAGTGTTACTTTAGGCTTTTATTTTTATTTTTTATTTTTTGGCATGTGAGACAAACTGATTTATGACAGCTCAGGATTCGAAATGCCAAATATCTCATCCTGATGCCACAGGCAGCCCTCGCTGCTGTCATCTGGGCTTGATATGTGTGAATCTGCAGAAGGAAGACACTGGTCTTCAATTTAGACACCTCAACTCAAAAAAAAGAGAAGGAAAAAAAGACAGAGGAATTAAACCTCAAAAAGGATATTAACAAATATAATGTACAAGATTTAAGGGATACCGGCTTGGCATATTTTACTACAGTGAATATTTTGGGCAATTTTGGTGTAGAGACAAGTCTTCACTAAAACCTACTGAACATTTTCACTGTTGAACTTGTGACCAGAGGAGGGGGGCAAATACAGCTTTATTTAACATACATTGGCCTTTTGTAACAAGGTCAGTATAAACTGACACTATATTACTGATTTGAGAAGGAATTCTTTTTGTTGAAAAATGAAATACTACCTACAACATATCCCTATTTAAGATATTTTAACCATGTTTAATGTATTTTCAGCAAGAATTTAAAAACAAAATACATTATTTTACGTTTTGTATTAAATCAATGTTGTAGCCAACAGAAACTGCACTGTAAAAAAAAAAAAAGTTGACCCAACTTAAAATTTTAAGGCAACCAGCTTCAGCAGATTTTGAGTTTTTTCAACTTGTTGTTTTAAGTTTATACAACAAAAAGTTTAGAATCTCCTACAAAAATAAGTTGAGAACTCAAAAATCTGCTGAAGCTGGTTGCCTTAAAATTTTATGTTGGCTCAACTTTTGTATTCTGTTGTATTGGAATTTAATGATTCCAACATATAAAATATAAGTGACAACTTGCCACAAGCCTTCCACTTTACACAAAAATATGAAGCCGTTTTCAGTTGCTGAACTGGATTCTTCAACTGTTCAACATTGATAATAATAATATATATTTCTTGAGCAGCAAATCAGCATTTTAGAGCGATTTTTGAAAGTTCACGTGACACTGAAGACTGTAGCAATGTTGCTGAAAATTCTGCTTTCCATCACAGAAATAAATTAAATTTTCAAATTTATTAAAATAGAAAACCGTTGTAATAATAATAATATTATTTTACAATATTGCTATTTTATTTTTGATCAAGTAAAAGCAGTCTTGGTAAGCATGACACCCCCCTTGGTAAGCATTTTTTTTTGGAATTGTTTCAAACTTTTCACCTCCAGTGTATATAATTTTAATTACAAGTACAAAATACAAAAGTTTAAAACAATTTCCAAATGAAGAGCACGCATTTTAGTTCAGAATCTCTTTTCCATGCGTTTTTCCACCCTTCATTTCTATATCCCTTTCTCTCTTTGTTTGCCAGTCTGTCTTTCAGTCTCTTGTTTCCTTCTCCCTCAGCTGTGGTCATGAGGCAGCGGTGCACAGTCTCTGAGCTTCACTCGGGTTGCCATGTATGATCTCCATCTGTCTGGCATCCACGGTCCAGCTGTGAGCCAGCCTGAGTGCTGTCACACACTGAAAGAGTAAACACAAGGATCTGGCAACCCACAGATCTCCTCTCTGACATGACGGACTGGCAGAGCTTTCCAGCACTGGGCACAGAAACCATTACAACATGAGTAAGATGCTTGAAAAGACATGGTGGATGAGCAGCATCTATAAACTAGAACAGATGCAGAATCACTGGCCGTTCATATTCAAAATGTGTTGCGTAATATGTTGGCTCAAATAACGGGGGCATGTAATTGAAATTTGATTGCTTGATGTCTGTCTCTCAATCTGTGCTGACACATGTTAAGTGACAGATGTTTGAAAAAATGTGAACTTAAGTTGTTATATAAACATGACAAACATTGTAAACTGTGTGGTTAAAATTAACATGCAGTGTAAATTGACCCAATTGATTGGGCACAAATATACATTATTCCAAAGGGGGGGAAAAAATCTGATATTTTTTCACCAAAATATAATTTCCCTGCTCCAAGTCAAGCAGAGAAAAGGGCTGTTACAGTATGGTATATAATAAAATAAAATGATATAATTTGTATTATATGTGAAAGGTTTAAATTAAACAACATTTAAATCATATATTTTTTTCAGTTTTATAGTAGGCCTATACTATATTATGTATAACTTTAATACCTTAAATAAAAACATTTAAATTAAATTGTTGTTGTTTATTAATACATATTTTGATACTTGAATTACAATACGAAAATTATTATTAATAATACTCGTCCTACTACTGCAATAATAATAATAATAACAACAACAATATTTAAATTTTAAACTTGTATATATTTTAAATGATATTTTATATCATATAATAATATATTAATTATATTTTAAAGTTTATAAAAATTTAATTGTTCAATACAGATTAAAAAAAAAAAAATCCATTGTAAAACACCATTTTAAATATTGTGGGACTATTTTATTTTGAACGCCATGCGTATGTGTGTGCATGAGACAGGATGACACTGAGAAAAAGGAAGAAAATATGATCTTTCAAATGCAGGAGGGATCAATGCTGGAAAGAAACCTGAATCTTCCCTCTCCACCCTCCCATCCGGAAAGCGTGGCATTTTACCCCCTAATGTGCCAGGCATGCCAAACTAGTTCTCTTTTGTGACTAAAACATATAAGTGCGGAACTTGCTTATATCACGACTGAACAAAGCAAAAATATTACAGGCAACCGACAAAAGCTAAGTGCACTTCCCGTTTGTGCATGCAAGTATCTGTTGATTTGTGTTCATTGTTGGGTTTCTGTCGACTTGCCCTTTGTCCTTGACAAAACACACAATTCAACATTTCCATATTTGGACAACAGACGTGTTTTGGTGTTCACAAGTGGCTTCGGTTGGAATGCCAAGGCTGGCAGTGGATTCACACATCTGTGCTGGAGCTGATAGGGACATGCTAACACTGCCACATCACTCAGCTGAATTGTGTGTGTGTTTGTGTGTGCGAACGTGTTTGTGTGTGGAGTGTGCTTTTCATTGTTTAATCTATTATACCAGAGAGGCGCACAGATGAGTGGCTGGGTTTAGGCAGGTCAAAACAGGATCAAGTTCACAATTATTGCCATTTTGAGCTTCTGGAAATCAAAGGCTATTCTTGGCATGGTAGGTAGTCATTAGTAAAGAACACTGTTTATTTTTTAGCTTATTTAACAATTAGAATCACATTTAGGTTCTTGATTCTTCGTGATTTGTAAAATAATACATCTTGCTACTTGCATCACATAACCAGTGTCATATGTATGGCTTTTCTGTCATAGTAAACTTGCTCGGTAGCGCACCTGGTACAGCACTGCACTGCAATTGCAATGTGGAGCGTTTGGGTACGGGTCCCCTAAATCATGAGTCACAATAAAAGAGCTCAAAGACTTTTAGAAGCAAAGGTAAAATGGCATGGTTGCTTCAGCAAATGCGTTTTTACTCACTAGGCATTTAATTTATTTTTTGGGATAATTTTTTTTTTATTGTTTTTCGATAGAAAGGGTCATGAACAATTGTAATCAAAAACAAATTGCCTGCAAAAAAATTGGGAGAGAAAAAAGAAAATTAAAAAATACAATAAATAATAATAACTAAATTCATGACAATGACACACTTAGGATAGATAGAGTAGCACATAGATCATCAGATGTTGAAAATTCTAATTATACCCCAAATAAAATTATACCATCTTGAAGTTTTTCTGTCAAATCATCTGCAACAGCTTCCCATGCCTCAAGGGTTGAGGCTCTAGCTTTATTTATTCTGGCTGTTGAAAGTCCTAACATTACTATATCATGAAACCTTAGTAGCCAGTGTCGCACAGATAAAGTATGAGGAGGGAGCCATCTTTGTGCAATTATCTTTTTCGCAAATGTTAGTCCTGCCAAACAGATCTTTCTTTGTAGTTCTGTGAAACCTAAACTGGAATCATCACTGGAGCACTACTGGTTGCAATGGTATATCTTTTCCTATTATATCAGTGTCACATGTCGGTTTTCCTTTCAGTTCTGTTTTGACCTTATTTGGTAGTTCCTGTTCTGATTTAGTTAATTAGTAATCATCATTTAGTCTTGTCACCTGTGTTTGATTAATTATCTAGTTTGCTCCTTTGTTTCCTGTTTCTTTATAAGCATTCAGTTTTGTCCCAATCCTTGTCGGATCTTAAGTTAATATTGGTTAAAGTGTGTTGATGCAAATAAATATACCTTTTGTTATTCGTCGTTGTGGGCGCCCCTTTACTACAACCACCAACCGTTACAGAAGATCCGACCGCTTACCGAAGACGAGATCTGCTCAGCATGCTTGAGCTTGTGCCCGTCGTTTGCGGGGGTTCACGCCGCCGTTCGCGGCTCGCCCCTGCCCGTGCTGCGTGGGATGTCGGGCTGCCTGTCGCGGCTTACCCAGGCCACCCGTTTTGGGGAGAACGGGTCGCCATTCGCCGCACGCCCTTACCCACCGCCCAAGAGAAATTCGCTCCGCCTGAGACGGCGAGGAATGTTCCGCCCGCGGCGAGGAGGATTCCGCCGCAAGGGGCGATGAACGTTGCGCCGTCGGCGACGAAGAGGATCCCGCCGTACACGGCGATGAATGTTCCGCCCGCGGCGAGGAGGATACCGCCGCAAGGGGCGATGAACGTTGCGCCGTCCGCGACGAGAAGGATTCCGCCGCCTATGACGGATCACCCCGAGCCGCCGAGGGAAGAAGTTCAGGTACCAGTGGGGATTTTAATTGAGTTTGAGGGCATGTCATTCCCTCCAGTCCCTGCTCCTCGCCAGTGCCATCCAGTCCCTGCTCCTCGCCAGTGCCATCCAGTGTCTGCTCCTCACCAGTGCCATCCAGTACCTGCTCCTCGCAAGCGCCCTCCAGTGCCAGCTCCTCGCCAGTGCCTTCCAGTGCCTGCTCCTTGTCTGAGCCCACCAATTCCGGCACCTCGCAAGTGCCCACCTGAGTTCCCGCTGGTCCCGTCCAGCCCACCTGAGTTCCCGCTGGTCCCGTCCAGCCCACCTGAGTTCCCGCTGGTCCCGTCCAGCCCACCTGAGTTCCCGCTGGTCCCGTCCAGCCCACCTGAGTTCCCGCTGGTCCCGTCCAGCCGTCCTGAAGTCCCGCTGGTCCCGTCCAGCCCACCTGAGTTCCCGCTGGTCCCGTCCAGCCCCGCGCCTCCCGTGCGCCCTCTAATGTCCGCGCTGCAAGAGCGCCCTCTAATGTCCACGCTGCAAGAGCGCCCTCTAATGTCCGCGCTACAAGAGCGCCCCTTTGAATCCGCGCTGCCAGAGCGCCCCCAAGTGTCCGCGCTGCCAGAGCGGCCCCAAGTGTCCGCGCTGCAAGAGCGCCCTCAAGTGTGTGCGCTGCAAGAGCGCACTCCGGCGTCTCCGCTGGTCCCGTCCAGCTCTCCTTCGTCTCCGCTGGTTCTATCCAGCTTCGCGTCTCCCGTGCGCCCTCAATTGTCCGCGCTGCAAGGGCGCCCTCAAGAGTCTGCGCTGCAAGAGCGCCCTCCTGTATCTACGCTGGTCCCGTCCAGCTCTCCTTCGTCTCCGCTGGTTCCGTCCAGCTCCGCGCCTCCCGTGCGCCCTCAAGTGCCCGCTCCTCCGGAGCGCCCTCAAGTGCCCGCTCCTCCAGAGTGCCCCCAAGAGCCCTCTCCTCCAATATGGCCGCCTGAGGGGAACTTTCCCAAAGAAATTTTGGGGGGGGGCCATATAGCCTCAGTTTGTGTGGCCAGGCCAAAGGCCAAGGCCACAAAGGACCCAGATCCGCCATGGTCGTCCAAGGACCCAGATCCGCCATGGCCTCCCGAATCTCCAGTCCCGCCATGGTCTCCCGAATCTCCAGTCCCGCCATGGTCTCCCGAGTCTCCAGTCCTGCCATGGCCTCCCAAGGCCCCTGATCCGCCCTGGAGGCTTCCCTGTTCTCCTCCCTGTCCTGATCCTATGCCAGCCTCCAGGACGCCCGCCCCCCCTCCCCGATGTTACGGTGCGGGACGCACCTACCGGGAGGGGGGCGATATCTGTCACATGTCGGTTTTCCTTTCAGTTCTGTTTTGACCTTATTTGGTAGTTCCTGTTCTGATTTAGTTAATTAGTAATCATCATTTAGTCTTGTCACCTGTGTTTGATTAATTATCTAGTTTGCTCCTTTGTTTCCTGTTTCTTTATAAGCATTCAGTTTTGTCCCAATCCTTGTCGGATCTTAAGTTAATATTGGTTAAAGTGTGTTGATGCAAATAAATATACCTTTTGTTATTCGTCGTTGTGGGCGCCCCTTTACTACAACCACCAACCGTTACAATCAGACACTAGGCATTTCATTTCTGAACTACCGCTATACAAAAACAATGTAATAAAATGTTTCCAGATTCATGTTCATCATCTTCATATAAAACTGGAAAACTGCTTTTTAGTGCCACTCACTAGACGTTTTCATTTGAATGTGTCATGAAGTGTGCAAGAATCAATGCAATATTTTGCTTTAATACTTTTTGAAAAAACTGTGACTACTTGTATCTGCTTGTTATATCCTGCGTTTTATTGACATACGGTAGGTTGGTTGGGTTACATGCTCATAAATGTGTAAACAGTGTTGTGTAAAAAAAAAATGGTTGTGACATTGAAAAATCACACCCCAACATTTATGCAATAATGGCAAAATTATTACCCAATATATAATTTAATCACGATGATAAGATTTCCAATGCCTTTCGCCAAATGTTTCTTATTTAAAGCAATGGAGGACCCTGCACATTGAAAAAGGTCCTGAGCAAGTGTCAATACGTGACGAGTTGGGAGTGAGAATGTGTTGCCTCTCGAACTGCTGAAACCATCACAACTTTAAAAAAAAAAAAAGCACCAGAACTTAACCATGCCACAACCATAAACCAAAGCACTTGCAGAAGTACACTCTTAATTCTCATCTCTGCATGTCTCCTTTTCTCTAGCTTGTCTCCTAATCTTTCTAATAAACATGGCATTGTATACTGTGAATACTGTTGGCTCTGTGACAAACTGCTTACACTCCTGTATCGTAAGATGTTTTGGATAAAAGCACCTGCTAAATACATAAATGTAAATTATTCTGTCCATATACTGATATGAGTTAAGAAATACATGACATTTAGAGAGAAAAAAAAAACTCAACCATCATCAGGATTCTGTCTAAGATAAATTGTGTTGATTTTCATTTACTAGTAGAAGGTTGACAGAGCTGTGAACCAGCCACTGGGGCAATGTGACAATGTGAGGGATAAGTGTTTGAGTTCAGCATCTGACACACTATATCCTCCTCTCTTCTCCTGTCTTATCCTTCACTGTCTACAAAAATAGTAGCAAGGCCAAAAAAATAAAACTGGGTTAAGTTATTGTACTTGTGTATCTGTTTGCATTCATACTGGCAGTGGTGGAGGTAACGAATTACAACTACTCACGTTAAGTGGTTTTTTCGGGTACTTGTACTTTTTTGAGTATATTTTTAAAGCTGTACTTTTACTTGTACTTAAATACAAATTAAGCAAAATAATCTACTTTGTTACTTTTAAATCATAGTTAGTTACTGAGTACGCCCACAATTTCAATTGATATTCAAACCTTTGATGGGACTTCAGTAGACAATAAAGATATCCGATCTTTATTGTCCGATCTGCAGCAGGTTTTGAAGAGCTGCTCGGACAGAGAGGAAGCTACCGTAGGCCTATATACACCGATACATGCTGGGTCAATGCTCTCTCCTCTCCGACAGTGAGTTTACAATACATACAATACATTTCACTACATGTCGTACTATGTATGTATATGTATGTGACAAATAAAATTTGAATTTGAATTTGAGTTTGACGTTTGACACGCATCGGCCTGCTGTCAATTACAGAGTCTGAATTTCCACGCAGGATTGCAGGTATTTCCGCATAATTTTAATCATTCCTGCGCTAATGTGGCGAGCGCATTATTGTAACATGAGAACACAGTCATGTAATCTCAGAAAGGTGGATGCCAGCTCTCAAATAGGCCTAATTTATACAAATGAACTGCCTGTCCTCTCACTCCTATAATAAGTGTGCAGACTGTGTGCAATCGCGATCTCACTGTGCTTTTAAAGTAGAAATTATTTTTCTTTGCTCCTGGATTAAACTTTGTCAAAAGATATCAACCATTCAGAATAATTCCATGCCTAACGGATGAAAATCTTTATTGGCTGTAAGCAAAATGCACCAGAAAGTCTTTCCACAATCAAAAATGGAACTTTAATTTCTTTACAATGTAAGTTTATGTTAGAAATGTTTTAGAATGGGATATTTGTCTGATTTGTCTTGTACATATACAGTTGGGCAAAAAAGTATTTAGTCAGCCACCAATTGTGCAAGTTCTCCCACTTAAAAAGATGAGAGAGGCCTGTAATTTTCATCATAGGTACACTTCAACTATGAGAGACAGAATGGGGGGAAAGAATCCAGGAAATCACATTGTCTGATTTTTAAAGAATTTTTGCAAATTATGGTGGAAAATAAGTATTTGGTCAATAACAAAAGTTCATCTCAATACTTTGTTATATACCCCTTGTTGGCAATGACAGAGGTCAAATGTTTTCTGTAAGTCTTCACAAGGTTTTCACACACTGTTGCTGGTATTTTGGCCCATTCCTCCATGCAGATCTCCTCTAGAGCAGTGATGTTTTGGGGCTGTCGCTGGGCAACACGGACTTTCAACTCCCTCCAAAGATGTTCTATGGGGTTGAGATCTGGAGACTGGCTAGGCCACTCCAGGACCTTGAAATGCTTCTTACGAAGCCACTCCTTCGTTGCCCGGGCGGTGTGTTTGGGATCATTGTCATGCTGAAAGACCCAGCCACGTTTCATCTTCAATGCCCTTGCTGATGGAAGGAGGTTTTCACTCAAAATCTCACGATACATGGCCCCATTCATTCTTTCCTTTACACGGATCAGTCGTCCTGGTCCCTTTGCAGAAAAACAGCCCTAAAGCATGATGTTTCCACCCCCATGCTTCACAGTAGGTATGGTGTTCTTTGGATGCAACTCAGCATTCTTTCTCCTCCAAACACGAGTTGAGTTTTTACCAAAAAGTTCTATTTTGGTTTCATCTGACCATATGACATTCTCCCAATCCTCTTCTGGATCATCCAAATGCTCTCTAGCAAGCTTCAGACGGGCCGGACATGTACTGGCTTAAGCAGGGGGACACGTCTGGCACTGCAGGATTTGAGTCCCTGGCGGCGTAGTGTGTTACTGATGGTAGCCTTTGTTACTTTGGTCCCAGCTCTCTGCAGGTCATTCACTAGGTCCCCCCGTGTGGTTCTGGGATTTTTGCTCACCTTTCTTGTGATCATTTTGACCCCACGGGGTGAGATCTTTTGTGGAGCCCCAGATCGAGGGAGATTATCAGTGGTCTTGTATGTCTTCCATTTTCTAATAATTGCTCCCATAGTTGATTTCTTCACACCAAACTGCTTGCTTATTGCAGATTCAGTCTTCCCAGCCTGGTGCAGGTCTACAATTTTGTTTCTGGTGTCCTTCCACAGCTCTTTGGTCTTGGCCATAGTGGAGTTTGGAGTGAGACTGTTTGAGGTTGTGGACAGGTGTCTTTTATACTGATAACGAGTTCAAACAGGTGCCATTAATACAGGTAACGAGTGGAGGACAGAGGAGCCTCTTAAAGAAGTTACAGGTCTGTGAGAGCCAGAAATCTTGCTTGTTTGTAGGTGACCAAATACTTATTTTACCGAGGAATTTACCAATTAATTCATTAAAAATCCTACAATGTGATTTCCTGGATTCTTTCCCCCCATTCTGTCTCTCATAGTTGATGTGTACCTATGATGAAATTTACAGGCCTCTCTCATCTTTTTAAGTGGGAGAACTTGCACAATTGGTGGCCGACTAAATACTTTTTTGCCCAACTGTAAATATCCTAGTCTGCCTAACTGCATCACTACATTGTACAGACATTACAGGTCAAAGCCATCTGATGTTCCATTTATCTAAATAAATAGGCCTAACATATGGCTCTTAAATCACTGCTTATAAAAATTTAGTGTTGTCATATTTCGAATGCCTCAACTGAATTGAGGTAATTTGTTTTATAATTTTATTATCGACAGTGTACTTGTCTTTTTTGTAAATTCAACTAAGTTTGAAATTAAGCTTCCTTGTAAGCTTTTGCAACAAAGTTACCCTATTTTAAAGACACAAATACACAGAATGAGCAAATGTTTAAGATCGAGATTTTTGTAATGGTAATTGATCAGTATTTATATGTATGTAAATGAAAGCCTATATTAAAATCTGTTCATCATATAAAGCGAATGTGTCATTTTAGTAGACTTGGATTAAACCAATTTCAAAGCTAGAACTAATAATCTTGAAATAATGATTGCCTTAAAAAAAAAAAATATATAAAAATATCTATATGGCAGTATACAGTATGTGGTAGTTTTGCCAATGGTATTGAAAATGATTGAAGTCGTCATGAAATCAACAATGACCCTACGTACTTCTTTAGTGCACATTACTATTCTTGTTGGGAACAATTGAACGGTGCAAGTCAATAAAAAAAAAATTGTCTGCCGTCGTAATCTTTAATCAAAAACTGAAAATTCGCTTCCGCTCTGGAATGGTGTTCTCGCTCTGTTGACATCAGTTTGACGGCTTGGGGAGAATCCTCTTGTTAAGTCATGACGTAAAAAATGCTGTTTCTGGGTCATTTCACTTGAGAATCCTATCTCAACAGCCTTTTATGAGCACTGTTTAATTAATGTTACATATTTAAGCCAAGCATTTAAAAATTTCCTGTGCACACTACAGTCTCCGTCTCAGACACTTATTTAAGCTGAAACACTGTCTGGCCATCTGGGATTTCAGTATGGAGATAAAGGTTAGAGTTATAATTTTTCAGTATTACATGACATTATGGGTGAATATTAGCACAGTTTGGTGTTGTCTTGGGGCGTCTGGCAGAGCGTTAGGATCCAGAAGTGGTGAAGCGTGATGTCAGACGTAACAAGCAGATATTCTTAACCACTTAACCGTGAATCTGTTATGAGCAAGGTGGAGTGGAGGTGTACCACAATAAAACCCAACCCTTTATTCAATATTCCGTTTCACTTGGAAATACATCACAACACTGAAGTCAGTTGCAACTTCTGGTTCACGAGTATTTTGGTTCACTGTTCAACCATGGTTCACTGCCAAACTCAGACAGCTCCGTCAGGCCAAAGAAGATGCTTACAGAAAGGGGGACAAAGTCTTGTACAAACAGGCCAAATACACACTGGAAAAGGAGATCAGAGTGGCAAAGAGGAATTATTCTGAGAAGCTCAGGAAAAAAATATCTTCCAGTGATCCTGCTTAAGTGTGGATAGGAATGAAGGATATCACCAGCTACAAGACACCACCCCCCAGCACTCTGGAGAATAAACACCTGGCAGACAACTTAAACGAGTTCTTTTGTCGTTTTGAACGATCACCCCACACCCGTCCTGAACACCTCTTCACACAACCATTCACACCTCCAGCAACCCCTCTCTCCCCCACATCTACAATTCAAATCAGCGAAGAAGATGTGTGCCAGGTCTTCAGGAAAAGCAAAAGAAGGAAAGCACCAGGTCCAGACGGTGTGTCACCAGCCTGCCTGAAAATCTGTGCTGATCAGCTGGCCCCCATCTTCACACAGATCTTCAATAGATCACTGGAGCTGTGTGAAGTCCCCTCATGCTTCAAACGCTCCACCATCATCCCCGTCCCAAAGAAACACAAAATTACTGGACTTAATGACTACAGACCTGTGGCCCTAACGTCTGTAGCCATGAAATCATTTGAAAGACTGGTTTTGGCTTATCTGAAGGACATCACTGGACCCTTACTGGACCCCCTGCAGTTTGCCTACAGAGCAAACAGGTATGTGGATCATGCAGTCAACATGGGACTGCACTTCATCCTGCAGCATCTGGACAGACCAGTGACTTATGTGAGGACCCTGTTTGTGGACTTCAGCTCCGCTTTTAACACCATCATCACGGAAACCCTTCAAAATAAACGAACCCAGCTCTCCGTCCCCACCTCCGTCTGTCAGTGGATCAACAGCTTCCTGACAGACAGACAGCAGTTAGTAAAGCTTGGTAAATTCACATCCAGCACTCGAACCATCAGCACTGGAGCTCCTCAGGGCTGCGTACTCTCCCCACTGCTCTTCTCCCTCTACACCAACGACTGCTCATCTAAAGACCCCTCTGTCAAGCTCCTGAAGTTTGCAGACGACACCACACTGATTGGCCTCATCCAGGACGGTGACGAGTCTGCTTACACACAGGAGGTTAAGGAGCTGGCTGTCTGGTGCAGTCTAAACAACCTGGAGCTTAGCACGCTCAAAACTGTGGAGATGATTGTGGACTTCAGGAGAAACCCCCCTGCTCTCCCCCCACTCACCATCATGAACAGCACTGTGGCTGCAGTGGAGTCATTCAGATTCCTGGGCACCACCATCTCCCAGGACCTGAAGTGGGATATTCACATTGACTCCATTGTCAGGAAGGCCCAGCAGAGGTTGTACTTTCTTCGCCAGCTGAGGAAGTTCAACCTGCCACAGGACTTACTGAAACTGTTCTACTCCGCCATCATTGAATCCATCCTCTGCACTTCTATAACTGTCTGGTTCAGCTCAGCGACCAAATCTGACCTCAGAAGACTACGGAGGGTAGTCCGGACTGCTGAGCGAATCATTGGTACAACCCTCCCCACTCTCCAAGAACTGTACTCATCCAGAGTGAGCAAAAGGGCTGGCAAAATCACTCTAGACCCCTCACATCCAGCACACTCCCTCTTTGAACTGTTACCGTCTGGTCGATGCTACAGAGCTCTGAGCACCAGAACGACCAGACACAGAAACAGTTTCTTCCCTCAGTCAATACATCTCATGAACACTCAATAATAAACGTGGAACACACAACTAATACAGTATCCATTCAACACACTCACTTATTTCATTTTTATTTTTCTCATTTCTAATTTCTAATTTGCACATACTTGACCTGTACATACATAGTTGTCTATATTATATATTGTTTTTTTTTTTTTTTTTTTTTTTTTGCTGCTTTGTACATTGGTTATTGGCTATTTGTTGTTATTTAGTTTTTATTATCTGTGTCCTGTCCTGTTACTGTCTTTCTGTTGCACTGTGGAGCTTCTGTCACTACAACAAATTACCCGTATGTGTAAGCATACTTGGCCAATAAAGCTCATTCTCATTCTCATTTTGATATTGATATTTTTCAAGGTATTGAAGTTATAAATTCCTGTATCATGAGCACTATTTCACGTACTTTGTCAGTAAGATAAAAGTGGGTTTTGTTCAAAGTAGCTATTATCCACATAGAACTTTGATATGAATGAATATTGTTTGGTAAATCATTACATAACGCCGGCTAAAAAGTAACTAGTAACTAGTACTCTGAGTAGTTTTTGAGAGGAGTGCTTTGTACTTTTACTTAAGTACTGTTTTGACACCAGTACTTTTACTTGTAATTGAGTATTACTTCAGCTATTTAACAGTACTTGTAATCAAGTACAAATTTTCAGTACTCTTTCCACCACTGCATACTGGCCTGATTTTTTTAATACATCCATTTTTTAATGTGCATCTCTTACTCTCTTTGAGAAAATATTATTCATACTGAGTTGTCGCGTTGCATTAACAGAGAGTCCAGATGGCAACTGATGCAGGGAACAACACCCCCCCTACAAACTAATGTCATTGTGCTGCAGGAAACCAATGATCCCTGACACATTTTATGTCATGAAAATGAGCTGAAGTTGGCTATACTTTAACTCCTGCAGAGAGAATTTAGCAACACACATTAATTATCAAATGCCAAATTATTGCAAACATTAAATACCAAAGCATACTAGAATGTTGTGAGCACAAGATTTTTATTTTGAAGGCATATAATCACCCTCAATCATCACACTTTAAAGTTAATTTTTTGCTATTTTATTTGCCACAGTTCTTCTGGATTTAGTCTGTCTCAGTTTGTTCTGTTTCTTCATGTCATTCCAGACAGACTGGATGATGATCAGATCAGATCAGATCTCTGTGTGGAGCACTGGCTGTCATCAGACAAAAATCTCACTGGATTATTGCAATTAATGTCAAAATTAATGTTTGGAAATGTAAACTGATATTTCCTACCGACACACAACAGCAAAAGATACAAATAACTGACTTAAAATCATTTTTAAATACTATAGTGTTGTAATAATTTTGGCCACCACTGGCCAAAATATAAGGGAATAAATATCAGGAAATAAAGCATTTTTATTGGTATAACCAAGCTGACATAAACAAATGCATGTACATACTCAAAACTAAGTTAAAGGTTAAAACTTCTGAGGCCAAAGAATTGAAAATCTGGGATTTTCCCCCCATTTAAAGATATTTAAAAAACATATCCATAAACAAATAAATAGTTAAATAAATAAATAAATGCATGCACTATTAGGTCACTAATCACATAAGCAATTTTTGGAAAACATAATGATCCAGTTTTGTCCATAAGACCCAGTATAGGCCGTCATAAAAGGAAAACTATCTAAAGGCTGAATATTAAATTATTAAATTCACTTTAATATTTTAATTAAATGCATCCATCATGTTATTATGAGGATAATATAACGTAAAATGTATTAAATAAGAAATATGCCGAATTGAATCTTGTCACCAGTGGCCTGAGACATTTGGACCTCACGGTGTATGTCCCTTAAATCGATAAGTTTGAAACTAGTACTCTTCAAAGACTTTCTTGATGATTTCAAATTTCTAAGAAATAAGTATAAAGCATTAAAAAAGCACCGCAACGGATTGAGATTAATGAAAGTCTTGTTAGACTTCAAAGCCACCGCATCAGTTATAAAACTAGAGAGCAAAGACAGAAAGGCAGCTTCAGGTTCCCTCTGCGGTTTATGTCGTTAAGAGTCGTTTTGGACCCTAGCAGTCATTTTCGAAAACAAAATGCTCATAATTAATGCGCTGCCTTTCATCACGAATGAACATCAAACAAGACACAACACTCTGTTGCTCCCAGGATGCTCTCGGTGTGTGAATCTTATTCTCCAGAGTCAACCCTTTAATCCCGCTCAACAACTAAACGCTTTCTACATTAATCTTGATAAATGAAAGCATCTCCTGAAACCCTGATTTCTCTTTAGAGTCATTGCTATTATGGTAAGAATGTTATAAAATGCTGATGGATTGCTGTTGTTTACTGATGCATTTGTTAGTTTTGTTTACTCTTAAAACGCTGAACCAACAGAAAGAAAGTTAAAGGAACGCAAATAAATGAAACCGCTGTCATTATTTACTTACTCTTTTGTCAGGTCGTCTTGTAGACGTTACCTCGTTTGGTCTCATCGTTTTTACATTGGAGTAAAATTATTTTTAAAGGGGTCATATGATGCGATTTCAAGTTTTCTTTTCTCTTTGGAGTGTTACAAGCTTTCCATGCATAGATAAGATCCCTGAAGTTGCAAAGACTAAAGCCTCAAAACCCAAAGAGGTATTCTTTATAAAAGTTAAGACTCAACCACGCCCCCCTAAAACGGCTCATTCAAACACGCCCCACATGTCTATGTCACGATGTGGGGAGATTTGCATAACCCCGCCCAAATGTATATGCAATGAAAGAAGGTGGAGCTATTATTCTCGCTGTAGTATTGTTGCTGCCGCCGGCGCCATGTCCTGGAGACGCTGTGTTTCGTTATGAAAACTTTGTTTGGGCTTCCAAAAGAGGCTTCCAACCTTATTTCCGCTTTGCTTTGACATGATCTGCAGTTCACGTAACGTTTAATCGAAGCAACCATCGTTCCATGATTCTCCAAAACGACAGAAACAGAAACAACAGAAAAAATGAACAAACAAGAAATAGCAGTAAAGAAGTAGTTTTCCAAACATTTACCTCTTACCTGGTGAAGGTATTTGAATATTTTATAATGTTGAATATTAAGAATATTATATTATGTTCATGTATTAATATTAATAATCTAAATTAGATTAACACTATTAATAAATATTAAGAATATACCTTTTAACTTTATTGTTAATTTATCTTTTCACTCTTGAAATGTGACTGTCCAAAGCATGCAAATATGAATTGACCCTTTGCAAAGAGCTTGATTAATAGATGATCTGACCAATAATTTTGCTGAATCCAACAAACAAATCAGACGGGAGAGTAGATTAACTTAGATCGACTTAGACTTGAAAAATTGTGTGTATTGATGTCTTTTTGCGGTTGAAATAAAATACCTTCCGATGTTCATTCATGTTTATTTCGTGCTTTAAGTAAATATGAAAAGACGATCGGTTCACGTGCCGCTTGAACTGAGCCTCGATCTGTCATGACATATTAAAGAGCCACAAAACTGTATTTATTGTTTGAATTTCTTTAAAAAAAAATGACAACATTTGAAAACTGAGACATTGTTTCATACCAGAAGTAACCAGCCCTGTCTTGTCTGTCGGTGTGCTGTCAGTTTCCTCTTTGCTCCGTGATGTATTTTCTCTGTGTGAGAACATGATGTGCGGTGTGAGAGAAGCATGGCTTATCGGACATAGCAACAGTAACTGAAGAGGGCAGGTTTTTGCAAAGGGTCAATTGGGTGTCTGTTGCTAAGCATCAAAGACTAGATGGTGCAATGCTTATGAATGGAAGAAAGTGCAATGTGCAATATGGCGGAATAGTCCTGCCATCCTTGTCTTCTATGTGTCCACTAAAGCATTTTTTCCAACAATTTTTCAAGCGTTGTGAGATGTGCACTTAGGACTACACATTGGCTGTTCTAGCTTGAAAAATAAGCTTTTTTAATGCTATTTGAGCATAAGAACATTTATGAATCTGTTTTCGGATTTCATTGGTAATTCCAAATATTAAATTTAATTGTAAGCTTTGTGAACAGTTTTGGAGGATTTTATGTTATTGTTTCCTGATTTAAAGAGATGTACTTGCATGACTGAAAAAGCTATTTCAAAGATGGCCATGAGTGAAATGACTTGTATTAAAGGGAGCATATAGCTGTAACATATAAGGGGCCATTCACACTCAATGCATTTTTGCTTTGAAAAAATGTGAGACACGGTCAGAGGAATGGGAAAAAAAATGCAAGGCCTCAAGAAATGTTTTTAAAGTTGTAATTTAACTGTAGATTCACATTTTTAGAATGCAATGTCATGTGTGAGACACTGCAAGAGACATGAGCACAACGGTCAAACACATCCGTCTTTACTGCATCATTTCACACTGTACACCAAAAGCTGTGATAGCCTTGCTCCAAAGCAGGGTTTTATAACCCTGGGTAAAACCAACACATTTCACAGCTTTGGTTGTGAAATGCCATTGGCTCTTGTGTCTCATCATGCTAATGTTCAGGAGTATCTTTTTGAATCAGATGTGAGCGCTTTGAGAGAGCGGGATCATTTTCAACGATTAAAATCTTATGTTTTACTCTCTTCTTCGCATAAAGATATATCGTATGGCCTCAGAAGACTTGGAATGCAACATGACTTGTTTGTAATACTTTTATACTGCTTTTTATGGTCAGTTTTTGCAATAAATACTTGTGACTGTACATTTATTGGCCTGTTACGTGTTTTATATTGTTCAGAAGTGGGTGGGTTTAGGGTAGGGGTGGGGTTACATGCTTCAATAAAAGTATACATTTATATAAAATAATTTCTACTTTTACAAATGCATACTAACCATTAAATTAAGGAAAACAACTGAAAGCAATGGAGTACCCTGTATGTCAAAAAGTGACGCTAAAGGGGTACCTTGAGCGTCAAAAAGCAAGTGTGAAACGTAGCTATACCAGGAGTTAAAAACAGGGTTTAGATCGAGGATAACCCAGGCTTAAGCGCAGTGTGAAAAGCCCTTATAAAGTAGCACAGAGGTATGGAAAAACAACTTCTGTGTGAAAAGTACAAAGACAGTTTACTCAGTTTTTATTTTTGATTGAACAATCCTCTTTTCTACTGTCTGTCCAGGATAAATATATTTATTTGAAACATCCTCAAGTTCATTAGTACTTTCTGTTCATTAGATATTTCGCTCATAGCTGTCTCATTCACCAACAGAAGTTTTTAACTCGTGCCTGATTAGTGGTCCTGAAAAACAGGAAACGACTGAGCGTGATCAAGAATTAAAATGAAGTCGACAAAATGAAGCCAGATTCCAGACGAAACTCAAGATGAGAAAGCTTTTGTTTTGATCTAAATAAATATTGGTTAATTTGTTACAGTTCTACTCCTGAAAGCGCACAAATGATGATTAAAGGAGGTAAATTTCCCCCTGGTCTTGAGAGCGGCACAGATTTATCTCAGAAGAGATGTGAGAGAGAGTCAGTACTTGTGTTAATTTCTCACTCCAGAATGAGAATTATTGATTCAGTACTCCCTGTGTTCTCTCCCAGGATGCTTTGCAAATGATCACATAAATCATAAAATGTAATTAGATGTGCACCATCTGCTGGAATAATTTTTCGTGAGGGGAATACATGCTGGTTTTAATATCTGAAAATGAAGCAACAGTTGCATGGAGTCTTTTCAGAGATGTAAGGGTCTGAAAATTGAACCCTTTGACGTCAAGTTGAAGTCTTTTTCACACATTTACGATTTCACTTACTTGTACATAGCAGTGCAATTTTTGGCAACTCAAAAACTAAATTTGTATTATTTTAGTCACTTTGCATGGCTTTAAGACCATGCAGAATGGAAGTCATGATCAGTCATGGCAAGTAACTGAACTGTAATATCCTTCCTCTCTCTAATAATATTTTTTCGTATTATTTAATCATATATCATATTATACAAATGGTCTGACTAACATTCCCACAGGGATATATGATTGCATCATCAACCTTGACCTCTAATTATGAGAACAATTCTCATCAAGAGCTAATTAATTTCTGTTTATTTCTCTCTTTTGCCCTTAGGTAGACATATTGCAATATATGGCTCTCATTCTAACTAGCCATTGTCCTTTTTTTTTTTTTTTTTACACATTCGGTTGGCTACCACTGAAAGAGACTAGATGAATTTATCAGTGGATGCATGGTTATAATGTTCAAATTGGTTCATTTTTCTTGTCCATTTATGCCATAAAACAATGTGATCTAAGATCAGCAGACTTAATTGAGTTGCACTTATCACTCAACTTTATCTCTTACGCTTCTCTTAAAATTCCTTGGGAGAAATAAAAAATAGGCACAAATGAGACACTTGTTGGCATATAGTAAGAATATAGAGCTATATAATGTCGGCATCTTTTCTCAGATGCTTTGGTCTCGGGAGAACTGTTCATACTGAAATCTCTGACTATCGGTGGCAGACTTTTTCAAAAGAAAATAAGGCAGCAGATTTGAACTACAGTCTGTTTGCTCTCAGTTTGATCTCATTGCTGTGATATAAAAAATATCTTATTTGTGTTTTTTTCATTCCTATAGGAAGACAAAGCTCTATTGGAATGATTTGTGAATAGAAACTTGAGTGCTATTTTTGAGACAAACAGTTTGAAAATAGCATAGTATCTACACAAAACCTAACCGACAGTGTTAACAGAATTAAAAGTGAAATGGAAAATGCATTTACTGAAGCTACCCTGCCATTTTAGCTTGCTCTTTGAGCTCTTTTATTGTGAATTTTGTCTTATGGGACTCATACAACCCTATACCAAGCAAGTTTACTGAGAAATCATAATTTGTGTGAAAAGGAATTTAAGTTGGTGTTTTACTGCCACTGTTCATTTCAGATGGAAACAGTGATTTCTATTGGAGTTTGTAGCAAAAAGGTTTTGTTGTCTTGTTGTGAAGCTCTTGAAATCCAACGTATCCCTTTCAACGAATGTCACACAGAAGCCTTGATTGTCTCAACTCTCATTACACCCTTACACACACACACACACACACACTCATCTTCTTATGATTTGATTGCAAAATTATGCAGATTAATCCCAGCCTCCTATTAGGGTCTGCATCAAATTACAGGCCTAAAGCTTCAGGCACAACAATTTGTTACACATGAGTTAGATTCATTCAGATGGAACCCAATAAGTGATTTACCATTTAACAGACACATCAGAACATACTGATTTCATTTATCTGGGAGTGAATTTCAACAACGTCATTTATATCGGACTTGATGCCCTCTGCGTTGCTTGTAACTTTGTTGTGCCAGAAATTATAATGAAGTTCATTGCAAAGCATCTTCATACAAATGAAGTTGTGCCCGTAATCTATATTCAGTGCATTATGTTAAAATGTAAAACTATAAAAATAAATAGAAACCAGCACAAGCCCATTGTCTTCAGAAGAACTATTACACAGGCTAAAGTTGTTTGCCATTATGCATTACATTCTACAACCCGCTAAATAAAATCAATCTGAAAGTAATATTCCTCACCTAGCATTGTTTCTAAGGTGATTTGACCTGACAAAAATATAATTGCTGATTCTTTACAACAGAAGTATTCTGTGAAAGAAGATAATGAGTGGAATTATAACAAAGGGAACTGAATCCTGTGTCTCCACCTGCATCTGTTAGAAAACATTGCCTGCGAAACACAGGTGTTACAGAAGTGGTCAGGACACAGAGGATTAGTAAATAAAGCAGGATGTATAGCAGAGGGAAAATGGCAGTTGAAGGTGAGAAGAGACTTGATACTGAATGTGTATGGAGTGGGGTGTGTGCTTATGTAGTGCGGAGTTGATTGGGTGCTGTTGAGGTGCAGGTGGCTGTGATTCAAAACTCAGGTGACAGAGATCGCTGTGATGGGTTGGTGATGGAGCCCGGCTGATCTGTGACATTACCCCCCTCTCCATGACCCGCTCCAGAGGGCCGAGAGGCCCGACAACGTTGTGGTCTACCTCTGGGTCTGGGTGCTGGTCGATAGGGGAAATTAGTGTGGAAGTCAGTGATGAGAGCTGGGTCCAGGATGTCGTCTTTGGGAACCAACGACCTCTCCTCTGGGCCATACCCCTCCCAATCCACAAGGTATTCCAGCTGACCACCACGGCGTCGGGAATCCAGGATTGTTCTGACCTTGTAGATGGCTCCATCCTCCAGAATCAGTGGGAGTGGGGGTTACGGTTTCAGAAGGGAGACATGGAAGGTGGGATTAATTCTATAATGTGAAGGTAAATTCAACTGAAAGGTGACCGGATTAATCTGTCTCCAAATGGTGAAGGGGCCAACGAATCTGGGAGCGAGCTTCTGCAAGGCAGGCGCATCTTGATGTCCTTCGTTGACAGCCAGACCTTCTGTCCTGGTTGGTAATGAGGAGCATTGGACCTACGAAGGTCTGCTGTCACCTTGCTCCTGCGGATAGCTCGTTGCAGATGGTGGTGTGCATCGTCCCAGACCCTCTCGCTCTCTCTCGGAACCAGTAATCCACCACCGGGACATCCGAGGGTTCCCCGGACCAGGGGAACATGGGTGGCTGGAAGCCGAGCATGCACTGGAGTCCAGTAGAGGGCTGACGAAGGGAGTTTTGGGCGTACTCGGCCCAGCCAAGGAACTGGTTCCAAGAGTCATGATGGCCATGACAGAAGGTTCGTAGAAAGCGTCCGATTTCTAGGATCTTCCTCTCCGTCTGCCCGTTTGTCTGAGGGTGGTATCCAGACGATAAACTTACGGTCACACCTAGGAGCTTGAAGAAGCTATTCCATACTTGGGAGATAAATTGGGGACCTCTGTCTGACACTATGTCCTCGGAGAGGCCGAAATACCTGAAGACATGGTTGAACATCAGTTCTGCTGTTTCCATTGCCGTGGGCAGACCTCTGAGGGGAATCAGTCGGCAGGACTTGGCGAATCGATCCCCAACCACCAGAATGCATGTGTTACCGTTAGAATCTGGCAAGTCAGTGATGAAATCAACCCCTAGGTGTGACCATGGCCGGTTGGGAACGGGCAGCGGGAGGAGTTTGCCTGCTGGAAGATGGCGAGGACTTTTGGAGATGGCACACTCTTCACAACCCTGGACGAACCTTCTCACATCCCTAGCCATATTGGGCCACCAGTAGCGGTCCTTTAGCAGCTAGAGGGTAGCGTTGGCCCCAGGGTGGCCAGTGCCCAGTGATGAGTGCACCGAGTGATTGAGGGGAGTGCGTTGAGTTTGTGTAACATACTGTGCACCTGGAGGACAGCCCGGCGGAGTGGCAGTGGAGGCATTGGAAGAGGGAGCGGATTTGGGATTCCACTGGATGGGACTGACAAACATACTTTCAGGGATGATGGGTTCCTTGACTTCCTCATTCTCTTCGGGAGCAAAGGGGCGTGACAGGGCATCCGCTTTGGTGTTCTTGGGTCCTGGGCGATAAGAGATGGAGAAATTGAAGCGTGTGAAGAATAATGCCTGTCTGAGCATTGGCATCCTCCGAAGTCCTCTGAGGGGTTGGCATCATCTTTCTCAGGTGTTCGGTCATCTCAGATCATTTAAGTGTTGGATCCAGACTGAAGCTTGTCATTCCTAGTTACCACGGGATGTTAATCAACAGAGAAACAAATAGAGACATAATTAGCGTAGCTGCTGTTCCATCTAAGCAAAAATGATTTGTTCAACCCAAGCTAAAGAATAATAATAAACGTACATTTGATCAGATATAACTGCAGTACAAGATTATAAGATGCATTATGTGAATGCTTGGCTAAAGAGATGTGTCTTTAATCTAGATTTAAACAGAGAGAGTGTGTCTGAACCCCGAACGTTATCAGGAAGGCTATTCCAGAGTTTGGGAGCCAAATGTGAAAAAGCTCTACCTCCTTTAGTGGACTTTGCTATCCTAGGTACTACCAAAAGTCCAGAGTTTTGCGACCTTAGGGAGCGGGTTGGATTGTAGCGTGGTAGAAGACAAGTTAGGTACGCAGGAGCTAAACCATTTAGGGCCTTATAGGCAAGTAATAATATTTTGTAAATGATACGGAACTTAATAGGTAGCCAGTGCAGAGACTGTAAAATTGGGGTAATATGATCATATTTTCTTGACCTGGTAAGAACTCTAGCCGCTGCATTTTGGACTATCTGTAGCTTGTTTATTGAAGATGCAGGACAACCACCTAGCAGTGCATTACAATAGTCCAGTCTAGAGGTCATGAATGCATGAACTAGCTTTTCTGCATCAGAAACAGGCAGCATAATGGCACCACGGAGATGTTCCAAGGCTGCTAAAAAGAGAGGAAAGGGATAACGGAACTTGACAGTGATGTTGTTTAAGGCCTGGTAGTCTATGCAAGGCCGCAAGCCTCCGTCCTTCTTGTTGAGGAAAAAGAAGCTGGAAGCAGCAGGGGACGTGGAAGGGTGGATGTAGCCTTGCTTAAGAGCCTCTTCAATATACTCCTCCATCGCTTTCTGCTCTGGGAGTGATAACGGGTATATCTTACCCTTGGGCACTGACTCACCCGGTAACAGATCTATCGCGCAGTCCCATGGCCGGCGAGGTGGCAATTGCGAGGCCTTCTTCGGGCAAAAGATGTCACTGAAGTGGGAGTAACAGTTCGGGATGTCCACGGATTGTTTTTCGATGGGGCTTTCAATGGACGTGGAGTTAAGCGATAGGGTCTGTTCGTCTCGTCGTGGAGGTTGAGTTAGGTGAGGGAAACAGGCAGGAAAGCATTGTTTACCCCACTCCAGGACATCTCCCGAGCGCCAGGATATTTGAGGTTCATGAAGTGCAAATCAGGGTCTGCCGAGGATGATATCAGTGGTGGCTTCCTCCAGAACCAGTAAATGCAGATCCTCTTCGTGCAGGAGACCTACTCGAAGGTGTACAGGACCAGCCGGGAGCTTGACATTGTGCCGACTGAGAGGTTTTCCGGTTACTGAGTGGACCTGGTAGACTTTGGAGTTATGGGTTGTAGGGATCTTGAGCTGGAGGCAGAGGCTCCCGGATATGAAGTTCCCGGCAGAACCCGAGTCGAGAAGGGCATGGACTGGAATGGAGACGTTGGGTGCAATAAGCGTTACCACAATAATAAGGGGTTTCATATTTTGTGGGACAGGTTGAATAGCACTCACCAACCATCGTGGAGGTCGAGTGGGGCATGTGGAGATCATATGCCCTGAATTTCCACAATAAAGGCAGAGTCCTCTCTTGAGTCGCCTCTGCAGCGGCAAGGGTTCGAAATCTTAAGGCATACTCATTGGTGGACACCTGTCGGAGATGGTACAGCTGGTCACTAATGGAGGTGTCACCAGAGGGCCTTCCGAAAACTTCTCTAAAATGAGCGACAAAGTTATCAAATGACTGAGTAACATTACCCGATTGAGCCCAGATCGTCTCAGCCCACTGAATCACCTAGCTGGAAAGGAGAGAGATGATGAATGCGATCTTGTATTTTTCTGTGGGATATAAGTAAGGTTGCATCTCAATGGAGAGTGAACATTATAACAGAAAACCGTTGCTGTGACAACAGGTTTTTGCTGTGGTATGATCACAAGTTGCTGAGTGACAATCTGCACTTTCAGATATGAAAGACTGATGGGTTTAGGAGACAACTAAATTTTGTGTAATGGATGGAGCCAGTGGAACCTATCAGGACAGAAGTACATAAATCTGGATTATACCTTGTAAATTCACAGGAAATTGAACCAAGTTATGAACCATAGTTTTGGTGGGTCTGAAGAAAATGGTCTACAGGAAAATTTGAGGTTAAAAATTATTTTACCCCCCCCACCCCCACCCCCCAACCTCAATTATATTATTTTACAAAATTGAATGTCAGCTGTGTCTCAAGGTGTGTGGTATGATAAAATCTTACATCACAGTGTGAATAAATTGACATCGTGGTAATGATATATAGATTATGTTGGAGAGGTAATGGTTTATATAAAATGGTTTATATTTTAAACAGATGTGTGGTAATAAACCAGTGCATTTAAAATAAATAAATAAAATGGTTTATATTTTAAACAAATGTGTGGTAATAAACCAGTGCATTTAAAATAAATAAATAAAATGGTTTATATTTTAAACAAATGTATGGTAATAAACCAGTGCATTTAAAATAAATAAAATGATTTATATTGTAAACAAATGTGTGGTAAGAAACCAGTGCATTTAAAATAAATAAAATGATTTATATTTTAAACAAATGTGTGGTAATAAATCAGTGCATTTAAAATAAATAAATAAAAATTGTTTTGATTCTGACTTGTACTGCTCCATTTTGTTTTATTGTTCTCTTGTGTAAGTAACATAAACCAGTATATATACACACACTCGAGGTGGCCTAGCCATAGTTTGTGACAACTCTATGAAAAATTTGAAAGTATTAGACGATATGACAGGTAAGTAGGTTTGGCCTTGACAGACTACATCTGCCTACACTGCTGTTGCAGAACATGTACAAAGACTTACTGCTAAACGCATCCACAGATATACATCCCACCAACACAGAAGACAAGCTGCACAAACACAAGACACACACCTCCTAACAATGCAGATCTACCGCTGTTGCTGCAAAGAGCCATGGCCCATGCTCATCATACCAGCTCTGTGTGGCAGAACCATTGTGTTTGAATGGTGTACATGCAGCTAATGAACTGACTTACTATGTGTACCTGCAATAGCTGAACTAGAATAGTTTATATTTTCATACAGATTTATATACTGTGTGTGTGTGTGTGTGCATGTTTATGTGGTTTATGAGGACACAAATGTGTATAATGACATGGGTATGACAGAGGTATTACAATATGAAGGTGGTTTATGAGGACACTGCCTATGTCCCCGTAATTCAAAAGGCTTAAAAAACATACTAAATGGTGTTTTTTTGAAAATCTAAAAATGCACAAAGTCTCCTGTGAGGGCTACGTTTAGGTGTAGGGTTGGTGTAGGGCAATAGCACACACAGTTTGTTCAGTATAAAAGCCATTACGCCTATGGAGAGTCCCCATAAACCACAAAAACCAACATGTGTGTGTGTGTGTGTGTAAGCAAACTGTAACTTTTATATAACATCAAATGTCCCCAAAGGATAATAATACCAGTATATTTTGACTTTATGGGGACTTTTTTTTTTTTTTTTTTGGAAAATCAAAAATAGCAGAAGGGGGTAGGGTTAGGGGATATAAAGTACAGTTTGTATAGTATAAAAACGATTTGCCTATATAGAATCTCTCCATAAAGCATGGAAACCTGCGTGTGTGTTTATACGCTAATTGTATATCAAAGCCATGTCTGTCTGGGTTTGGTTTAGAAATGCACTGCTATGTGTGCCATTGCTGAAGGCAAAAGTTTACCATTGGCAAAACAAGTATGCCATGTAGGGAGCTGATAGAGAGAGAGAAAGAAAATGAATGAGGTTAGATAGAGCGAGTTTGTGAGTTAATTGACTGACAGATGACGTGCCAAGGACCAATCAGCTTGCACAATGTAGAGCTTTAAAAAATCATTTGTGTGCACTGTTGAGGTCAGGTTTGATTCTGTGCTATTGGTTCCACCACTGATTCTGAGAACTGTTATTTCATGGCTTGTTATGACTCTGTCCTTCACCCTTTGACACCTTAATTATACTTTGCATGTACAAAAATGCAACAGCATCTTGCATTACTCACACGTGAACAAATATCGGCTGTGCATCTTCAGTGCATTCAGGTATGAGCATTTCTTTTATTACACACACACAAAGCCATTACCATGAGGGACGCTGGCACACACTCACGACAATGATAGCTGGGCTCGGAAACAACAGACACGCTCAAAGTCATGAGCATGCACCCTGAAGGACAGCCTCCGCACCTGAGAAAAAGAAGTAGCCTTCTCTGATGTTGCCCATTAAGTGTGTGATGAATGAATTCCTGCTCTTGAATCTAACAAAGCCAGCCTACCTTGAAAAGCCAGACTTAAATCAATAACACATTCCACTTATTTGCATCACAACCCTGACCCCTATTCTGGGGGAAAAGTCTTCTCTTAGCATTCATCTGGGAGATGAGTGGTATGACCCCATGTTTCACGGTCACGTGAGGATAAATCTGAAATGAAGCACAGCCTTATTTCACAACTAGATTCTAATGAACTGGCAAATTACAGAACCATTTCAAATCTTTCGTTTATGTCTAAAATTTTAGAAAAAGTTGCGCCTGCTCAACTGTGCTCCTTCTTGCAAAAGAATTATCTCTATGAAGAATTTCAGTCAGGTTTCAGGCCTAACCATAGTACAGAAACTGCACTTGTTAAAATTACAATTGACTTGCTTCTTGCTTCAGACCAAGGCTGCATCTCATTGCTAGTATTACTTGATCTTAGTGCTGCGTTCGACACTATAGACCATGACATACTCATAGATTCAAGATTCAAGATTCACATACACAATTATACAGGGTATAACCAGCAGTGAAATGTAGGTCAGGTCTGCTCCAAGGACAGTGCAATTATAAAGTATACAAATATTAAGAAAAAGAGAAGTAGAAAAAATAAGAGAATAAAATAAAATAAAAGATAAAAAATATAAATATAAATGTGCAGGTCAGTATGTTGTTGACTTAAATAGTAATAAGAGGAATGTGCAAAAAGAATGTGTCCAGGGTATTTAAATAGCAGCAATATGAGGTAGATAAAAATTATGAATAGCTATTGATATGGTGATATTTACATGGAAGATCGATTACAAAACTATACCGGTATTCAAGGGCAGGCTTTAAGATGGTTTAGATCCTACCTGTCCGATCGCTACCACTTTGTTCATTTAAAAGGAGAGTCATCACAATTATCACCAGTAAAGTATGGAGTACCACAAGGATCTGTCCTAGGTCCTCTGCTATTTTCACTATACATGTTGCCCCTTGGTAATATTATTAGAAAATACGGGATTAGTTTTCATTGTTATGCTGATGATACTCACCTATATATCTCAACAAGACCAGATGAAACTTCTCAACTATCTAAGCTAATAGACTGTGTAAAAAATATAAAAGATTGGATGACCAATAATTTTCTCCTATTAAATTCAGATAAGACATTATAAGACACATAAGATATTACTTATTGGACCAAAAAACAGTACACGGAATCTCTTCGATTACAATTTGCAACTAGACGGATGCACTGTCACGTCCTCTAAAGTCAAATATCTGGGTGTTATATTAGACAGCAACTTGTCCTTTGAAAATCATATTTCCCATGTTACAAAAACAGCATTCTTCCATCTTAGAAACATTGCCAAGCTTCGAAACATGCTACCTGTTTCTGATGCAGAAAAGCTAGTTCATGCATTCATGACCTCTAGACTGGACTATTGTAATGCACTGCTAGCTGGTTGTCCTGCATCTTCAATAAACAAGCTACAGATAGTCCAAAATGCAGCGGCTAGAGTTCTTACCAGGTCAAGAAAATATGATCATATTACCCCAATTTTACAGTCTCTGCACTGGTTACCTATTCAGTTCCGTATCATTTACAAAATATTATTACTTGCCTATAAGGCCCTAAATGGTTTAGCTACTGGTAGAGCTTTCTCACATTTGCCTCCCAAACTCTGGAATAGCCTTCCTGATAACGTTCGGGGTTCAGACACACTCTCTCTGTTTAAATCTAGTTTAAAGACACATCTCTTTAGCCAAGCATTCACATAATGCATCTTATAATCTTGTACTGCAGTTATATCTGATCAAATGTACATTATTATTATTCTTTAGCTTGGGTTGAACAAATCATTTTTGCTTAGCAAAATGAAAAAACAGCAGCTACGCTAATTATGTCTCTATTTGTTTCTCTGTTGATTAACATCCCGTGGTAACTAGGAATTACAGAAGCTTCAGTTTGGATCCAACCCTTAAATGATCTGAGATGACCGAACACCTGAGAAAAGATGATGCCAACCCCTCAGAGGATGCCAACGCTCAGACAACATACAGAATTACCAAATTTTGCCATAAGTTAAATATATGAAGGTTCTGCAATATATAAATATATTGTGGAAACTTAATTTCCTGTAGAGCTGCTTTGCAACGATTTGTATCGTAAAAAGCGCTATACAAATAAACTTGAACTTGAACTTGAATTCTGAAATCTGAAATGTGCTCAGCCACACATGACCAGTGTCATTTATATCTGGTTTGAATTTTGCATTTTAGTGTCATTCAACTGTAAAATCACTTATAGAATCAGCAGACTGTCATGAATGTCAGGGCAACATTATCTGAATGTAACTGCATTGCTAAACGTATCAGAGATATCTGAGAATGTACGGTCGCTGCTTCAAGCACCCATATATAAAGGGTTCAAATTTGACTGAGACATGGTCGGTCGACTTCAATACAGAGAGAGACACACATCAAAATGTAATCTTCCACAACGGGTGAGAGCAAAACAGACACAGCAATACACAAAGCCTGAGGGCTTCTTGAGAAATTGAAAACTTCATTTCTATCCAGATTGAGGGCAACATAGTGAGGTCAAAGATGTGCAATAGCCAAAAAAAAAAGAAGAAAAATGTGTAAGGAGGTTTTCCCCCCTCATCTGAGAGATTGTGAATATATTTGCACAGAACAAAAATATAATTCATTTATTTTAATCGACATGAATGCATTTTGTATTTGAGTTTATATACATGCCTGCAGTGTAAAATATGAAAACAATTTTAAGGGGGAAAATGTGAAGATGCTACTTTAAACCTGTAAGTTGGCCAAGGGCATTTGAAGCTTACATTTTGTTCAAATTTCTTTTCATTTTAGTTAAAAGTAATATGGTATAAAGGTCACACTTTATTGTAAGGTCCATTTCTCACCATTAACTATGACTTTTGCCTCAATAAACTACTAATTTGCTACTTATTAATAGTTAGTAAGGTAGTTGTTAAGTTTAGGTATTGGGTAGGATTAGAGATATAGAATATGGTCATGCAGAATATATGCTTTATAAGTACTAATAAACAGCCAATATGTTAATAACAGACATGCTAATAAGCAACTAGTTAATAAGTGAGAGTTGGTCCCTAAGTGTTATCAAAAATCAGTGTCATTAAATTGCCCTAATACATATAGCATAAAAAATCAATTACATCAGTACACTTGTGTTAGTAGTGAGTGACTAAGTGATTGTCTTTCAAGCAATCGAATGACTTTATGACTGAATCGCTGAATTATTTATTCAGAAACACTTTGCGAGTCATTGAATCATTCAGCTGATGAATCTTTCAGGAATTAATCTGTGAGTCCTCGCTGTTGCAGTGGTTCTTCTGCAACTTTGTTGGGGAAAAAATAAAAAAAATAAAAATAGAGAAGGTAACTGCCAATGTTGTGTTTAAATTTGAGCTACTCAATAGCTATTAATTTCTCATTTATTGTACATCACTAAAATCGTAAAATCAATCATCCCTTTAAATGGAAGCAGATTGCACAGATGTATGTGCAAAATCATTTATTTTACTCCCAGCTCTCTCCTGCCTTTAGTCATTGCTCACAGTCAGGTCACCACATGACCTAGCAGACCGTTTTCTGTCTTGCTGTCTTCACTTCTCTCTCTTTCTCTCTCATCTCTGCTCTTTGCCTTGAAGCGATCAGCACACGTCTCTGTATTCACCCGTACGGTAACATTGAGAGTTCTGAATGTTCTCGAAGCTGACATGAACAGATATGAATCAGGGATGTGTCACTTTTACGAGACGGCCCCGTGACAGTCTGTTCTCCCCGGCTCTCACACTTGGCCTCCGTTAACATGAAGATAGCAGGATGAATGTAGAAGGGCAAATAAAGGTAAACTCAGCCAGGGAGTGAGAAGCTCAGTTTTCCTACAGCACTTAAAAACAAATCTGATGCTACAGAATATACATCTTTAATATAAATCACTTTAACAGAACCCTTTTGAGATCATTTTCATGAATATTTTTCTCATGTGTCATTTTTTATATGACAAATGTGTATTTTACGTGTGCAGAGACCACTCAATGCATTGCTTGTGATTGACAACACGGCTCAACCAATGGCATTCGTGTGGGCGGGGCTATCAATCTGGTTAACCAATGGCAGATTACTTTTATATCATTTTAGATGGTGATCGTAGTGGTTTAGAAATAACACACCTTTAAAGAACTTATTTATTGGCCTCTTTTTGGCCATTTTATCAATTTGTGACATTTTTTTCATGACAATTATCCACAATTTCCCTCCAAAATCTCATTACTCTTATTACTGTAAGACTAATGAGGTTTATGTAAGTGCAATTACGGTAATGTAAGCCTGTCAGTGATTATGGTAATGTAAAATGTGCTTGTAATTGTCATGAGAATAATGTCACAAATTATAGAAAAATATGCTTAATTTTCTTGACGTTAAAAAGGGGGTAAAACATGACCTGTACTTTTTTTTTTTTTTTAATAAGCATTTTGATTTATAAATCAACTAAATTATATAACCAACCATAATAGAGCAAACAAACAAAAATATAATTTTATTCCACATCAGTGGTCACTTGTCTCCGTATCAGAGCGCTATTGCCTCGTTTCTACTCGATCAATATTAGACCATTTGAGGATTTCGGATCTCAGGGCTGTAATTAGAGGGTGAATTGTGCTTGAAGCTTTCTTTTGAGTCCCTGAAGACTAATACAAACTATTTCAATCATATGCACCCTGAGCTGTGTATGAGCTCCGAGCAACAGAAATAGCATGGTATACATGAGCTATGCTGACTACAGCAGAGGGAAATGCAGGGATTTTGCAAGTTGCTTAAACCTAATAATTAATCAAATAAAATGTATCATTAAAATAAACAAATGGGGCTGCACAATGAATCAAAATAAAACAGAAACAGCAATATATCATTTTCAGAGCAGCTCCATTCACAGTTTCACAAACTCTATCTTTGCAAGTGATGTGCATTTAAAGCCTGTTTGTGAACACGATGTTTGCCCTTCATTTCTTTTCAATTTGTATAATTGGCAACATTTCGTGGGTAGAAGTTTATAGCATTTCACTAATATTCTGCCAAAATTTTAATGTTTAATGCTCAAGAGTTTAAAAGTGAAGAATTTCAGACATACTGTAAATATGTGTATTGAAGCCAAGTGTGCAAACCCATAAAAGACACTATTTTCATAATTTATTATTTTCATTTGTATTTAATGTTGTGTGTGTGTGTGTGTGTGTGTGTGTGTGTGTGTGTGTGTGCACCTGGTATTCATCACGTCCTGGGGACCAAATGTCCCCACAAGGATAGTAATACCAGTAAATCTTAATCTTGTGGGGACATTTTTTGGTCCCCATGAGGAAACAAGCTTATAAATCATACAGCATAAAGTTTTTTGAAAATCTAAAAATGCAGCATGTTTCCTGTGAGGGCTAAGTTTAGGTGTAGGGTTGGTGTAGGGCAATAGCACATACAGATTGTTCAGTATAAAAACCATTACGCCTATGGAGAGTCCCCATAAAACATGGAAACCCAACATGTGTGTGTGTGTGTGTGTGTGTGTGTGTGTGTGGATGTCTCAGCAAACAATTTTAAATCAATTAGTAGTGATATCTTTTTAGCACCAATTACTCATTTCGTGAATTTATCAATTACACAAACTACATTCTCAAGTTGTTGGAAAACGGGGTTAGTTACCCCAGTTTTTAAGACGGTGATCCAACTAATGTGGTAAATTATAGGCCGATTTCAATTCTATCAGTAGTGTCTAAAATAATAGAAAAAGCAGTAACTGATCAAATTGTGAATTTCGTAGATATACATCATTTATTGTGTCCTATGCAATTTGGGTTTCCTAAACAGCATTTGACAGAAACTGCTGTATGTTATTTTATTGAGCAAATTCGGTCAAAATTTGATAAGGGTGGGGTTGTTGGCGCTGTGTTCCTTGATTTACAAAAGGCATTCAATACACTAAATCACAATATAAATTTTTTTTATAAATGAAAACAAAAAAGCGCTTACTTAAAAAAAAAAAAAAAAAAAAAAAGCTCAGATATTTGATATTTTACCTGTTTGTTTGCACCGTTTCTTCAACAGAACACTTCCTTCGGAGAAACTGACATCAATATGTTTCTCATGATTCAGACGAGATGACTTTATAAACAAAATTATGGATAGAGGACTTGTATTTTAACCTATTCTGAAGTGTCTAAATGGGTTTTTCTAACACAAAAAAGCAGCTTTTCACTTCACAAGATGTTAATTGATGGGCTGGAGTGGTGTGGATCATTTGTGGGTTATGGTCTGCTTCCATTTGCACCTGTGACTTCAGACACATCTACACTGACAGAATAATAGATGGTCTGAGAATCTGTTGTAAATGGAAGCTGTAGTCTGCAAATGAAACGCATTGTTTTTTTCAGAATCCATTCCTTGCACACACAGAGGTCACCTTTCATTCTATTAGACGTTCCTCACAAACTTGCTTGGTAAGCAAAGAGGACGTAACGATTTTTATTCTCATTTAAACAAGTAAACAAAACTGGCTGGCTCTCTATCAACCTTTGTCTTGATCATGCCATTGATTTAGCGCGGTCATGTCCTACTCAATTACATCACGAGTTACAGTAGCTGAGGGCTGTGAGGAACAAAGAGCATTAGAAAATACTGACAGATCAATTTGTGCAAAGAATAGGTGTGTTCATACAAAGGTGCTTCACGATGCCATAGAAGAACCTTTTTGTCTAAATAGTTCCATAAAGAGCCTTTAACATCTGAAGAACCTTTCAGTTTCACAAAAGCTTCTTTGTGGCGAAAGAAGGTTCTTCAGATTATAAAGAGATGGTTCTTTAACTGAATGGTTCTTTGTGGAGCCAAAAATGGTTCTTCTATGGCATCGCTGTGAAGAACCTTTTAAGCACCTTTATTTTTAAGAGTGTAATTAAAAATATTAACACTAAGAAAAAAATAATGTACTGAAAATGTAGAAAAATGGAAAAGGTATTGCCTTAACATACATTATACATCAAGTTTATGGATATTTCATTCAATATTTAGAAACAACACTATGCAATAATTCAAAATATATAGGTAATATAGTGAAAGATTAATACGGAATAATATTAATATTAACACATTAACATTTTTCCCTATTTTTACTGATTTAATTCTAAACCTACATGACTTGAAATGTGAATTTCTGAATAATATCCTGGCCACTTTTCAGTTCACTGAAGAAAAAAAGTAATTCACTGGGAAATTGAAAGTAAATTCACAATTAATTACAAAGAAATGTCAAGTAACACACTGTATTAAACATGAATTTTTGAAGTAAAAGACTGAACCAGTATTTTCTTGTAAAACATACTCTAATATTTAATTTTTTTAATAAGCTTTTTTTTTACAGTGTATATAAAAGTAAATGAAGATTATCAGCATCAAAACTGACAAAATATGGCTTGCATTCACAAAAGATAGGGATTAGAACTGATGACAGAATGCTTATTTTTGAGTGAATTGTCCCTTTAAAATCCCATGGCTGTCTGGAGAACCATATTTTTATAACATCAAAGGTCTAATTTTGCATCTCAGCTTGTTTATTTGACCGTCATGCCATGATTATGTAGCTTAGAATGCCATCCTGCTTGGTAGAAACGGTGTCAGAGAAAATAACATGCACGGAAAAACAGAGGCGGCTTATTTATGTTTGATTACACTAGAGATGCTCTCAGTTTTCTAATTTTCATCTATATGGATACATCGTCATACGCACTGACTGTGGTTCTGTCATGCTGAACCATTCAAATTAAATTCTCTTCTGTGCTTTAGAAAGGTCTTTAAATATCCATTTTCTTCAAACGTCAGACTGTTATTAAAGTGTCTGCACGCCAGCGTAACACTGGCCACTTAGAATGGACGGCGACAGGTAAAACAGCCTCACTATGAATGACAACCATTCAGTCTGTTTGCTTTTTGTTTGCTGGGTTTAATCATGCAGAGGGTGTTTGATGGACAAACAACGAGAAAATGATATATCATCAAAATTGCAACCACTTGCCATCTCTGCCTTTCTACTTTCATCTCCCTCTTAAAATCCAGCTGTAAATATAACTCAACAACAGATATCTGTCGAAAACGAATCCTATAAATGGCTTCATGTTAATGTTCAGTCACCACTGCCAATTATCTTGATGACTGCATCTGCAGCGAGTTTCCATAGATCTCTGTCCATAAGCTTGCAGAGATATAATCCTTCATAATCCGTTGGTAGAGCACAGAAAACTTGAAAAACATGAAATGCTTTAATTCTGATAAGGTCACGGACAGCAGAGCAAATATCATGCTTGATGCAAATAATAAAATGCAATTAAGTAGATCATCATGCATAGTTTGGATTGCAGAATAAATAGGCTTATCAGTTTCTACAAAGGAGGAGAAAATGCTTCACACGGCTTCTGCTGTTGATGGCAAAGGTTATGTGTCCAATCAGACACAAATTTATCTGCCAACTATGAGAAGCTATATGAGAAGCCAAATTTATCAGCTGAACAACATATATACAGGTTCACTTGCAATGAGGATAAACTGACCACAAAGTGTTTGTGTGGTCATTTATTTAATTCAAGAGAAATATTGAAATACTTTAGGATGAATTTGACAATATATAGTGTTATGTTAATAATTCAGTTTATGATGATATTAAAGGAATAGTTCACCCACAAATGAACATTTGCTGATAATTTACTTACTCTCAGACCATTCGACATGATTTTATTCCTTCATCAGAACAGATTTGAAGAAATCATTACATCACTTGCTCACCAACGGATCCTCTGCAGTGAATGGGTGCCGTCAGAATGAGAGTCCAAACAGCACTCCAATACATCAATTAATGTCTTGAAAAGATGAGTGTTTGTAAAAAACAAATCATTAAGGTGTTTTAACTTCAAAAATACCAGTCCATAGTTCATAACAATGCGTCCTCAGTGAAAAAGTCCATCCCCTGTTGTCTTCTCACATCAAAATACACCAATATGTTTTGTTCTTTTTTTTTTCTGGCAATTAATAATTCTGGTGTTGTGTTACAGTGGGTCTCTGTTTAATGTCCCATAATCCTGAACCACTAATCTACTGCCAAATATGACACCTGTAATTGAATTGAAATGTAAATAGAAAAAAAAGATGAATTACTCATCATATTAATCAGTCCAGCACATGCTGCTTTTTGTCAGCCATGACTAGAATTTAAAATATACTAAGATTAGTTCACAACAACATATCATGATTTTTTTTTTTTTTTTTTCATTTTACAGTCTTAAAGTAATTTTATTGTGCATTTTTATTAGTTTTATTGTTTTTGTTTTTTGAAGCGTGCATGTCTAAATTTTTAATCCGTCTTCATGTCTAATTGTTTTATTTAATTTTAGTTTTAGTTATTTTAGTATGTTGGGTTAAACATGAAAATGAGAAATTTTGTCTTGGCAACTAGCTGAATTTTTTTTTAATAGTTTTCATTTTAGTTTTAATTAACAGCATTTTTAAAAGTATAAACAGAAATGTGGCATGTGCAAAGGTCTGGAGAGCCATCGGTCTGTTCTGGCACAATTTCTGAACATTTCTTGTAGCCAGAAAAGAGTGTTTTTATTCGTTACAGATTTTTTTTTTTTATCACCTCCGAAGCAGAATGCTTGTGATTTAGGAGTAACTGTAAAGTTGTGTTGCATGCTTGACATGCACAATGGAGTCAGATGAGGGTATAATACAGTAACTTTGAAACAGAGTGCAGAATTAAATGGAATTAAAAATCAAGCTTTCAGCAATCATAGTTTATTCATTAACTTTAAGGTATTTGTACTTTTTTTTTTTTCCCCAAAATCATATAAAGTGACCTCTTTCCAGGTGATTGTGAAAATTTTCACAATCTCTAATACTGCATCCATTAGAGATTTCTCTCATTCTTCTTTTAAGCTGCTTTTATCCACTAGACTATACTCAAACACATGAAGAGATTCATCTGTCTTTTATTCTGGTGCACAGGGGACGATGTGTTTTTAGAAATACATATTCTGTCAGAATTGGCCTCGGGGCCAAGAGTGCATACAGTCCAGCCTCCCACATAGTGGAGGGGATCAGGGGCCAAAGCAGGCAGGCGATCAGCGAGCGTTTGAGCGGCCGCGTCTCACATACTGTGAAGTCATTTCGCACGGCAGGATTCTACTGTAACTTGCCCTCAGCTAAACACATTAGAGAAGGCAACAAATGCTGCTGAAAGCTAAATGTGCATCAGAAAAAGGACAAATGGAACAAACAGGGAACAGAGTTGCTTTGGAGATGGACAGGTCTTTTCAGTTCAGTAGTCTTTTCTATCCATCTCACAACAATATGTGAGGCTGTGATGTGCCTCACGGCCATATGAAGAAAGACTTCTATAGTGCAGTGTATTATTTAGAGGTTTTAGTTAATCTTTCATTGTATTTATTTATTTTAAATTCAATTTGTTTAATTTTTAGTTAAAGTTTTAGCATTTTGTTATTTTATTTATTTATTTAAAATATGTCTGTAGTGTTTTTTTTTTTAAGTTGGCCTTGGCAAATACACTGAAAAAATGGTGCTGAAACAACTTCCACTCATTGCTAGTAATTTCACAAATAATTACAGTAACAGCAAATAACATATTGAATTAAAGGGGTCATGAACTGAGAAACCAAAATGAGGAGACAGAAAATGAGGACAGAAAATAGCCTATTACCTCTAAATTATTGTGTTTTTTATGTAAAAATCTTGATAACATCATAAGTGGACCTCAGAGAACAGTACAAAACAAAAACAAAGGTAGTTCATGACCCCTTTAACCATAAAGTTTTGCTTTAGAAAGACCGAAATTGTGTGTGTGTGTGTGTGTGTGTGTGTGTGTGTGTGTGTGTGTGTGTGTTTAGAATTTATAATATAACATATAATTTATTTTTGAAAAATGGGCACCTCTTAAACATTCACAATAGGACCAGGAGCATGTATGAAAATAAATTTAAATGTTACAATTATTGCAAAGGAATCTAATTTACTCTGCAAAGATGCTTTTCATAACAGTCATTAAAATAAAAGAATGACTAATCATGACATTAAATTCAAAATGAAAGATATGGTATCTGTCACACTCCTGATTTTGACCTTTATTTGCTGTGTTCAGTTTTATCAGTGTGCTTTCTAATGCCTCTAAAGTAAAAACAATTAGTCCCACGCTGTTGCTTTAAATTGCTTGGTTAGAGAGAGAAAGATCAGTTCGCACTTATTTATGAAACATCTATTTCCCTGCAGCTGGCAGCGGCATCTTATCTGATTTGTCTTTGAAAAATCAAATGGGATATTTTGAGCCTCCAGGCTTTCTGAAGAGGGGGGTCTTCACAACTCATATCATAAGTCACTACATACCAGTTTTCATTTGAGATATCAGAATCATTGTAATTTGGGTAAAAGTGGAACAGTTTATCATAGATTCACCTTTAAATAAACTTTATACTCTTTCTCTCTCGGTGTGTGTGTGTGTGTGTGTGCATGTTTATGTGGTTTATGAGGACACAAATTTGTATAATGACATGGGTATGACAGAGGTATTACAATATGAAGGTGGTTTATGAGGACACTGCCTATGTCCCCGCAATTCAAAAGGCTTAAAAAACATACTAAATGGTGTTTTTTTGAAAATCTAAAAATGCACAAAGTCTCCTGTGAGGGCTAAGTTTAGGTGTAGGGTTGGTGTAGGGCAATAGCACACACAGTTTGTTCAGTATAAAAACCATTACGCCTATGGAGAGTCCCCATAAACCACAAAAACCAACGTGTGTGTGTGTGTGTGTGTGTGTGTGTGTGTGTGTGTAAACTCTGCAGGGTCCAGTTCTCTCTCGCACGTTTCTTCCACTGTCTCCTCTTGTCTCTGAGTCACATTGTTTAACACACACATATAAAAATACCTTCAGTTCTTCTTTGTTTTCTTCAGTTATCTTTCCCTGGGTGTGATACTGAAAATGAAATCTGCATGCATACTGTGATCTCCTGAAAAAAATACACCAGATCTTTTTAATTTGATCTTCAAACAATCTGCATAGTTTTCACGTTTTAGTCCAGTGAATTTGCTTCAGGGTTTTTTTGTTGTTGTTGTTTTTAAGTCAAGTACCTTAATGTACGTTTTTACCTTCAAATATGAGTTTTAGAATAATTCTGATGGTACACTGACTTCTAATAAGGCGAATGGCTTCTGTTTCTTTCCCAGGTGTCCCACAAAATTGCATACAACAATACATACAACTACTTACAGTTACCTTTCACAACATACCTTAATTACTTTAAAAAAACAGTTCACTTAAAACACATTGACCTTTTGTGACAACATGCCCCATAAAGACATTCTTAGAGGTACAGAATGAGGGAAGTGCCATATTGGGAACTTGGCATTTCTTTAATAAGAATGACTGTTTTGAAATATAAATTGTGTCAAATAGTGTGTAAAATATTTTAGAACTATATGAGAGAGAGGGGAACTTTGTATCCATTAAAAAATCATGAAATAGGTTTTTACAAAATATTGAACATCATAAACATTTTCAACATGATAATATTAATAAAAGTTACTTGAGCAGTAAATCAGCATATTAGAATGATTTCTGAAGGATTATGTGACACTGAAAGCTGGAGTAATAATGCTGAAAATTGAGCTTTGCATCACAGAAATAAATTACATTTTAAAATATATTCAAATAAAAACTATTATTTTAAATTGTAATAATATTTCACAATTGTATCATTTTTACCATATTTTGATCACATAAATGCAGCCAAGATTAAAATGATTTTACCGACCCCAAACACTGAAAAGGTAGTGTGCAGAAAACATATTTTTTAAAATGCAATTTAAGTACAGAATATGTAAATTGGTTGACTTTTCTTGATTAAAAAAAAAATTCATTTTGTGAGCCAAATAATTTAGCATCAGGCTTGAAGAAGGAGAGAAAATGAGCTCGGCGTTGTCACAGCAACACTAATTGGTGGTAATTTTGTGCTCAATTTTAATAAAGGGAATGAGAGACAAAGTGGCATGTCCATAGCAGCAGTGCTGTAGAGCATGTCTTTCCATCAAGCGTGGGGTGTGTGTTTCTGTGAGGAGAGAGAAAGAGGAAAACTGATGACATTCACAGTGTGTCATGAGCCATAAAAAACGCAGAGGACAGTGAATAAGAGCGGCCATTAAAGCACAGACACTTATGGTCAGATCTGCATACAGCACTTTTTCTCTCTCTTTCAGGTTTTACTTCAAACTGATGCAAAGTCATGCAAAGTCTTGGAAGGCAGCATGTAGCGTTATATAATTTCACCTTAGTGCATATAATACAGTAGGGATGAGTGAAATTGTCAAGTCAAGTCAGTTTGATTTAACACATATTGTTTCAAAACACCTGTACAAAAACCTCCTATTGAGCAAAGCCTTGGGCAACCGAGACAAATAAAGATGTTTAGATGAAGCGGAAGAGAAACCTTGAGAGGAATCACACTCAACAAGACACATATTACAATATATGTGCCAAAATATGATGTAACATACATTAGTATACAAAATATGACGCCTTTTGAAAGCACTTGGTATATCTTCGTTTATTTGCTCTGAAATGGCAGGATATGTTTTAGTCAGATGAACCATCATTTCAAGGGAACAGCCATTATAGCCAAGCAAATTCAAGACATTTAATTGAAGAACTGAAGAAAAATCTGTCTAAATAATCATACTCTTACACCAAATCAGCATGAGGACGAATACTTTCATTTGTATGCACTAATATACTGTAACTTTACATTAATAACCGCTCAATTTACTAATATTTAAATCATTTTAATACAGTATACTGTTCAAAAGTTTGGGATGGGAAAACATTTTAAAAGTGTTTATGAAAGAAGTCTCTTTTGTTCACCAAGGCTGCATTTATTTGATACAGTATATTGTGAAATATAATTACGATTTAAAATAACTGTTTTTTTTTACTTGAACGTATTTTAAAATGTAATTTATTTCTGTGATGCAAAGCTGATGCATTACTCCAGTCTTCAGTGTCACGATCCTTCAGAAATCATTCTAATATACTGATTTTGTGCATTTCATAATATTATCATCAGTGTTGAAGTCACATATTTTGTGCAAACCGTGATGCTTTGATGAATAGAAATGAAAAAAATTGAGATAGAAATTGAAGGGGAAAAAATCCATTCATTTAAAGTCCTTGCTATAAATATATATATATATTTTATCTTATTAACTCTAAACAGTAGTGTATAAAAAATTCCAAATAGGAATATTAAGTGATGCAAATGAATGAGTTTTGATTGATTCACACAAATGAATCGAAAATATGTGATGAGAATATAATGAGATATATTATGACTTATATGTCTTTCTTCTGTGGAACACAAAATAAGTTATTTTGAAACATGCAATGAAAGTCAATGTGGACCTGTGTTATTTTAGAGCCCATATGGACAAAAATGGTTGAATTATTCAAAATATCTTCTATGTATAAAATGCTGTCTATAGGGAAGCAGCCCACTAGATTCTGGCACACAGCTAACTTTTGAGTTTTAAAGACGCTATAAACCCACTCACAGAGACACGTTTGAAATGTCTTTGTCATGTTGTCAAGTAGTGAACTCCTGACTCCTGCGAGATGTTTATTTTGAATCATCCCTCCATCTGTTCCCTCACAATAAAAGAGCAGTTCTCCGCCGCTCGCTGTTCTCTGGCAGTAATCAGACTCGGGCTATAGAGAACAGGGTTGATCGATTAATCGCTAGGTTGTAGAAAGCGTGCAAGCAACAAATGCAACATGCACCGCTGTGCTTGAGCCCTGCTGCACTCTATCACGTGGAATACACTTGGCTTTATCGATCTATTGTGATGCCATCCGTTCCCTCGGCAGCAGCTCTACAGAGCAGAAAAAAACGTCAATTTGTCAAAAAAGCATGCATTTCAGCAAACAACAAGCGATGTCCCTAATTCTCTCTCTCCGTATGCAAATAATGCAACATTTGTTATTTACTATTGAAACTGGAGCTGTTCCTCTAGCTTTAAAAAATTCATGATTTTCTTTATTTCAGATCTTGATTGCATTTTAAAAGGGATTTTTTTTTATTTAAAAAGATTTGGCACCAAACACTGAGGAAACATAACAAAACAGCCCATCAGTAAAATCAAAGACCAACAAACAAATATTTTCTCTCGTGCAGGTATTGACCAAGACTCGCAACACATAATTAAGCCATTATTCCCACTACGGCTCTAATTTCCCCTCAAGAAACAGACGTGTGTGAAATATTACATATTCATAGCAGCTGTTAAGCATCAGTGTGCAAGAATACAACATGCAGCCAGAGATATGTAAATCAGAGAGATTTAAAAAGGAAGGCCGTGAACAACAAATGGATTTTCACAGCCACAACTTGTAGCAGATGATACATCTTGACAAAGAACACCACAATGCATATTTGAATGAAAATGAGGGAAAAGATTATATAGACAAAAAAGGGTGTGTGTAACTCCATGCTGTATGCGGAGTGGAATAGGCTATCAGAAGTGTTGGATGAAAGACAAGAACAAACAGAAGGAAATTGCATGCAGCCACTTTAAATAACAAAATCAAGCTAGTTAAAGGAATAGTTCACCCCCAAATGAAAATGTACTCTCAGGCCATCCAAGATGTAGATTGTTTCCTCGTCAGAAATTTAGCATTGCATCAATGTCTCAGCAATGGATGCTCTGCAGTGAATGGGTGCCGTCAGAATGAGAGTCCAAACAGCTGATAAAAACACCACAATAATCCACACCACTCCAGTCCAGTCCAGAAAACCTGTGTTTGTAAGAAACAAATCCATCATTGAGGCATCTTGAAACTGGCTAAAATATCAGACCATAATCCATAACGCTTCGTCCAGTAAAAGAAACTCTACATCTTGGATGGCCTGAGGATGAGTACATTTTCAGCAAATTTCTGGGTGAACAGAGAGAATAGTTTTGTTATCATTTAACTCACCTATGTGAATGGAAATGTCCGTCCTATACTGTACAATCTGAACTTTAGATTTAGTATTTTCCAAATTTGAGTTTGGGGTGTTTTAACTGAATACTGAAAACACAAATCTATAAAGCAATTCAATTTGCTCAAATGTCACCACGAGAATTCAGATGTACAAAATATGCTACAAAACATTAACTTAAATGTTACCAAGTATTTAAATTTACAAAAAAAAAAAAAATTTTTTTTGTCATATTCGAATCGCTATTCACCAAGTTTAAATAAACCAAAATGTTAAAGAGATTTGAGAGCTACACTCTTAAAAATAAAGGTGCTTAAAAGGTTCTTCACAGCGATGCCATAGAAGAACCATTTTTTGGCTCCACAAAGAACCATTCAGTTAAAGAACCATCTCTTTATAATCTGAAGAACCTTCTTTCGCCACAAAGAAGCTTTTGTGAAACAGAAAGGTTCTTCAGATGTTAAAGGTTCTTTATGGAACCATTTAAACAAACAAAAAAAAAGATTTTTCTATGGCATCCTTTATTTTTAAGAGTGTAGATTTTCGGCAAATAACTTCAGGTTCCGTTCCTCACCAAAAGTATAGCTTCAGAAAACTAATTATATAATATAATGCTGCTTATTTGCTTTGTTTGCATGGAAAAGACTAAGAAATCAAATAAAAAGTTTCAGACATGAAATATAAAAACTTCAGTTTTTTTGGGGTGAACTATCCCATTATACAGAACTTGAACCTTCAGAAGGGGCACAGAAACTTCAAAACGTACTTCTTCCTTCTACAACTTCACACAGGTCTGTCTTTCACAGATAAAGCAGGAGGAAATACAAACCCTCAGAGCGACCTGCAGCACATATCAAACCCATATTCCCCTTAACAAACCAGAGCGGCCCGGGGCCAAACTTCAACCAGCCAGACGTCCCATGGGCGGCAACAGATTCACAGCGGAACAGGGAATGGCTGGGCACCTGCTACACAGCACTGCGTGAAAAGAGATTGAAACGGAGAAGCTGAAGCTGAGCTGGTGTCCGGGGAACTCTCGAGTTAAGCCCACCGCAGTGAAAGCTGCAGGTATTACGATTTATAGACTGCTGCTCGCACTAATAAGGCACATTAACTGTTCAAAACTGGAAAGCCTTAATGGAATCCTTTTCCCAAGACCAAATAATAACAGCTTAAAGACTATTTCTAGGGAATAAATGGTGAGAATTTATTGCAAACATTCACTTTGTATTTAATGCACCCTTGCTGACCCATACTAATATTGATTCCAGTAATTAGGGATCATTGATTGGACTGGTGATTTATTGAATGCTGATCGGCCCTGGAGGAACTGTCCATTTAAATGCAAAAAAGACAAAACGAGTTTTTGTAAATTCCCATTTTCACGGAGGTCACGAAATAATTAGTAACGGGTAGTTTTTTTCATGAAAATTTAACATAGGAGAGTAAAAATGAGAATCGATGTGATATTTTTAACAGTGCAGTTTCACATGCATGGGTTTCACATTTCATGATGTCAGAGTGTCACGCTTTAGTGATAACGGTGTGGTAAAGACACCTTGGAGTGTTTTAAGAGCACGCAGACTTGCCTGAATAATAACTAATCTTGTTTAATGTCAGGTATGTTTAACCAGACCGAGTGACACCCAGGTGCTTGCATCTGCATTTATGTGACTCATTCTTAAATGTAACGGATTTATTAAATATAGTGCAACAGTGCTGGGACACTTTTTTTCAGTGGCCTTGATTCTAGAAGTATTTTTTACATTCATTTTTCCCATAGGGATTTTTAAAAAAGTCTTTGTTCAAGAGTTATAAGCCATGAACCAAGCCAACCAGCTGAACCACAACTTTAATTTTAAGCAGAAAGTATTTTGAAAAAAAAAAAAATATATATATATATATATATATATATATATATATGCCTTTAATGGAGGAAAGAACCATCCCAAGTAGTATTTAACTAGTATTTCTGATTGGTGGAGATTACGTTGAAGAATCATGGGTAATGTAGTTTATAGTTAAAAAATTAAGTAAATAATGCAGATGGCTTAATATTATATCACAGTAGGTCTGTCTTTACAGGTCTGTAAAGGTTAAAAATCTTTTCCTCTGTGGAGAAAATGAATGGGATTTCAGTTCATAGCATGTCATGAATTAGATCAAGAATGACTACATAAACCATATCGCTGCTGATTTGCATGTTACGACAACAAAAGTGATAAGAATTTACTTGAACGCTGTTAAAGTACAATTTAACCACAGGGAAAAAGCTGTCAAGGCAGAACATTTCTGTCAGAAAATAATGAAAGATGTTTTATAAACATCATGAATTGATTCGACACCAAAGACTGTTTCCTGAAAAAGAAAAATACTTTAAAATGGACATGCGGGCAGAAAAGATGAACAAGAAACTCAATCTTTCAGAATGCAGAATAAAAAAAAAAAGTTTGTGTTTTGGGGAGGAATTGAGTTTTGAACTGGACAATAAAAGAATGGCCTGTCATTTATAGAGGAAATGGGGAGGAAAAAAAAAATCAGTGACAAGAAAATGAAAGGATATCTAAAATAGGGTAACAAACAGTGTGTCCGGAAGGCTACAAGACTGAAAATTACAAGGACAACAGTCAGAGTGACTTCACGAAAAGGGTTTCTAGTTTTCATTTACCAATTTTATTATGCATTTCCTCTAAATCTTCATATCTAAGTGAAGCTGTGCGTTTATGAGAAACAAATACATCATTAAGGTGTTCTAACTTGAAACTGGCCAAATTATCAGACCATAATCCATAATAACTACTCTAGTTGTCTACTCATCAACATCCACTAACATATTTGTTTAGAATGGTTTTGGACAGTTTTTACTTGTACTTGAGCGGTGCAGATTTCTCTCCTGATTCAGACAGGATGACATTTTCCACTGGAGAAAGGAATATTACGGATAGAGGACTCATATTTTAGCTAGAATCAGTGGTTTGAAGTTACAAACGTCTTGAAGATGGATGGATGGAGCCCATTCACTGCAGAGGACTCATTGGTAGGCAAATGATGTAATGCAAAATGTCTCCAAATCTGTTCTGATGAAGAAATAACCTCATGTACATCTTGGATGGGTGAGTACATTTCCAGAATTTGTTTTGGGTGAATAGGGAGAATAGTTTGTGAATGAAGAAGTGAATGGAAATATCATTCCTATACTGTACAACCAAAACTTACTTCGAAATTTGAAGCACACAAACACAAATGAAGCATCTTAGTTACCTAAGTCTTAGTTACCAAGGCACTACAAACTTCTAAGCAACCTGCCAATATTTGCTTGCAAGTTGTTTGTTTAAAAAAAAAAAAAAAAGCTTCTGCCAGGAACATAAATGTATATGAATGCGTCTCATTATACATGCAAGTAGAAGGGCATTAAAAACAAGGTCAACTTACAGCACTGTTAATGGAGAGAAAATCCAAAAACAATTCTGAAGAAATAAATGTTGTTTTGTACTGTTTGAGCCAAATTTATTTAATATTCACCAGAATACAAAATTAAAACTAGCAAAGTAATTTGAAATCCTGTACACTTTCAAATGCATTGAGAGAATAGATTATGGCATTACATATCAAAGAAAAGAAAAAAAAAAAGCACATCTAAATAAGATTTGTAAATGCCTCACTGGTAATAGAATACAATCCCAAAGGGTACTGTCATCTACTCACTTCATCGTAGAGAGCTCTTTGCAATCAAACAGTAAAGCGCTGATCCTGACCTCAGACATTGAGACTGCATTACACATACAATGCAAAGTTCATAGAGAAGAAAAAGGCAAAAACAAAGATATTTTCATGATATACTTTGGTAATATCTATATACCATACATGTGAGAGTGATAGAAAAATAAGATGAGAGACAGGAGGAAATTTCATGCTTAAACATGTAGCAGCTGACTTGGTGAAACAGGAGGAGCTTTAAAATGTTTGTTAAAAAACACACACACACACACACACACACACACACACACACAGGACGTCTATGCTGCTGATCGGCGTCGAATGATGAAGGCCCCTCGTTGCAGCTGCCCTAAATAGATCCTCATCTTCGTACTGTCACTTGTCTTTCTCACCCAGATCTGCAAGAGTCAAAATCCAAGACAAAGCACTTCAGTATTTATCCACCACCACCTTCTTCCAGCATCCAAATGAATCCCAAACACTGATTTATACTCCAAAGCCATTGGCTCAGCAAGTAAAAGTCCAGATCTACGCAGTGTGCTACTGATGCTGGCATTAAAAGGATGCAAATGAGACAAAAGCTATTGGAAAGACATCCTTGTACAATTTGATATGGATGCAGATGACAATAAATGAGAATTTTCCTCTTCTGTCCCTCCAAAGCTGATGCACTTGGGCTGATCTCAATAACCTGCTGTTTATTCCCCCTCGGAGCAGGCCATTAGTTTGAAGAGCACAGTCATTTGTTTAGCACCAATCAGAGGAGAGAATCAGACACAAACCTCATTGGTCCCCACAGAGCTGATGACACAGCTGATCTTGGTGTTCTCCTTGGACTCCAGATAGATTGCTTGACTTTTATGGTACCTGAAACAATAACAGCATTGGTCATTTGAGATCCTCTAGACTGAAAGACCATTAGAGAAAATTCCCTTTAGGGCCATGTTCTCAGTCGAGTACTGTATGTGAGCTTATCTCCGCTGAAAAAGCAATATTTAGACTTGGAGGATTTCCCAAAAATGATCATTCTGTCATCATTTTCTCACCCTCATGAATTTTTCCACATAAGAATTCTCTTATATGCAATTACACATGTCTAACATTAAATGATTTCTTTTTAAAGGGAGTAACACCAGCTTCTAAATGTAGAAGTGTACTTATTTTTATAAGACAATTACCTAGATATTCTGTAAATAAGTCACATTTTTATGGTTATTATTTTGTAAATTGTAGCACCTTCAACCAATAAATAAAGGTCCATGTGTTCACAAAAGTAAGAGTTTTTCCAAAGTAATAGTTATGATTTATTTGGGTGTGTTTTAGTTATGTCTATTTTGCTCACATGTAAATTAAGTTCTTTCTTTACAAATTATGTCAATTATACACGGCAGTGTTTCAGGCTACTAACTCGTCTCTTTGAACTATTCACTAAAATAACCAGTTCATATTAGTCATTTGTTTCAAAACCAGGGTACACTGTTTTTGATTTACTAAAAATAACCGGCGTATGTTGATTTATGTCTCTTTTAATGTCAAAAAAGCTCTTCAGACATATCTGTTAGCTTTCTTTTTAGATGTCAACAAGGAACAAATGGCAGTTTTGCTGGCAGCGACAGTATAGTTTTGGCTTTCTCTGGTTCTGAAAGAGGCAACTGGGCACTGGGCATGCGCTTAAGTTTTGTTCAGAATAATCTTAAATGTAGTACATGTAAACAACTCTAAACAAATCGGACTGGATTCATTCTGACTGATGAATACTGCATGTAAACATACTTCCAGGCTTCAAGAGTCATTTGTGACCCTGGAGCACAAAAGCAGTCTTAAGTCTCTGGGGTATATTTGTAGCAATACCCAAAAATACATTGTATAAGTCAAAATGACCGATTTTTATTTTATGCCAAAAATCATTAGGATATTAAGTAAAGATCATGTTCCATGAAGATATTTTGTAAATGTCCTACAGTAAATATACCAAAACTTCATTTTTGATTAGTAATATGCATTGCTAAGAACTTCATTTGAACAACTTTAAAGGCGATTTTCTCAATATTTCGATTTTTTTTTGCACCCTCAGATTAATGATGTTCAAATAGTTGTATCTCAGCCAAATATTGTCCTCTCATAACAAACCATACATCAATGGAAATATAATTTATTAATCTTTATGATGATGTATAAATCTCAATTTAAAAAAAAAAATGAGAATCGTATTAGACTAGTCATGTTGTAAACTCGACTGATTTTATTACCAGCAATTTCTTTTTTAATATTTCAAGTTTAAATATTTCTATTAACATAAAAAGTTCAACCACTGAGACATAAACTGAACTTTTTCCACATGTATTTGACTTTCTTTTTTTATTTGAATTTATTGAGAATTTGAGTCCCTGAACAAAGTCGCGGTGAGTTTCTTGTGTGATGCTCCAAATAAGAGAGATGTTTCCCCACTATTTCCCCAAGACAGCTCTCAGACACAGTTACACGTGGTTTGCCACCACAAGGACAATCAGCTCTCCTTCTCGTCTCACTTTAGCACTGTCTTAGACCTCTTACATTACGGACAGTGCAGTTTATTGCTCTGGCCACATTTGCAGCCCTCATGCCTCCCTGCATCAGGACTATGGCAGAATCATGCAGGCGATCGGGAACCCTGGACGTTAATCAGAGTCAGTAGAAAGGTCTCTTTACTCTCCTACGTTGCTGTAACTGTGACCTTAATTGTCTTAAGAACAGTTTCATATGTGCACGTGCAATATTTGTTTATGGTTCATTGAGCAAGCATGAATAATATTGGTTAAAACCTTTTCCATAATGATCAGTAAAGCTTATACAAAATTATTTTAAAATACAGCACCCTGAAAAAGGATTTTTTTGCATTATTTTTAAGTATACATATTGCAAAACACTCAATACAGAATGCAAACTCACATTCACAATTCAGGTAAAACATGATTTCTTTTAACCGTGCTGCAACAGCATAGATTGAGCAGCAAGGAAAAACTGGTTCTTAAGAGTCACTGTTTGTGAATCACACATACTGTTCGCACTGCGTGTTTGTTTCTGGCATGCAACCCGCTGAGGAGGATAACTTAATAAATGTTTCTTGCTATTATTTGAATCTTTTTGTTACAACACATTGAATAGAGACTACAAACTCACTTTTACAAGTCAAGTAAACTATGATTTATTTTGCTGTGGGCACAAAAGCAATGCAACAGTGATGGTTGTCTTAGCAAACGCCACTAATTAGAGAGGGCGAGCTTGTCATCTCTTAAAACACAGAGCAAAAGTAGCCTGTGGCTTCAACCTTCTCACATAAACATCCTCTGGAAAAGTTCAGATAGCAGCATAACTCTCCACTCATTATTAAAAAGCAGAATAAAACTACATTTAATGCACATGTAACATTATCCATGTAATGCCCGTGGTATCACCGTAGACCACATTTCCTCCTCCGCTCACTCTCTCCTCATCCGCACACAAATGTGCCGGTTGGATTGCATTGCTGAAAGCTACGGCAGCCCACTGTCTAAAGGGCACGACTGGATGAATGCATGCTGACACACTCATAAAAATCCAGAGGCATTCATGACGTTTAATGTCAAAAACGCACAAGACAGAGTAATCTTCAGACCTCATCCTAAACCACAACCTTCCTGTGCACTATGATCACACAAAAAATTAAATATAGATTTATATAGTCTGTACAGAGTATTGCATGTCAGAATATGTGGATCATCATGTCCACGATGTTTACGTTATTAAATATCACGACACAGACGGCAGTAAATACCATGTCAGCAATTCATGACCTGAATCCTGCCACAGATGTTGCTTTGTTAAAGAAAACTACGCCTTGCAATTACAGCACATACACAACCGTATGTACACAAAGCTAATGAAATAACAGTTTAAGGTAATAAATGAAATATTAAAGAGAGCACCTTTTTACAGCCCAAACACAATATAAATCTGAACGCTACAAGCTTAAGAAATTTCTCAAATAACCTCTTCTACATTCCATGCTACTTTAATGCCAGAATCATTATCAAAATTAGTAAAAAAAAAAAATAATTATAAATATAGTCAGATTATTGATAGATAGATAGATAGATAGATAGATAGATAGATAGATAGATAGATAGATAGATAGATAGATAGATAGATAGATAGATAGATAGATAGATAGATAGATAGATAGATAGATAGATAGATAGATAGATAGATAGATAGATAGATAGATAGATAGATAGATAGATGCATGCTCTAAGTCTGTCTTGTCTCAGTTCAGTCCAGCTCTGTGATGTGACTTTGTCTTTATGTAACTATAATATAATAGAATTGAAAATCAGAAAGACGATTGCTCCATCTTGTGGTCAGTATATATACTAGAGAGTGACTGTAAGATTTCTTGAGGCCTTAAGATCTTGCAAGAATCAGAGGGTCAAGGTTTGCGTGGCAAGCATACACAATTATCTGGAAGAAGCCGTAACTACATCATTAATTTCCACAATGTAACTCAGACAGTCTTCATAAGGCCCTTTCACACTGTGCTTTACCCTGGGTCATCATCTCTTTAAACCATTATTTAGTCATTGACCTCATAAATATGCAAATCAGCATGTCATGCCAGAGTTAAGAAATATACAGTGTGACATCTAAAGAACTGAATAGTGTGAATCACGATAACCCAGAATTACAAGTACCTGGGGTTAGGAAAGTGTGAGAAAGCCCAGTAGAACACAGAGAACCTTACCATCTCTTATCATAGTAGAGCTTGCCCTCCTCTATCCGTGCCTCATAACGCTGGGACGGGGTGTCCACTGGAGTCGACGGGAGGTGCTCTGGAGAAGACGGGGATGCTGAAAAACAATACACATTCATTTTAAAACTTTTGTGGCTAAAATAAACTGATGGGAAATTTCTGGTGAAGTATATGGGGAATCACCTCTAAAAGACAAGACGTCCGTACCTGGTCTTTTCGGAGATTTAAGCTATAAAGGAAACAAAGCAAATGAGGAAGATCGTTTTGATTTTTCAGCAATCTCAGAGTGTAAAAAAAAAAAGCTTCTACATGTTTGCTTTTAAAAACAGCCTATTTCTTCTTGTTGCCAAATAATATATGAATTTTCTCATGTATCACTGAGTAATAAAACGCAAATGACATATTCAGGGGATTCTACTTTTTATTACCTAATAGAGAGCTTTTAGGAAAATAAATAAATAAATAAATAAAGATCCTTTCTTCATAGCGCGAGTCATAAAGACTTTCATTACATTTTCATGAAATGGAAACTTTTTCTATCACACTTTTTCCTCATCTCATATCCTGCAAACAAATATGCAAGTGTATTACAATTTGATTGACGATGATATTGCTGTAGAATGAGACATATTGAAAATATGTACTGTATCTGTGAGGCAGTGAAATTTGTACTTAGCTAGACTTTTATGGGGCTTCATAAAAACGGAGCCAATTACAGTCTTGCTGAGAAGTAACCCTACCTTGTTTAATGTTCTTAGATCCTCCATGATCTGTTCATCACTGAGTAAATAGTTTAACTGAGGTGAGGAGAGTTAAGAAAACCTGCTTATGAAAATAAGGGTCATTTACGTAATGAACTCTTAAAGGAACAGCAGCCTGTTTAATACTAAAGGTCATGCATTTCATTGTTTTTGATGCCAAAGAGTTTGACTAGCACTAGAAATGGACTTCAGGGAATTAAATAAAGTGCTACAGATGCATAAAAGATGAGCCCTTGTTTTCGGTGCATGTGGTCTGTCTCTACAGCTATGTTAAGGATATCAGGTGGAGGCTTTCTCCGCTTGTCTGGAATGGGCACAGGGTCATTGGGTCGTCTCCGGAGCTTCCGGGTCATAATAGGTTTCATCTCCATGGAATCTAAAATGAATAAATAGACCAAATAAAAAGAAGTCAATGAAACAAAAATGAGGCTGTAATAGTCGATCTTTTTCATACAACTGCAATGAATGGCAACTTAAGGCTTTCAACCTTCAAAAAAAAAAAAGACGAAAGTCGTCATACAATAGCTTTGTGTGATGAACAGACCAAAACGTAAGTATTTTTTCACTGATAATTGCCCTCTCCAGTGAGTTAACCACTGTGACTGGATCATCGAGTCTGTGTATTAAACTTGTGGACCAGTTCAATCTGATCTGTGAACAAATCATTCAGTTTGCTTTTATAAATCAGAACAATGATTCATTGACTCAGAAAAATGATACATTTATGAATAGGACATTGCTACTTCTCTTGTGAATTCACTAAAGAGTGTTTTAATCATTTTATTACACTTTTATGGTGCTTTTTTAATCTTTTTGAAGCTTGAAAGTCCCTTAGTCTTTGTTCACTGCATGGAAAAAAAACATTTTCTTATTGTGTTCCGCAGAAAAAAAGTCATTCAGGTGCATGAGGGAGTAAATGATGGCAAATGATGAGTTTTTTGGGTAAACTACAGCTTCAGGTTTTCTTTTAACACAAAAGAGAATAGCTAAACATTCAGCTATAGGAACAGGATCTTATTCTCAACAACAGCACCTTATTCTCACCTCCTGTCAGCTCCATAGTTAATTTCTCATTCTCGATCATCTTCTTCTTCTCCTCCAGCTCTGCAATAAGATTTTCCTTCAGTTCCACTTTCTTATCGTCAAATTCTTTCACCGCTGCTTTTTTCTCTTTGATGTAGTTCCTCTCCACCTGCTCTGTCTACAAGACATTTAACATTAATTAACCTGTCACAGCCGTTTCTTTCTGCAGTAATAAATCCACAGATACATAAAATGTATAATTTGCAGCTTACCTCAAGTTGTAGAAAGAGATCTGAGGAGATAAAGAGATGGGAGGAGAAGGACAGAAAATGAGAGCGAGTACAAATAAGATAAGCATTAATAATGTAATGTTGGCTCTTGAAATATTGACACATTGAGAAGAAAAGCTATTATTATAAATCATCTTTACCAGCGTTACGAAGTCTCTCTTTATACTGCTGATCAAGCTTCTTCATTCTCTTCTGGTACTCCTGCAGTGTGCCTGTGGAAACGCATAGGTATGGAATTGATCTAATTTGTAGCTGATATTTGATGTACTGTACATTTATTACAGGAACAATCCCACTGGAGTAACCTGTCCGGATCAGGAGCACAATGGTGATAGATTACTGAACCTACAGCCTTTTAGTTACCAGCCCAGTTCATTAATGACTAGGGCTACATCACCTCGTTAGACAATTAGAAACATATATTTCTCAAAAAATATCAAAATATATTACATTTTTTACGGGTATCAGTGTCCCTGTTCTCTTTTCTCCACAACATGTCCTTTTGTTTACAGGCTGTTTAATATTTTAATAAGAACATGCGAAAAATAATAATGTTTTTATATAGAGTTTATATATGTATAATTTGTATATTAAAGTTAATAGTAATGAAATGTTATTTTTTTTTAGTGCTGTCAAACGATTAATCGCATCTAAAATAAAAGTTTTTGTTTACATAATGTGTATGTGTACTGTGTATATTTATTATGTATATATAAATACACACACACACACAGTATATATATTTTGAAAATATTTACATTTATATTCTTATATAGAAATATATTTAATATATAAACATATATTTTTTCTTAAATATATACACATGCATGTGTTTGTATTTATATATACACAATAAATATACACAGTATACATAAATATATTATGTAAACAATTAATAAGTTACTAGTGTAGTGTACTTTAAACTTTCATTATCAAAGTACTCGACTCCAAAATTAATTGCGTATTTCTAAAAAATAAATAAATAAATAATTTCAATATATGTATTTCCAGTCACCTTCTTGCAGTTGCTGTAGCTGTCTTTTCAGGGATGCCAGTTTGTCTTGATACATCCTGAAATCAAGACATAAACACAACATCTCAAAGAAATGATCCAGTTTTATTTCATAACATGCAACTGAAAGCAGAAATGTGTCATATACGTTATATACATTATACGTTAAATGATGGTAAATTAGTAGGAATACTTACTGTTCTTTTATTTCAACATAATCTTCCTCATCATGTTTGGCCAGATCTGTTTCACTGGCATCTTCTGTGTCTATAATAATAATAACAAACAATACAGCAATAAATTAATTATGCACTATAGGATAAGACAAGGTATGGAAGAACTTGATTCTCTTGCACAAAGCCCAAACTTGACCCCACTGAACTCCTTTTGGGATGCCATTCAGTTTATTGAAGTGATAACTGCACATATACAGCACCAGCTAGTGGACATACATGACAATTTCATCTCATTTTTAAGACATACACTATATTGCCAAAAGTATTGGCACCCCCTTCTAATGAGCATGTTCGACTACTTTAGTCATTTCTATGAGTACAAATCTTAAGGTTAAAGCATATAATGATATTCTAGGGAATTATGTGCTTCTAATTTTGTTTGGTGATGAGTTTTTGGCTCAAGGTCTGCATATAAAGTCACACCAGAGGTGTGCAGCTGGGATCAGGACTTGTCTTTCTGCAGACCAGTCAAGTTCTTCCACACTGACTCCATCAATCATGTCTTTTTAAACCGTGTCTTATACACAGAGACACTGTCATGTTAGAATAGAAAAGGGTTCTGTCCAAACTGTTGCTATAAAATTAGAAGCACACAATTCCCTAGAATATCATTATATGCTTAAACATTAAGATTTGTACTCATAGACATTACTAAAGTAATCAAACATGTTCATTAGAAGGGGGTGACCAATACTTTTGGCAATATACAGTGGGGATCGAAAGTTTGGGAACCCCTTGCAGAATCTGTGAAAATGTGGATAATTTTACCAAAATAAGAGAGATCATACAAAATGCATGTTATTTTTTATTTAGTACTGTCCTGAGTAAGATATTTTCCATAAAAGATGTTTACATATAGTCCACAAGACAAAAAAATAGCTGAAATTATTAAAATAACCACATTCAAAAGTTTCGGAACCCTTGGTTCTTAATACTGTGTGTGGTTACCTGGATGATCTACGACTGTTTTTTTGTTTTGTGATGGTTGTTCATGAGTCCCTTGTTTGTTCTGAACAGTTAAACTGAACTGTTCTTCAGAAAAATCCTCCAGGTCCTGCAGAATCTTCAGTTTTCCAGCATCTTTTGAATATTTTAACCCTTTCCAGCAGTAACTGTATGATTTTGAGATCCACCTTTTCACGCTGAGGATGATTGAGGGACTCAAACACAACAATTAAAAAAGGTTCAAACATTCACTGATGTTCCTGAAGGAAACACGATGCATTAAGAGCCGGGGGGTGAAAACTTTTTGAATTTGAAGATCAAGGTAAATTGTACTTCATTTGTCTTCCAGGAAACATGCAAGTATCTTCTGTCGCGTCAGAAGGGCAGTACTAAATGGAAAAATATGATATTTCAACAAAATAAGAAAAATTTGGACATCTTCATCCTGTTCAAAAGTTTTCACCCCCCGGTTCTTAATGCATCGTGTTTCCTTCTGGAGCATCAGTGAATGTTTGAACCTTTTTTAATTGTTGTGTTTGAGACCCTCAATCATCCTCAGCGTGAAAAGGTGGATCTCAAAATCATACAGTTACTGCTGGAAAGGGTTCAAATGCAAAAGATGCTGGAAAACTGAAGATTCTGCAGGACCTGGAGGATTTTTCTGAAGAACAGTTCAGTTGAACTGTTCAGAACAAACAAGGGACTCATGAACAACCATCACAAAACAAAAACACAGTCGTAGATCATCCAGGTAACCACACACAGTATTAAGAACCAAGGGTTCCCAAACTTTTGAATGTGGTTATTTTAATAATTTCAGCTATTTTTTTGTCTTGTGGACTATATGTAAACATCTTTTATGGAAAATATCTTACTCAGGACAGTACTAAATAAAAAATAACATGCATTTTGTATGATCTCTCTTATTTTGGTAAAATTATCCACATTTTCACAGATTCTGCAAGGGGTCTCCAAACTTTCGCATGCCACTGTAGTGTATCTTTAGTCTCTAGCCTTTCCTGACTATTAACTTCGTTATTACTGCTATCTTTGATTTCTACTCCATTTTATTTGATATTTCATTGTGTTTCATAATTGTTTTTGTGCAGCACTTTGGTCAGTGTAAGCTGAATTTAAATGTGCTCAATTAATAACATTTACTTATATTTTCTATGGCGACTGATATTCAGACAGATATTACATGCATGTTGTTTGCGGCCTTTTTCTTACTAGAGGAATTATTATATTATATATTGTGCTATCTGGGAACTGTAACAAGTTGATTCTAAGACTGATAATGATAAGAAATGTTTCTTGTGCATCAAATCAGCATATTAGAATGGTTTCAGAAGGATCATGTGACACTGAAGACTGGACGAATGGCAATCAGCTTATTTCACAACATAATTGTTTTTCTGTATTTTTGATAAGCACGTAAGACTTCAACTTTAGACTGATAATATACCATTTTTATACAAATATCCTGGATTAAACATTTCTGAAAGGACAAACTAGTTGACAAATTAACATTAACCTTTTTAAGAGCACACTTTTATTTATCATTTCTATATCTGTATGAACGGGAAACTTATATTTTCAACACAACAATAATACAATTTTTGATTTCACTACTTCATTTCAATTGTCCATTTGACCAACGAAGTTTGAAATCCACAAATATTACATATAAAAAGATATTTGTAGTTTCTAAATTAATATTAAATCATGATAACAGCATGCACCATTTGTCTTTGTAGACATTTTGTGTCTTTGGGGACAATCGAAATGAACTACTATATTTGTCTATGCAGACAAACCCTTATATAAATCATGTATTTCCTAACATGTTACACTGAAAACAAGCAAGTCCTCTGGTGGAGCTGACTTCGAGGCTGTATGTATGAAAACAACAACACATGCTAGTTCATGGATTTGGTTCCTGACGCGTGCTAACTGCTAGCTGTTTATCAACAGGCTGGATATCACATAAAACAAGCAACTATAAGAAAATACATAACCGTTATAGGGTTTAGAGCTTACATAGCCATCATTTAGGTCTAAAAATATCAATATATGCATTTAATGAGGTTACAATAAAGCAGTGAGGTGCTGCTAAAATAACGTTAAACCGAGAACAACTCGACACACATGTACAACAGAGCCAGCATTTCATCACCAATCTACAGCCAGTTCACTCATTAACCAATTAAACATGTCTCTCAATCCATAAATCATAAGTGAAAGGGATTAAAAGGTAAACAAACTTAAATTATCGTGCGTAATCACCTTCTTCCGAGTCTCTGCCTCTGAAACTGCGATCTTCATCTTCATCCACACTGTCTAGCTCTTCCTCGTCGTTATAATAATCCACCATGGGTGACAGTAAAGTCGAGGCCATTTATTATATTCAAAAAATGATGATAGGCCTATGTGTAAACAATCACACTGCACCCACAACGCTTTCAGTCTCGACTCGAGCCTCTTTTTCAATGGAGGGTAAGGCCGAGGAATCTGATTGGTGGAGGGGTTTGAGCAATGCATGATGGGAAATGTAGTTTGAATAGCTTGTGCGCAAGTATGACATAAGGGAAAGAAGAAAATGTGAAGAGAGAGAGAGAGAGAGAGAGAGAGAGAGAGAGAAGAGAGAGAGAAGAGAGAGAGAGAGAGAGAGAGAGAGGTTTCTCCGCGTTTCAAATGTATTGTTAATATCAGTCAAGGAACATGATTTTCTGAACTTGACTATAGGCTAAACACTTCTGTCCTTCAGTCATCATGCACTATTATCTCGGTCAGGTAAGCGTAGTAATGTCATCATGAAAAGCTTATTTATCATTTATTGCCATTATGTGTCTGTAATAGGAATTGCTTTGAATATACACTGAGTTTAATTTCCATCCCACATACTGGTTTGAATAGGGTTATGTTTCATTCATTTAGCAAAGTTCATAAATTCGTCATGTATTCACACATAATTGTTTATCATATTTATTGACATTTTTGGTTTCCTCATGAGCAAGCATGAGTGAAATAAGTGAGCCTGACAAATCTAGAAAAATTAAGAAAATGTGTGTATATATGTATATATATATAAATTGTGTCTCTCCATTGTGTTGCAAAAACAGGCGTACTATTACTACTTCTGCTGCTACTAGAAATAATAATAAAATAATAATCATAGCCTATTAAACGACAAATAATAGTAAATAACTGTATTAGAAACTTGATACAAATTACATATATGTACAACAACAATAATTATTATAGCTAATAATAATTATTATTATTATAGCATCATCATTAAATATATTTGTAGGTGTTCAGTTAGCTGTTAGATTTACAGATCGGAATAACAGGTGTTTAACATCAACTCATGCTTGATCAGACATATGCTACGCAGAAATATAGTAATATATTATATTATGTGGTCAAGCGGAGTAATCTACATTAAATCCTCGAACTAATCATCATTACACTAGATTATACTCCTATAGTAGGCTTTTTCAGCGATCTGCGACTACTGTGTCATCTCTATTGTGTTTTAATGAGTCGTTCCTTGCGCGAGCGGCAGGTGGCGGCGGTGAGTTTAGAAGCTCTTTGATCGTTGATCAGCGCTGTTATCTTGTAGCAGGTGCGCGCGGCTCGTCAAAGACTCAGACGCTCGTCAGTCGCTCGGGGTTTAGTACAGTATTTATGCTGGATATCATTACACGAACTGAATGGACGGTTTATCATCACACCGATGGGAGAGATAGTCATGACCTCTGTCGAAAGTAAAACAGGTTGATGCATTTTCAGGTGTAGGAGCAGCAAGACGCCACTTGCAATGAGTTTGGAAGTTTATTCCGCCTTACAAGGACTACAGGAGAAATAAACTGGATTTGTGCTGTTCTTTCGCCTGAAGACATTCGCTTATAACCGGACTTCTATGGAGTTGAACCTGGATTAAAGATAAAGCTTCGTTTACTCGGTAAGGCCATTCACATTTATTATGGCTTTGTCAGATCCTTTGGTTTGTCTTTATATTTCTGATACTCTGCGCCGTAATTAAAAGCGTCTTTTATCGTATCTGGTGTCTATTCGCCTCTCCATAGATTCCCTCTGCGCTCGATTGATTTCCCCTGATCCTTACTACAGCTGGTCAAGTGATGCATAGTGTTTGTTTACACTTCTAAACTAAATACAATATCTCGAGGATTTCTGGTTCGTTTTTAATGTTTAAAGGGGTCACGAACTGAGAAGCCCAAATTCTTTTAATCTTTACTAAGAGGTCATTGTTCTATAAAAAACATCCTGTAAGTTTCAAAACTCAACTTTCTCGCTAGTCTTAAAACAACTTATATTGAAGCTATAGTCAAAACGACAGCTTGTGTTTCATGTGAGATCATGCTTTAATCTGACTAACTGTACTTCAAATATTCATGCAATGTTTCATATATCCAAGTGAATTTTTTTTTATGTGTGATGCAATGACATTTTACACTTTATTTGTAAAGTTAGATAATATTCTGTTTTGCTACACACACACACACAATGTTTGTTTATATCTGTTTAGATCATGATGTAAAACTCTTCAAATGAATGATCTTCTGCCACAATGTCATAGACCGCTGTCTTGTCACTTCTGATTTCCATTATAAACAAATATAATATTTTTTTTTTCTACTGAATTGACAAAGTTATAAACGTGCAAAGAATGATTTCCTGATTTTTAAGAAAAACTCAATACATTTAGGCTATTGTAGAATCAAAGTAAAAAAAAAAAGGAACAAGCATAGAATTGTGAAATTCTTGCGAATGTATAATTTCGACACACTTATGAGTGAAAATTTATTATTTTTTTAAAAACGAAAGAAAGTTATTGAAATAACTAAGCGTTATTTTCTTTTAATACTTAATGAAGATTCCCCCATATATAGGCTAATTATGTATCGGCTTATTCTGGACTGAGTGTAAAAGTGCTGCTTTGCATAGACTACTCGGTGGAGATGTCGTGCATTTATTTCCGTGCGCGCATGCATCGTAATGAACTTCACTATATGCGCACGCGGCTGTTCATCCAGGAAGTCCGATAGACAGACAGACAGGCGAACATGGGCCATCAAAACGTTTAAAATACTGCGTTTCCGCCTGGAATAAATGTTTTTAGGACGGTGAATTTTGCCCTTGAGCTCTCAGTCACCCTACAGAAAAGAGGTCAGTATCATTCATTACATTGCTATGAGTTTCGTGGATAAAACTGGGTTTGCGTGACATATATCCGTGCACATTCATTTCAAAGTCATGCACACATAATTAAATACAACCCAACGTTGTTTGACGCAGAGATCCGGATGTTAGGACTGAGTTTCTTTTTTTTAATTTAACTAACACCTGCTGGCTCTTTGCGAAGCTAGTTAGTTTGCTAATATAACTGTTCAGCCCTATACCACCCAAACTTTCACTTCCTCCTCAACATGTTCATATTCGTATAAGCTGAATGCATCCGGACTTATTTAAAAAAAGAAGCGCGTCAGAAGCATTATTCGCTTATAATGCAAGTCGCTGCGTAAAGACGCACTTCAGTCGTTAAAATGAAAGCGCGTCCAGTTTGATATATATTTATATTTAGAGAAGTGAGGGCTGATGTCATGTTGGGCTGTTTTCCTCCTCGTCTTCAGCCTCCGCTCCTTCTGTATCTATTTTAAGCAGCGCATCTCTTTCACACACATGCAGCGTTTATTCTGTCGGATGGACATCGTCGAGTTTATGGTCATGAGGAGCGCAGGATAGAAACATCTCACCATGAGGATGAAGGTACATTTTTCTACCGTTATTTGGCGCTGCCAGCGTTGTGCATGAACTAGAAAAGTCGTTTTGGGCTTTATTTGTTGTTACAGAAATAAGTGACAGCTGGTGCCATTCTTAGCCTATTGGTGAATTATAAAATCCTAGATGTGTATCCAGTTTGTCTTTTCATATAGGCTGAAATTATTTAGCCTGCGATTTCTATGCATTTTCTTCATGATTTGTTTTGTGGTCATGATGAAATGTTTAAAATGAATTATCATTGTCCGATTCGTATCGTTGTCTGAATGAATCATTCCTGTGAGTCGACAGAACCGGACTATACTGAACGACTCAGTGAGTGAACCCTTTGAATGATCTGGTTAACCACTCGTATAGCTCTATTCATGATTGCAATAAACTGACAGATGACATTACAATACTTGCCATTGGCATTACAACTAAAGAGAAAAAAGAGAAACGCTGAATCATTTAAATGAACCATTTGAAAGAATCGATTCGCAAAAATTAGTCAGGCTTTCCATCGAGAAACATGTAATGAGGTAGTACAGGAAATCATAAGCACTTCTGTTTTTCAGAGAGAGGTGAAACTGGGTCCATTTCAGTGCTTAATATGTCATGCACTTATTAGAACCAGGGGCTGATTTTTATTTTATTTTATTTATTTACCATCTCAACTGTCCACGAATTATATAGTAACTTCTGGAAGTAAATTATTAACTTTTTTTTTAACTTTAGGTAGATTTTCACAAAACGTGTGTGTATATATATATATATATATATATGTATGTATGTATGTATATATATATGTATGTATATATATATATATATATATATATATATGTTTTTGCACCTCTCCATATGTGAAACTGATAACTTTTTTTTTTTTAAAAGCACAGGATATTAGTGATCATGCCAAAGTACTCGAGTCAGTATTTTCATATATGAAAACGCACTCCAATTAACTTTTTATTTTTTTTTATTTTTTTTTTACTTTATTTAGTGTGTTATTAAAGGTGATGTTATGTTTGTTATTTCAGAAATAATAATAAAAATGCTGCTTGAATAAATATTCATTTTAATCACATCTGATCTTATATTTATATCAGCAATAATCAGGTAAAACTCTTCATCCATTATGGGTGGCAAATATATTCATGGTATTCATGGAATACAATTTTATTTTAGATTAGCAGCCTCAATTTTCAAGTAAATATGGTTTTCGTCTCGCTTTGTGTTGTCAATGCACCTTATGAATGATTACGCTCCGTTTTACATGCATTCACTAGGCCCCCATTTTATCTCATTTTGGGGGTAGTGAAGTCATTCAGTCAAAGCTATTAAAAAGTCCTAATTTGAACGTTTTAAACCTTCTTAGTGCATGTGTTTGAGATTTTAGCAATGTGATGAGGGGGAAATGTTTCCAAAATACCAGGCTGCCAGAATTTAGCAGTGTTTGCAAGGATGCAAGCCAAGGTGTATGCTAAAGAACTAACTGAAAGGTTGTAGGTTTGAGCCCTGCAAGTTTAATCGGTCAAAGCACTTAATCCAGGGTTTCTCAAGAGGTGTACTGTGTAGCCCTTCTCCACTGATGTGTGGACATTTTGAGACCATTGTACTGTTGGTTTCAGGTTGACTCGTTAGTTTATTATCAAGGTGAACTCTGGGACAGTTGTGTGTCTGTGAGTGACTCAATGATTAAGGGTTTATTGCTCACACACATCTTTTATTGAAGCTCTTATCTGATTGCTGCATGTTTGGTAACTGGGACATTCCTAAATTAATAGCATCGAGAATCATGTTTTCATTCCTGGAAATACACTTGTATGTCAGTGTTATCGGTTTCAACATGAACCTGTTTTAATGTTGCTGTCGCAGTATTTGCCTCTATTTTCTGCTCATTTCATGTCCTGGTTTGAGGTTGGATGATAGTTTGGCTCTATCTACAAAATACGAAACTTTTCTAAATATGGGTTGATGTTTAATTGACTTTAATAATTATTTAATTTAATGTAATATAGCTTAATATAATATAATTTAATAATGCATTTATAGACGATTTTTTTAAATATAATTTGTGGAAGTATCATAAATTCAGGAATTGCTTTAAACACAGAACTCCCCCCCCCCCCCCCCCCCCCAAAATAAATAAATAAATAAATGTAACAGAAAACAATGCATGTAATATGATTGATATAGTGATGCAACTAAGGTGAAATAGCAAAAAAAAAAAAAAAATTCAGTTTCAGATGAAATAGTTGTGGAAAGTGAATGAGTGCTTTTTTGATGAATTGTAATTGAGACTTTACAATCTAGATTTGTGCTCTGCTAAATTATATTTATCTCTATTTATAATATTAAAAAATCATGTTTTATCATTTTTGAGGCCTCAGACTTGCATACCAACATGCTGCTTTTCATTTTGTTGTTCTTGTGTAAAATTGTTGTTGTAGCTAGAGATAGAAACACATCAGTTTTATTATGATCAAAATCACATTATAAGTAAGATTTCCAAATGTATGACTTGAGGCAGCATAACATCTATGATCATAGTGCAGATAAACATCAGTGGGTTTATGGTTTGACCTGTTGCACTTATAGCAAATTTGGTAGTAAAAGAAGGGCAGTCCAGTGATGGCTGTTAATAGTGTCTTTGTGTGCTTGTAGTAGTATATGGGTGTTGTCATCTGCTTTTGACAAGGTCTTTGTTGTTTGGCCACTGCTCAATTCAGACACACACAAACTAGATCATGCCAAGAAACCTGATCACCACACATTATATATGATGTATATTTTCTCTTTTGTAGAGCTTGTAAATGTTTGTTTTGTAGATCTAAAGGTGTTTGTTCACACTCCCAACTCTTTCCCCCACACTTTCCATGCAGGCATGAGTTTATAAAGGCCAAATGGTTACAATCATCTTCCACTTCATTATTTTTCGAGGTTTCAGAGGACTGACCAAACCTCTGTATAGATTCCAGCCTGCCAAATCTCGACTAATCTTAGTTCCTCTAAAGTATGAGTTAATGATGCAGTAGCTTCAAATGAGTTGACCATAGTCCACGCGTGCTGTTTTTGAACTGACTTGCCCTCCATCGCTGCTTTGATGGCAGCACAGGGAGTCAGAGAGTGGCCTGAAAACACCCAGCTCGTTATAATTAGCGCTACTGATTAAGCCTCACGGACCGCTCTGCCTGTGTTATAATGCGTGCGCAATCGATTCTTTCACTGCGCTTCATTCCGGACTTTAACTTAAAAACTTGAAGTTTAAACTCCCTTTTTTGTTCTGTGCTCAGTGAGGTTGTGTTTCTGTTCAACACATAGAACGATCTTTGGCCTCAGGGGACCTTTGACCTTAATTATTTTACTTCAATCTAGCTGCCCCATAGCATATATGCCAGAAACATGCAAATGTCTTGTAACTTGTAACAAATGTCTGTTCAGTTAAAGCTGGTCTGGTGTTATTCTAATAGCTGTTGTAATGATAAGTAAGTGTTAGAAGTTTAACTAGTTCAGAAAGATTGTCGTCTTGCTGTAGATCCATCATGACGGTAGTAAAAGAGAATGCAACACTGACAATGCTGCTTTTGTTTTTGTTACAAATTGTGTTACATTGTAATACAATGATTATTTTCATTTTATGGTTGATATAAAATTATTATAATACTACTTTGTTTAAATAAATTATAAATAAACCACTAAACTAAAATTAGCTGTTTTAAATGCTACAAAGGAATTTAGGCATCAAAACATTGTAATGTATGATATGAAAAATGAGTCTTGGTTTTAATATTTGCTAAAGGTTTCTTGAATTAGTGTTTTAGATGAACTTGAAGTGGTGCATTTCTACTGTTCAAAAGTTTGGAGTCAGTAAGATTTTTCTAAATGTTTTTGAAAAACATTGTGAAATATTATTACAATTTAACATAACTAGGGCTCAAAAAACATCTTACTATTATCAGTGTTCAGTTTTTTTTGTTGTTGACCAGTGTTGCTTTCTTCAACGAAAATTATGACTAAATATCGTCGTCAACGAACCTTTATCACATGACGAAAACGAGACGAGACGCAATGTAAATGCTGGTCATGTGACGATGACTATAATTAAATATATAATGCAATATTGTTGACGAATAAAAACGAGACTAAATGTGTTTTGCAAAATAAAAACTATGCTAAAATGTCTCTTCATTTTCGTTGACTAAAACGAGATGAAACTAAATGTTATAACGTTATTTCGTCTTTAGTCGCGTTATTATTATTATTATTTTGCAGTACTTCTGTTTCCTGTGTCACTTCTGGAGCTGCATCAGGTTGCACTGCGCAGACGGAGGTGACGTCACTTCCTCAAGCCCCACTCATGTTAATATGTTTGGTTGGTAAAATAAATCTTGTACATTCAAATCAGAGCATCTTCCTTGTCTGGCATGGATGTATTCTTAAGTCTAACAATAATATAATAAGATAAGCTTGTTTGAAATGGGTTTGGCTAATAAAAAAATTTTGTCTATACTACTAGTGCAGTGGTGGGCCGTCAGGGAACCAGGGTCTTCTCTGCTGGCCCTATAAAAAATAAAATTGTGTGAATTTTTTTTTTTTATTATTTAGGTATCATTTTCATTTGTGTAATGTCCACTAAATTGCCTATGATTAGTTTAGTTGAGGTTGAACTGGAATATCCTACATAAAAAAAGTCAGAGGCCAGCACTACAGATAGTGCTACCCTTTTGTTGAAAGACATCACATCTGATTTGTTACGAGCATTAGTGACAGAATCATCAGCCAATCAAATTTTGACTTTCAATGACAGCCCGCCCTCTAGGTCCAGCTACGTGCCCAGTGCTACCCCCAGCGTTAGACCACCTCTTTAATCAGGGATTTCTAAGGTACGAACATGAAAGTAAACGAAAAGAAAATGACAGCTGCAGTCATCGGCGCCTACACCAGATCTTGTTGCCGATCTACTAAAATCGTCTTTATCAAGGCGCTCTTTTGCAGACAAAAGAGAATAACTGAGAAAGGAAGACCTACACCCAAAGTGAATTCGCTAACAAAGGCCAGCAAAGGTTTTATGCGCCATTTCAAAGATTGCAACTATCAGTGGCTAACAGCTAGCATAGAGCACAAATTATGTTGCTGGCCGTGTTTACTTTTAAATCCGAGTAAAGGGGCATGGAATGACAGACCCATGGACTTTATTTACAAGTGACAGGGGAGTGCTTTATTATTTGATGAGTATTGTATCATGCACATTGTTATGGAGGTGTAGGTGGTGCGTTGATAATACTGTGGTGTGGTGTGTGGATGTCCAGAGTTTGTACAGTTTTGCTGCTATTGGCGCGTCGTCATTTTAGAGTGACATGAATGTGCATAGTGACCCGTGTATAGGCAGATTACTTTTGTAACTGACCATGTAGGGAAATCTACTCTGCATTTAACCCACCCCAATATAGCCTACTATTAAAATAGTTGATCAGCCGTCATTGTTTGTTGAGAGCCTGTGTGCGGCATAATATGTGCATTATATGCATATAGCTGCGTTAGCTGTAACAGAGATGTGTAAGATGTATACATGTAGTTTACAGTTGCTTACTGAAGGCCCTGACTAAAACCCCACGGTATGCCACTGCTACTAGGTACTTATACTATATTGACTGGGTTAAATAGAATTACTAAAAAGAGACCAAAATGCAGTTTTCATTGACTAAAACTAGACAAAAATAGTCATGGATAATTCTGACTGAAATAAGACTAAAATGCTCAGACTTCTAGTTGACTGAAACTTGACTAGACTAAAAAGAGTATGAACGTGACTAAAACTAATAAAAACTCAAATGACAGCTTCACACAAAAACTAGACTAAAACTAAAATTAAAACAGGCCGCCAAAAACAACAATAGCTGAAACCATAACACATTTGTGACCCTGGACCACAAAACCAGTCATAAGGGTAAATCTTTTCAAAATTGAGATTTATACATCATCTGAAAGCTGAATAATCTTTCCATTGATGTATGGTTTGTTATGATCGGACAATATTTGTCTGAGATACAACTATTTTAACATCTGGAATCTGAGGGAGCAAAAAAATCTAAATATTGAGAAAATCTCCTTTAAAGTTGTTCAAATGAAGCTCTTAGCAATGCATATTACTAATCAAAAATTAAGTTTTGATGTATTTACGGTAGGAAATTTACAAAATATCTTCATGGAACATGAACTTTACTTCATATCCTAATGATTTTTGGCATAAAATAAAAATCAATAATTTTGACCCATTTTAAATTGTATGTGTCTTTGCTGAATAAAAGTATTAATTTCATTCAAAAAAACTGTAGTTCAAAAAATGTTTGAACTGTAGTGTATAAATAATGAACGATAACTGATAAAGAGCACAGATAAGATTCAACTCAAGTTTATTTGTAGCGCTCTTCACGATACAAATCGTTGCAAAGCAGCTTTACAGAAAAATGTAAGTTTCTACATTATATTTAGGAGTAGGTTATTAGTGGTGACTATGGCAGAAATGTAATTTATAACTAACTGCACTATTAACTGCAATGATTATATGTTGATTAAACTTTGCTATTGCGATTAAATGTTGCAAATAAGCAAAATTTGGTAGTTTTCTATGTTGTTCGAGGGTTGGCATCATCTGAGGTCTTCTGGAGGTTTGGCATCTCTTCTCAGGTGTTCGATCATCTCAGATCTTCGTAAGGGTTGGATGCAGACTGAAGCTTGTGTTTAATCTTAGTTGCCTTGGGATGCAAGACCAATACAAATTCTGCTTGTTCAATTTCCCCCAATGATGAATTGCTGAGAACATTTCCATATCATACTTGCACTTGGGTGTACAGTAGAGTATGTTTCAGGCCTCAGTGTTTTCAAGCCTTGACTAAAGCCTAATGTCTGATCGCTTGCATGTTAATGGTTTGTCAACATTTCTGCTATGCATTTGTCATTAATGTTGGTTTGCTCTTGTATTGCATCCAATCCATTTAGATGGACATGCTCCCATGAGTCTCCCATCTCCCTCAGCTACCGATGTCTTCTGGGACTGAACTTTTTTTTTTTATCTTCTCTCTCAGTCTCTCTTCCATGTGAGCTCAACGTCTCTGTTGAAAAATGCATCAGGATGGGAGTAACCACGCTGGCAGTCAGGCGGGGCGGCTCGAGAGTCTATGGCCCAGTAGGAAGGCGCATTAAAAATTAAACCTCTGCCATCAGTCGTAATGTTCAGCTGTGATCAGCTTCAGCGAGCCTCGTAGAAGAACACCGCTCAAGATAACGCAAGGAATACTTTCCTTGCCGATGACACTCACATGTGCAGAAATGTTAATGACTGTATGGAAAGCTGTGTGAATTTGTAAGACACTTGCCGCTGATGCTTTAGGTAATTGCATTGCTCCAGCGGGTTCAGTTACCGATATTGACCGCAGCCCCTTTACATGTTTCGCAATAGCAGGCCTGTCACAGTATGGTAGCTCTCTAGGTCACGGTACTGAGGAAAAAAATGCTGTGCTGTCACGCAGAAATGTCAATTAGATAGCTGTTATTAGGCCAAACTAGAGGCACGTTGAGTCTGCCGCTTTGAAAACAAAAGACAAAGAGTTGATCATATTATACTTTAGCAGGGAATGAATTTAGTCATTTATTAAATTGTTCTGTTAACTTTTCTGTTATGTTGGATGCATGCACATAGGGGTGTGCGATATGACGATTTTTGATCGTGGATGATAAAAATGTCTCCACGATCTGCTTTTGAAGAAATATCGTAGTATCGCGCTACCGCGCACATTGTCAAATACAGTTCTGGCGCCGCCGTCTCTATATACTGTACAACACGACATACAGCAGTAGAGTTACTCAGACAGGACACTGCACTTATTCACGATCGCAAAAGTACATTATTTGCACACAAGCCTTGCTGGTTAAATGTTTAATTCGCACGCTGGTCTGACGTGCGCTTGTTCTGAGCACATACACCTGAAGCACGCGCACTAAAACGCCTGTCTAACAGCGCCTGATTACTCAACTAAGTTATATTTTGCGCTAATACTGTCAAAACACACAAGGTTTACATACAGACTGAGTTGGTTATCTCTAAAATGAAAGTAAATAGTTAAGAGAGAAACGGATGCGTGCCTGTACTGTATATTAGATGCGTGCAGCTCTTAAAGGGACAGGACACTAAACGTGCTGTCGACTGTCATTAAAGGGATAGTTCAACCTAAAATTGAATTTCTGTCATTATTTACTCTGTGGAAAACCAAACAGTTGCTGGTCTACATGGACTTTGATAGCAGGAAAGAAAAATCCTATGGAAGTCACTGAGGACCAGCAACTGTTTGGTTTTCCACCTTCTTCAAAATGGCATTTATAAATGTTCAGCACAAGAAAGAAACTCATTCCGGTTTAAAACAACTTTTGAGTAAATGATGATATAAAAATACAACATTATGACAGAATTGACAGACAGATGACAGAATATTAATTTGTGGGGGAACTATTCATTTAACGTTAACAAAACAACAAAACGCAAAAGAGAAAAATCACTCACTATTCTTGACTGAAAAACTTTAATACAGTTGCTTTAGGAATCAGTCTATCTAGTGTTTTATTTTTATATTTGTTCATTCAATTTCATTGAATGCTCTGCTAAATACACCTATTGTACCTGGAAATAAAGCACTGTTTGTTTTATTTGTATATTATGTGTATTTGTAATGTGTATCTTTGTTCTTATTTTTTAATAAGAAAAATAAAATAATGACAGATTTTTTATCTTCACCCACTTTGGCCTAAATATCTGCCATGCATCTTTGTCTTTCTAGTTTGGCTGTAATGCTCAGACAACTTGTAAAACCAAAATAGTAAAACTAACAAAGAATCGGGATAAAAATCGTGAATCGTGATATTTCTATAAAAAATCGTGATATGATATTTTTCCCATATCGCCCACCCCTACATGCACAATGAAAAATGTTCCAGCAGCTGAATACACCGAACTATGACGTCAAACAAACCTGGGTAGAATAGATTAGAAAGTTCAAAAGAACAGCATTTATTTGAAGTAGATTTCTTTACTGTCACTTTAAAGCGTTTTAATGCGTACTTGTTAAATAAAAGTATTCATTTATTTAAAAAAAGGGGAAAAAATCTTATTGACGCCAAACTTTTGAACAGTACTACTATATGCTTCAAGTGTCCTGATCAGGTGTGATGTAGTGAATATATATATATATATAACCTCCTCCATGCAAACGGTGTTAATTTTGGCAGGCAATTTTGATTGTCTTCAGGTCATTGCACACCGAGTCTGAAATTTTTGCATGCATTTTTCCGTTTTTTCATATTCCCCATCCTTTCCTATCAAAATGCATGCTACGGATGCGAAAACGCAGAAAATCAAACCTGATCTGAATTTTTTTTGACGGACGAACGTTATGGAGGCAGTGTGTAAACGTGATCGGCACAACGTGAGGTCGTATTTATTTTTTAACGTGCGAAAATGTTTTATTAACACTGTGTGCAAAGCTGAATAATAACACTTTTGGTTAATTAGGTTTTTATTTTCATGGTCTAATATCTCTGCAAAACTACTACTATATAATAAACATCATGTCTGTTCATTTGAATGGTTGGGATTGTTGCGTTTTCTCTTTCTGTGTGGACCGACCAGTCACTTGTTTCCGGGAACTTGTCACATTGCATCTTTGATATTTATTGTCAGGTTGCATTGAGTGAGTGAAACAGTTTTTTGTTTTAATGTGTGACACATTACTCATATGCATGTGTGTGCACTCTCTTTGTTCACATGCATCTGTAGTTCATGGATAGCTTTTCTCTTACACCTCATGTGACCCTCCATCCAATCAATGAAGCCACATTCAGAGGCAGACAAACACATCAAGACAAGAAGCTTCCTCTGTTGACGTGTGCAGTCTAAAAATAAAAATTTAAATATTTTGCATGTGTGAGCTTGCATGTACGCCAGCGTGATTTGGAACAGGCCCCCTGTTTCTCTCAGTTTGACGGACAGCTCTGTCGATGTGAAGAGAGCGTGAGGTAATGAGCTGTTCTATAAATAGTCACCACGCCCCCATCCCAAAGCCCTCTTTCACCCATCTGATGTGCCGCCACAGAGCAAACAGCGCTATCATGCAGTCATAGCATCACTGAGGAGTTTAGGTGATAGAGATGTTATTTTAAATGAATTTTGCCAGTGTGGCTTAATGCTTTTATGAAACCACACAACAGCAGAATGATAAAGGACACGCATGACTGATGCATATACAGTATATCAGGAGTTCTCAAAGTCTACGTTCAAAGGTCCAAATCTGAATGTTCATCAATGTCCTAGGTCCGGAACAATTGTTTTTTTTTACAAAACTTGTTTTTAATAAACATTTTAGACATAAACATAAAGTGCCTTTTGTATGCAAAATACATTAATAACAAGTGCAAAAATGGTGAAACAATTAATTTAAGTGTCAGCAAGAGGTAGGCCAAAAGTAACATGGTGCAAAATACAGAGCCAGTAAACATCAGTGCACCTATAGGCTGTTTAAGTGCCAAGCAACTGCACTAATTCAAATAATGTCACAGCTGTGCATACTGGATATATTACAAAGACTAAATTGGCTCGACTAATAATATTTTAGAAGAATAACTGTTCGTTTTACAAGATTTAATAAGAATTTGTATTTGCAATATTATACAATGAATGTAAAACAACAATTTTGCTGCCATCTATGACCTTTGCAACTGATGATGATATTATATTTTTTAATTATCTCTTGATGTTTAATTTTTTTCTTCTTGTATCAAAAAATATAAATCAATAATAGTAATAAAAATAATACGTATACATTTATTTTATAATAAATGTAAATATTTTATTATAAATGTATATGATATTTTTATTGCTATTATATTCTACATAAATATTTGACATTTAGTAATTGAAAGTGTGTGTGTGCATCATAATAATAACCAATAAATATTATTATATAATACTAGCTCACAAATATACATAGTTTTATGTGTTTTTTTTTTATTGTCTGTCTTAATATTATATACTAATATTTATTGGTTATTATTGTGATTGGTTTACATTGCCATTTGTTGCTTATCATAAAAAAAAACCGTATTGATTGATTGTTATTACTGTTTGATAAGCATAAGATGACAGAGCCTGTAACTTTCTTACAGTTCAGTATTTGGTATGAAATTATTTTGTAAACATCTTCACGTTTTCCCTTATCAGGCATGCAAGATATGAGTCTATGAATCTAACTCGAGGCTGGTCCTTTGCAATTACTCTTTGTAGAGTTTGTGAGTTGCTGTACTGCATTACTGTAGGTCTGTTGAAGTTCAGCTCTGTTAAGCAGACACATGTTCCCATGAGGATGTGATGTAGTCCAGACCTGATCTCCTACTGGAGCTTTCTCACTGGGTCACTGACAGCTCTCACCATCTTGAATGATCATATCCCATAATGCCTCATCTGTGTGTGTTCCAGTGTTTTGCTCTGCCCTGTTCACAGCAGTGCGATCCGATGCTTTTGCATGACTGAGACATAAGAAGGAGGTCTTTCTTGCTTTCTCACATTTACATTTTCCAGTTTACTCACTGTCAGGGGAATTCTCTCTCTCCATCACTCTCTCAACATCTGACATTCTTCCCCTAATCTGCCATTCATCTCTCTCTCTTGCATTAAAGACATGACTACATCAAGCCCAACACATAAATGGAGCTTTAACCCTTTTCAGTCATAGACTTTTTCATTCCTCTTTTTGTTAACCCAGACATTTGATAATCTCTTCTCGTCTGTACATTTGATACATAATCTCACCCTTGTTTCTAGTAACATTTAACACTGAACAAATGTAATCCAGCAAAAGATGAAGCACTTTAAAATGTTGCTGTCAGACATTGGATTCTTCTGATGCTGTTGTCCTATAATGTACATTTTAACATGTAATACTAAAGGTCCCACCACATCAAACAAGGGCATGAAGAGTAAATATTTGCGTATGTTTGACATAATCTACATAATCCCTTTGACTGACTGGTTTATGTGAATGTAGTCTGGTTTAAGGCTATGTACAGTACACTACACTACAGAACAGATTTTCAAACACTAGGCATCACATGCTTTGTAAATAGTTACAGAGAAAAACTGGGCATCATGTTTAAACGATGGAGGATCACACACTAACAGACGTTCAAGTTGTTCAGAACTCAAACTCACACATGTGCCTCGTTTCTTCAAGTGACAAAGAAAAACGGTGTGTTCTAAAATCAGGCAGGAAACGTTTGATATTCTCAGACTGAACTGAATCATAGTCTGAAGCTAAAGGAAAACACGCACTACGTGGTTTTCTGCTAAATCTCTCAACTCAAACCTGCACAAACCAGCTTTAGCTTTAGTATGGTGTGTTTCAACGTTTTGTCTAGGCCTGTATGCATGGGAAATATCGCAAAGGCTGTGGTTTTACTTAAATATAACCTGCATATTTCAGCGTAAAGCGTGGCACTGTGTTCTTACGTGTTTTTGTTTGTTTTTAATCACATTTCAAATTAGATTCGATTCAAAAATATATATATTAAAAAAATAAATAAAATTTCCCCAGAATCATGCAGCCTACATTGATCTAGGATCTATTTTTGACACAGTTTCAAAAGCAAATCCAGTGATTGCTTTTTTAAAAGCACTTGTACTGATCTGTTACCTTGTAAACACAATCCTGTTTCACACCCTGACTCTGTCCAGTTGCATCAGATTCGCCAACCAGATTACATTTAGTTAGATGAAGAAAGTATTTGCCATTTAAATGTGCAGTTTGCATCAGACAGTAGTGAATGGACTGTGGGCGGTGGTGGTGCCTTCTGAGGCTAGCCTGCTGATCAGGAAGTGGATATTTTAAAGATGAAACGATAAATGTTACCCGTGCTGGCAAAATGAGTCACAATGAGCAAATGGACAAAAATGAGTTCGGACAAAAAATGACTGGGCTACTCCTGTTTAAATTCAAATTTGGTACAATTTATAGGAAAAATGTTTAACTTTTTTTTTTTTTCTCCAATACCACCACAACGCATGGGGTGTTTTGACCAATCACGGAGGACATTATTGTGACTAGAGGTATGAATCTTCACTTGACTCACGATTTGATTCGATTATGATTCAGAGGATATGAATTTGACTTAAAACGATTCTCGATGCATCTTTTCCTCCAATTCTTTTCTTAATAATAATGACTATATTAATCATTTTTTTTGTTAATATATCTTGGTTGTTAAAAATAAGAACAAAAATGCAAATAAACTGTAGAACAAATATAGAAGGAAACAAATTAAACCGTAGTTTACTTCCTTAATTTTACGTCTAAACAATTATTCAAGTAAGAAAAACAAACGAGTGATTCCCTTTTGATTTTATTGTTTGATTAACATTGAGACAGACGGCCTATATATTAAGACCTACTGTAATGCACAGATATAATATATATCATTTATAACCATTGGGTACGCACAGAATCTGCCCTGAAAAAGGCGTATGCCACTTCCTACACAAAAGGTCAGATTTATAAAAAACAAGCTTGTACACCTGCAAACTCTGACCCATGCATACAAACTCTTTTTCCTGGAGTGAGAAAATTAATGAGGTAAACAACGATTTTTAACTCTGTTTTCATGTCATTTATACACATTTAAATTAAATAGTCCACTCTCATTAATGGAGATAACCTCTGAAGTCAGGTAGTCCGGATCTCCTATTTCCTTAATGTCTTGTACCTTTGACGGTGTTAAACATGATGTCACATGGATAGGAATATGCATGGAAATTATATGAGGTTATGAATGGTAAAACTAGGCGTTGTAAACTCCATGTGTGATCCTGGAGCACAAAAGCAGTCTTAAGTCGCTGGGGTATATTTATAGCAATAGCCAACAATACATTGTATGGGTCAAAAGTATAGATTTTTCTTCTGTGCCAAAAAATCATTAGGATATTAACTAAAGATCATGTTCCAGGAAGATATTTTGTAAATTTCCGACCATAAATATATCTCAACTTAATTTTTGATTGGTAATATGCATTGCTAAGAACTTCCTTTGAACAACTTTAAAGGAGATTTTCTCAATATTTAGATTTTTTTGCACCCTCAGATTCCAGATTTTCAAATAGTTGTATCTCAGCCACATATTGTCCTATTTATTCAGCTTTCAGATGATGCATAAATCTAAATTTCTGAAAATTAAGCCTTATGTCTGGTTTTGTGGTCCAGGGTCACATATGGTTATTTCGGGGAGGAGACAAGGTGGAGATGCACGTACTGGCATTTATAAAGGGATTTTTGCGCAGGTTCTGGCATAAAGTCATAAGTACACTTTTAGGATGCAATCTACGCAGAGCTTTATAAACGAGGCCCCAGATGTGTTTCCCCAAAAGTTAACCAGATGTTCACTTATTGCATGTTCTTTTCAAAGCCGAAACCAAACTTTCAGACACAAGTGCGTTGCTTCCAGTGGACAAATGCATCTTTTTAAAACAAAGAAGGTAGACCTCTTAGAAAACGTACAACTAAAGATCATTTTAGATGTTTCATTACTACGTGGAGCATTGGGATTGCTAGATGAGGGCTTAATGAACTAATTTTTCTATATTTTTCACATGCTGTAGCTCGTAATTGGCCTTTGCGCATTCCGACTCCTTTTGCCAGCACGGGTCAAAGATGATGGTTTGAAAATGTCTTTTTATCCATACAGTGAAAGTCAATGGCTGCCAATGTTGTTTGGAAATCAGCCTTCTTCAAAATATCATCTTTTGTGTGCCACAGAAAAAAGTAATGCATACAGGATGTGCAAATGATGACTGAATTTTCATTTTTGGGTTTTAGGTTTGCCTGGCGCTCTCTGTCAGCAAGGGAAACACTAGTAACTCACAGCTAGTGTCTTACATGCAGTAATTATTTCCTGTGGTGACAGATGCTCATATCCTGTCTTACAGGAAGTGATCTCATGGCACCTAACTGTCAAGTTTTGTTTATGATAGACGTGCATTTCGTGGTAGTTAGTAGCTGCAACTAGCTGTTAGTAGCTGTCATTTCAACTATAGTGTAACATGACAAAGTGACAAGCAATAAAAGACCCTTAGCTGACCCCAACATGCTTTCATTGTGGACAGACAAATTGCTTGTTCGTGGAAACATTGTCTGATTAGGACACAGCATGAGGCTTGACCTGACTGATTTGCATATACAGTCAAACCGAAACATATTCCAATGCCAGATGTCATTTTTTACTAGTGGGTGCAGGACACTGTAGTTCATTTATGTAAGTGAGGATAACAAAATAAAGTAAACTGTGACGCATTATACCCCAAAAGTTCTAAATACAGTAAAACTGCAAAACATTTGGGAAAAAAATATTGATTTGATACCTTGACCTGACCTGTGTTTTGTTATATCTTTTTATCAATATGAATTTGAATTAACAGTTTAACTCTTGAGTTATTGTCATTTTATTACCATTTTCTAAATTACAGTGACTAAACTGTGATAATGTGAGAAATGTGGAAGGTGTCTGAATAAATTTTGTTTTGACTGTAGTTAGACCGCAGATGAACGTAGAGGTGAACAACAGAAGCTTTATAGAATTCATAAATCAATAGTCATACAAGACGAAACACTTCACCTACTTGTATTAAGCCACACCAGACCCTTGATGTCACATCTGTCTGTTGTATCTTTTTTTGTCCCTGATGTCCCCGGTGTAGTGAGGTCCCGATAACACACGCTCTCGGGAACGATGAGTCAGGAACAGCACATGACAGCGCTGCCTGGTCAGGACCATAATTGCCATTGCATGCTGGGCCTAAAGGGCTCTACTAGAGCAAGGACTTATGGGAATGACATATTACACTTACCTTCGCAAATGTTGACCGAACAAAGAGTGCTGGAGGAGGGATGGAGGTTATTTTAATATCTTTTCATTTAATTTCTTAACCATTTTTCGTAGGGATGACTTTGGTTTGACCAGGGTCTGGGAAACCCCAGGGTTGCAAAAGGGTTCTGGGGAATCTGTTAAAAAATACTGAGAAAAAGTGTCTAAAAATCTTCAATTAAATGAATAAACTATTGACAATGAATTGCAATGATTTAGTTTTATTGATGTGTGTGTGTATTAGTGCTGTCAAACGATTAATCGCATCCAAAAGTTGAGTTTTTTTTTTTTTTTTTTTTTGGTTATCTCTCTCATCTTTATCAATTTATAGCCTAAATAAGATGACTATTATTATTTTTCAATGTGATTTAATTTTAAAACCGTGTAAATGAGTAAGGCCTATATATTGCAGAAATAAAATTCTTTGTAAGAAAATCATGGTATTAGAGGGTCTGTGGCATCAAAGCTTGAAACCTCCCAATTTCATACGTTTTAATAATAATAATAATAGCCCCATGAAAGAAAAAAAGTCTTCCAAATGAAGTTTAATTTTTGGGTGAGCTCTGAATTTTTTAGTTCATATGGTGTTTTTCTACCTTTTGTTGGATGCTCTGGGTCTTTGATATCTGTTTGGCTGTCTTCGAGTCAGTTTTATGCTACAGAGATGCAGGAATTCATCAGAGTAACTTAATCAGGGCTGTGTTTCCCAAAAGCATCGTAATCCTAAGATGATCGTAGCTCCACTGGTGACAATTGGTTCTGTGATCAACATAGGCTTACGATGCTTTTGGGAAACTCAGTCCTGAGCAGTGCATAAGTACTCTGATATGGTCATGGATTTTGTGATCCAAAATGTGGCATTCATTGTTTTATTTCTGGTCACTGCTCATGATGCTTCCTTTCCAGAAGCAAATAAATAAGAATCAGACAACTCCAAACCAGATCATTTCTTTTAAAATAAACTCAAGACTAGACATACTCGAGATTCCACACAAGACTAGACATTTTCTTATATAGTTTGCATTAATGCATAGTTAGCATTTATGTTTAAATGCCGAATTTGATTCCATGCACTCTGGGAAATGAATAGAATGGCAGCGGGTGTGAGAACCTGGGATAATCGCTAAAGTTAAACTTTGAGCGTTTCTCTGCGACGATGTTCATAATTCATGCTGTCAGTTTGTGTTTAGTGAAAACAAAGCCAACGCACGAGTGATGATTCAGTGGCCTAGATGTGCGTCGCTTCCCTTCTGAGCTTTTACTTCATGAGGTTTTCCTTCGCAACATTTTATCACTTCATTTCCTCTTTCCTGCTTGTCTTTACACCTTATTCATCTCAAGTTTGTATAATTTCTCACCTTCTGTTTGCTAGAACAGTTTAATTTGGTTCTCCATGGACAGGTGCTCTCTGCGGTGATATAAAAAGAAACATTTGCCACACGCTTTTTAAGGTCACTGTGGCCTCGTTATATCGTAATTATGAGACCGTGCGACAAGTTATTAAAAAGTCCTATACGTGTAAGGAGTTTTGTGTGTGTGTGTGTGAATATAGTAGCGCTATTTTAGGTCAGCTACTCTTAAAGGCACGAATTTATGCAAATGAGTCCCAAATCCCCGAGACTTCCAGGGCCTGATGACATCATCATCTCCAGCTGATGAGACGCCGGATAGCTGGCTCCGCTCCTCCAGTCCCTCGCCGATTACACACACACACACAAGATAATACTCATTTGTAAGTTTTATAGTGTGTGTGTGTGTGAATGGGAAAATGAAGACAGTGGAACTCTGTATCGCTAATGTTTTAGAGTTTATGAGTTTTCGCTCTGTGCGGCTTTAATTCAGACTCTTTAGGGTCTAAATATTTTATTGTGTAAAAAGCCGGTGGTTTGTGTTTTCTGCCAGAGAAGTGGGTGCACGTGTGTGTGCGTGTGTGTGTGTGTGAGAGAGACTTCAGCATTAATCTCTCTGCTCTCTCTGATTGGAAAATCCTGTTGGGTTTAGAGCATCTCTTCTTTGAATCTAGAGCATGGCTGTGTGTGCGCGCACGTGTCTCTCTTTCTCTCTGTGTGTGTGTGTGTGTGTGTGTGTGTTTTCAGAGGCAATAAGTGTGTTTTTAAAAAATGTTTTAAAATGTAGAGTTGTAATGTTAGTATTTTGAGGTGTGTGGTTAAAGGGGGAGGGAAGGGAAGTGAGCATTATTCTAGCTGATTTCCTGTGTGAGCTTAAAAGACAGAAACCGTTGTGCTCATATATAGGTGCAGGAGCGTGTGGGGTAAATTCCTCTGTGTGTGTGTGTGTGTGTGAGTGAACGGATGTATTTGGCTCCACAGAAGAGAGTTGATTCACCTCCTGTGGTGATGATCAAATCAGCCAAATCCACACACAGACATGCAGAATGCAGTATGTGACCCTGTGCTCGTCTCAAATCATATTTCACTCTGTCATCAGCTGTTTTGGCTAAAACAGAAGTATGAATAAAGCCTTAGTATCAGGTCAATGTGAGACACAATGTAAGGCCAAGCTCATGATGTTCTTTGACATTACTTCAAGTCTACTGAAGCGCTAGTTAGTTAGTTAGGCCTAGTTAGCTAGTTCCCTGTGTGAGAAATGGTAGTGCCCATGTCTAAAATGTTCTGTTGGTTTTTTGTTTGGTTGGTTAGTTGGGACCCTGTATGATGCTAATAGTAGTGCCTGTCGTAGTTGGTTAATTGAGTCCTTGTGGGAAATTGTTGGTTAGTTGTAATTTATAATTTAGTTTTAGTTGTGTCAGTGTAGTCTCCATGTTGAAATGCTAGTTAGTTCTTGTATTAGTCAGTTATATTTACTTGTTGGGTTGGGCATTATGGCAAAAAATAAAATCACTTTTTTTTCAGAATGTTGACTGATTCTCTCTTTTCATCTTTTTTTTGTTTTTTTAACTAGTCATCTTTAACTAGTCATGAAGTTCTATTCCAAGGGCAGCACACATGAAGTGGAGTTGTCATCATGATGTAAATGTAAAACACATCACTTGTTAAATATCTTTGCAGAAAAGATCCATGAAATACGAAGGCACGTATTGTACAAACTTGTCTTAAACACATCGTATGTTCAATAATAATATAAGAAAAATGCTAAAAGGTTGAGGCAATTCAAATTGATGAATGACTAAAAGTATAACACCAGTAAACTATAAATATTTTTTTATAGGCCTAAACAAAGAAATTAACAGCAGCTCTCAGCCTGTCACCATTATGCAAACATATCAGATATATGGTAATAGTTCATTACAAGTTTTTCATTCCTCTGCACTGCTTTTCCATTGTTTTTTCTACACATGCACTTGATGGATGCATTTGACTGTTGTGTTCATGTCTCTTTCAGCGTCTCATTAATGAAATGGCGTTCTAAAAACATGGCACTCAAGTTAAAAATTAAATTTTTGCATGTTTTTCTAATTCCACCGCCGCCTCACATCTTTGTCAATGGAAAACAGCACCTAGCGTTATGTTATAGAGCGTGTCACATGTGAGTTGTTAATCATTCTTTTCTCTTAACTGTTATCATTAGCATATTGTCTAATTCTAACATTTGGCAATAATTCTATTCAAAATCACTAACAAACTTTAAGTCCTATTATTAGTTGTTTTCACATGCTAAAATGTTAATTTGTTGGGAAGTTATAGTGCAAATGTCTGAAATGCAAGTTAGTTTGTTGTTTGGTTGGTTAATTAATTGGCCCATTGTGGGGAAATTGCTATTTAATCACCTATTTCTGAAAAGTGAATTGGTTCGTTGTCTGCTTGTTGGGAATTGTGGTGCTATACTTGAATGCGTTGGATAAGTAGTTAGGAGATTAATTTACATTTACATTTACATTTATTCATTTAGCTGACGCTTTTATCCAAAGCGACTTACAATTGCTATATATATGTCAGAGGTCGCACGCCTAGCAACTAGGGGTTAAGTGTCTTGCTCAGGGACACATTGGTGTCTCACAGTGGATTCGAACCCGGGTCTCTCACACCAAATGCATGTGTCTTATCCACTGCGCCATCACCACCCACCCACTAATTGTGATGCCACTGTAGTCTCCATGTTAAAATGTTAGTTTTAAAATGTCTGAATGCAAGTTAGTTTGTTGGTTAGTTGTCCTCTTGTGGGATATTATCATGCCTTAGCTAGTTTAGTTAGTTGGTTGTATTTAGAGTTGGATATAACGCGTTACACAGTACAGTAACTTTTCCTGATAACGCAGTAATGGAATGCATTACATTTTAAAGATATGTAATTTGATTATAGTTGCTGATGTCAATAAAATTACATTACTTTGGTTATAAATGCTACAAAAGGAAAAAATATGAAGTAAAATGCGTTTTGGAATCATGTTTTGTGCGTCATTATTCCCTTTTAATAAATCACTGGAGAATGTGAGCTAAAATGCAGATGAGTTGTGCAATAGATGCAAATTTCTAAATGTTGTACTCTATTTAGCATATTTTAGTCTGGCATTATAGTTTGGGAAAAGTTCAACTGGTAAATGTGAAAGTTTGTCACAATAACACTAATATAGCCTAAATAAAAATAAATGACTCATCAGAATGAGATCCTCCACTGGATTAAGCCTCGCATTGCATTGCATTCTTCTCTTGAGGTAAATACAAGGCTTATTCCTCACAGCGCGTCGTCTTCCAAAAATGAAAAGTAGCCTAGATGAACTTAATGAATCTTAATGCATTGTTTTCAGAGGTGATGTGGGCGTTTACATGTCTGCGCGTCTCACGTGGATGATTATCGTATAGCGTGCGATGCGCATGGGTGTGATCACATTAATGATGGGCTCAGACAGGAAAACCTTCATACAGATTATTTTATCAGAGAATATTTGTTTTCGACATGACTTGCTTCATTTAAAAATAGACACTTAAAGCTTTCTGTAGATATATTTCTCATGTCTGCGTTTCAAGTATTTGCTGAGTTTAGATGCGCATTTCAGAAAGATATTTGCGGAAACTGCAGAAAGTGCACCCTATTAGTTTTCTTTATTAAACAAAATCACAATGTTTTGTTTATATTGCTTGTGCATACAAATAAAAGTAGACTTTTTACAGTTTCAAATTATGTATTACTCTTGTACGATCAAAAATGATGAAACTAAGTTATTTTCGCTGTTATCAGGAAAAAATGCAAGTGATTATTCAAGTTGCTGTTTTGATACTTCAAATTTTTTGGTCAATATTAAATTACTGAAAGAACTACTCTGTAGTGTATATTTTAGGTTTGATAACTTGAAAGTAATGAGTAATCTGATTACTTTTTAAATGCAGTAATCAGTAGTGAAATCAAATTACAATTTTAAATTAGTAATTGAGTTAATTTTTGAGCAATATATTTTTATTTTTTTGGTTAGTTTGGTTAGTTGGATAGCTGTCATATTGTGGGAAACGTTATGGTGATGTAGGGCTGGGCGATTTGGCAAAAAGAAAATCTAGATTTCTTAACTAGTCAACTAGAAAATGCAATAACAGTAACTGTTATAATGCAATAATAAGTAACTTTTTCTTTAAGTTAAATAAAATTCTATTCCAAGAGCACCACACATGACATTAACATGATGTAATGTTAAACAAATCACTGTTAAATATATTTGCGGAAAAGATGCATGAACTAGAACTACATCTTGTACAAACTTGTCTCATGCATATGTTCAGAAATAATACAAGGAAAATGCTTTTAAAGATTCTGAAAAATCAAGGTAATTTAAAATGACCTGAAGGTATAATACCAGTATTATTAACTATAAATGTTCTGTAATAAAGAACAAACAGCAGCAAACATGAAGTATCAGACTTGCAGTAGAAGTTCTTCACAGCCTTTTTATTCGATTGCGCTGCTTTTCCATAGTTTTTTTCTGTGTAAATGGATGTGTTTGAGTGTTGCGCTCACATCTCTTGCAGCGTCTCTTGCTTGAAACAGCATTGTAAAATCACGGCGCTCAAGTTATAAAGTTCACTCCCATCTTCTTGCTTTTTTCCCTCCTATTCCACTGCCTGCATTGCATCTTTTTCAACACAAAAGTGCATTCTGTGTGAATGGCGCCTAGCGATTTATATTCTACTTGCATGTAGTTGGATCGTTCTTTTCTCCTTACAGTTATCATTGGCATATTGTCAAAGTGTCTAATTATAACCTTTGGTAATATTTCTATTCAAAATCACGATTCCTTGATTTTATAAAAAATAAAATTGTGGCAAAACATTAAATTCGAATTAAGAATAAGAATGAATCGATAAAATCAGAAAAATCGCCCAGCCCTATGCTGATGTCGTCTTATAAGATAATGTGGTACTAATTTAGTTATTTTTTCCATATTCAAGTTTTGTTAGTTTGGTAGTTGCCCTCTTGTGAGAAATTTGTGATGTTGCTTTAGTTAGTTGCTCTCTAGTGGAAGTCGTGCTGCTACTGTAGTCTGAAACGCTAGTTAGGTAATTAGTGTTTGTTTCAAGTTCAAGTTCAAGTTCAAGTCAGCTTTATTGTCAATTCTTCCACATGTACAGTACATACATACAGAGAATTGAAATTGCATTACTCTCAGACCCTTGGTGCATACAGTTAACATTAAACACGTTCAGATACAGATAAATACAGTTTAAACATATGTACATACAACTAAACAATTATACAAATGAGGATATTGTAGAAAAAAATAATTAGATCGATAAAGTGGCATAAGGCGCATGGCAGATAGAGTGCAAAACCAGTTAAATAAACAACACTGTGTAGATATATTTGTAGTGCAAAAGAGCTTATCAGTCTGAGGACATTGTAGAAAATAAAAACAAGAGAGATAGATAAAGTGCATAAGGCACATGGCAGAATAGATGGAGTGCAAACCAGTTGAATGTACAAAAACAAAAACAAAACTGTGCAGATGTTTTGTTTTGTTATGAGTGTAGTGCAAGAAGAGCTTATCAGTCTGTTAAAGTGACAAGTCGAAGTGACTGTTCGGATAGTTTTTGTCAGACTATCCGAAGAGGTAATTTGCAGTCAATGTTGGATGGGTAGTGATCAGCCAATGCTGCACAAGTGACAGGTGCCGGTCACAGTTTGTTGGTCGGTGGGGGGGGTGTCACAGAGTCAGAGTTCCTGGTGTGTTGCTGTGTTAAATGGGGGTGAAAGAGGGGAGGGGGGGCAAGGACGGGAGGGAGTTCAGCTTCCTGACAGCCTGATGTATGAAGCTGTCCTTCAGTCTGCTGGTCCTCGCCTGGAGACTCCGCAGTCTCCTCCCTGATGGCAGCAGACTGAAGAAGCTGTGTGTCGGGTGGGTGGGATCGCCTGCAATGCGGAGGGCTTTGCGGGTGAGACGGGTGCTGTAGATGTCCTGGAGGGAGGGGAGAGAGACACCAACGATCTTCTCAGCTGCTCTCACTATGCGCTGAAGCGACTTGCGGCAGGATGCGTTGCAAGCGCCATACCACACAGTGATGCAGCTAGTCAGGATGCTCTCGATGGTGCCTCTGTAGAAGGTGCACATGATGGGGGCCGGGGCTCTGGCTCTTCTGAGTTTGCGGAGGAAGTAGAGACGCTGCTGTGCTTTCTTGGCCAGTGCTACAGTGTTGTTAGTCCAGGAGAGGTCCTCAGTGATGTGCACACCCAGGAACTTGGTGCTGCTCACTCTCTCCACAGTCGCACCGTTGATCGTCAGAGGGGCATGCTGAGTGTGTACTCTCCTGAAGTCAACAACAATCTCCTTCGTCTTCTTCACGTTCAGAGAGAGATTGTTGTCACTGCACCATCCGGCCAGGCGGCTCACCTCGCTCCTGTAGTTTGTCTCATCTCTGTTGCTGATGAGACCCACCACAGTCGTGTCATCCGCAAACTTAATGAAAAGGTTGGAGTTGTGTGATGGTGCGCAGTCGTGGTTTGTCTCTTGTGGGAGTTTGTTGTGCCTCTCTGCAGTTGTAGATGTATTTTACATGCACCAGAACAACATTTGGAGAGCTTCGAGCCTGTTCATGAATTATGGGATGTCAGGAGACTCGTCCTGCGGTTCTTGCTGGCCGCTGTGAGTGTCACACTGTAGGTTGTACTCAACGCCAGTGCATGATATGTGTGTTTGAGTTAGCATGAGCTGTGTGTGAGTCAGTGTGTATGACTGAAATCAATGTGCTGTGAAATTGATAACTCTGTAGCTGTAGGGAGATCTAACCGTCAGAGAAAATAAAGATCAGTCCTGAGATGAACCGAGGTTACACCAAATGTCAATGTTGTTATAAAAAACATTCTGTTCTGTCCCCAAACCATGACTTCATGTTTATTGAAGCGGCATGTCACCATATGAAACACTTTTCCTGAAAACACCATTAGATGAACAATCAATATTGACAAAGTATTAACCATTAACCATTTATCAAGGGAAGTCGTGGCCTACTGGTTAGAGAGCCGGACTCGTAATACAAAGGTTGTGGGTTCGAGTCTCGGTCCGGCAGGGATTGTAGGTGGGGGGAGTGAATGTCCAGCGCTCTCTCCACCCTCAATACCACGACTGAGGTGCCCTTGAGCAAGACACCGAACCCCCAACTGCTCCCCGGGCGCCGCAGCATAAATGGCTGCCCACTGCTCCGTGTGTGTTCACGGTGTGTGTGTGTGTGTTCACTGCTGTGTGTGTGTGTGTGTTCACTGCTGTGTGTGTGTGTGTGTGTGTGTTCACTGCTGTGTGTGTGTGTACGTTGGATGGGTTAACTGCAGAGCACAAATTCCGAGTATGGGTCACCATACTTGGCTGAATGTCACTTCACTTCACTTCACTTTATTTGTCTTTTTCTATCATGCCACAACAAACATCTCTTCCAATGCCCATATATGTGACCCTGGACCACAAAACCAGTCTTAAGTGTCAATTTTTTTAAATCGAGATTTATATATCTTCTGAAAGCTGAAATATAATCTTTCCATTGATGTATGGTTTGTTAGGATAGGACAATATTTGTCTGAGATACAACTATTTGAAAATCTGGAATCTGAGGGAGCAAAAAAATCTAAATATTGAGAAAATCTCCTTTAAAGTTGTTCAAATGAAGTTTTTAGCAATGCATATTACTAATCAAAAATGAAGTTTTGATATTTACGGTAAGAAATGTACAAAATATCTTCATGGAACATGATCTTTTTCTTAATATCCTAATGATTTTTGGCATAAAAGAAAATGTATAATTTTGACCCATACAACATATTTGTTGGCTATTGCTACAAATACACCCCAGCGACTTGAGACTGGTTTTATGCTCCAGGGTCACATACATGTCACTTTGAGAGTTACAGAGATTATCTTTCGTGTCATTTGATCCCATGATGCTCCACGGTTGCTGTCCCCCCCTTTGCATACTCTCAAGGAAAGGCTAAATGACATGTAGCCAAGTAACAAACTGTGACCTAATGCATGTTAAAAGGTTTAATGTGTCAGACAAGTGGACTTTGGTGATTCACCATTTTATTATTGCATTTTATTATGTGCTATTTTAAAAACTAGTTGCGAGGACACACAATAAACGCAGGAACTCTTTGTGCTTTACATATCGCTTAAGTTTGCAATTGTGGCATTAAGATACTCACACTTTAACAGTACCGCTATTGTAATTTTTCTCCAAATCATAAGTGAAATTTGTAATTTTGAGCTATTTTAGAAATAATGGATTATCCAGTAAATATTAATCTGTGGCATTTCATATTTTGGTTTGATCATTTTTTGTGTGTCTTCCATTTCAAAAGGTTTTCAAAAGGGGATGTTTTGGTTGTACTTAATTTTAAGGACCTATTCTTACTATTAACTAGTTGCTTATTAGCATGTATATTACATATTGGATGTTCATTAGTACTAATAAAGCACATATTCTACATGAACATATTTTTGATATCTTAATCCTACCCCATACCTAAACTAACAACTACCTTACTAACTATTAAGAAGAGTTTATTGAGGGAAAATGCTTAGCTAATAGCAAACATGGGTTCCCTAATTTAAAGTGTTACCGAATACCGAAGCTTCTGAAACTTGGTTGATTTGAAAAGTTCCAGTTT